>NC_044038.1:184934255-185306133 GCF_901765095.1 Microcaecilia unicolor | reverse complement strand
ATCGCTAGCTTTGACTTTAGCTCTCTAACCAGTTAAATGCCATATCAGTGGACAGCCCCAAACAAGCGATTTAACTGGCCAGGAGCCATTTCTGGCTGGTTAAATTGCTCTGAATATTGACCCCCATAGTGTCCAATCAATCAATCAATGAAAAAGGGAGGTCATTACCTTAAAAGAAGGCAGTCTAAAGTATCAAGGTTGCCTAGAGTGGAACCCAAGGGACCAGTATGCACTGCTAAGAAAAGAGAGGGTTACATATAAAACTTGTGAATACAGAGAAATATAAATATGAAAATCTCAAAAAACCCAACCCTCTTGAAAGGTAATACCCTTCCTTTTTTATGTTTACATTGATTGATTGATTGATTTAGTCACTTTTTATTATTTAAATGCCCAGTCACTTTTAATGTGCACGTGTTCACTTCTTGATATGGTGCTCTTATACATATTTGTTTTTAATTCAACATCTATTTATTTATTTGTGACTTTAAATGTGTTGTATGGTTTTAGGTGTGATAGTTGTCCTTATGAAAGAGACTGATTTTGCCCCGATACAGGTACCTGTTGTCGAAACATGTTGGGCAGCTGTTGAATGTTTTAATAATAGGACAATACAGACACAGTATTTTGCACTACTATTAAAGGTCAATTAATTAATAAATTGTATTTTGATGGCTACTAGCTGCTTCTGTTGGGTGAATCTTTGCTAGACTGCCCAAAGGTTCTACAATCTACAAAGATTGCTGTGCTTACTGGAAAATTCCTTGGTCAATTTGACACTAGGTATTACTCTTAAAGTAGTGTAATGTTTTGCCCTTTTCGTGACAGCCCAGAGAGCAGATTCAAAGCATCACAGGCAGTCTTTCGGGAGATGACTCGTGCACAGGCAGAATGGCTCTTACCAATGTCATGTTCGTAGGTGAAGGCAGAATATCGTTCATGTAGGATGTATTCCTGCACCTCAAACTCCGCTGAGTCTGCACTGCTCCTGTTGAAGCTGGTCTGTCCTAGCACAACAGTGATCTGGGAAACATCTGGCCTACAGACAAACATCAGATTTCAGTATAACAGGTTTGGCCTTTGAATAGTTAGGTTCCTTTCTGATAGAAAAGACACATTCTCCAGAATTCTATAAACTGCAACTTAGGTTGTGTGCAAAGTCTGTCATATTCTGGATTTTCTCATGCAATTTAGTTAACAAGTCAATCAGCACTGATAATTGCCAGGTAACAAACAATTATTGACACTAATTGGCATTAGTTAGAATTTAGACGCACAACTGTCTAAGCGTATTCTCTAATGTGATGTGCGTAAATTCTAATGTGTATAGCTGAACAAGGGGGTGTGGTCATGGCTGTGGAATGGGTGGGTCATTCTTTTTTTTTTTTTTTAAATCTATATGCATTCTTATAGAATACACCTGGTCTGCGCCTAATTAATTCCAGATACAGTGAAACCTAGGTTTTCGTTGACTAAGGTTATTGTCAGTTTCAGTTTTTGTTGATTTTTCAGTGAAAACTTTGTCTCGGATTTCATTGTTTGCCTCGGTTTTCACTGCTAATTTTGTGAAAACAATGGGCGACCCACGCGTTCTCCTGCTCATTGTGGCGTTGTTTCTCATTGTGTGAGCATCACCCTGTGCGTCTAACGCAACGCACGCAAGATAAAATCACATGTGATCAAATCTCATTTTCCCTGTTAAGTGTTTCCCTTGCTAATAAGTTAACCCTTTCCCTTTAGCTCCATCATGGGACTATATTTATTCTCTATAAAATGTGTTTTTGGTATGTATTTTGGAGTGTCTAGAACAAATTAATTGGATTTACATTGATTCTTATGGAAATAATTGCCAAGGTTTTCGTCTGTTTCGGTTTTCATTGATTGTTTTCGGATGGATTATCAAAGAAAACCGAGGTATCACTGTATTTACACCAAGTGGGCGGCTGCTCAGTGTATTGTACAAACCACGCCGAAATTTAGGCATATTCTATAAACCACGCCTAAATCTAGCTGTATTTTAAGAATACGCCTAGGCATATTTTTTTTTCTGCACGGATTTTTTTAGGTGTGATATATAGAATCTAGCCCATTATGCTATATACTTCTCTGGATGATATAAAAGATACCTGTAAATAAATTAAATTCATCTAAACCTCATCCACTGTAGTGTTGACTCCTACAGAGCTCCTTATTGTCACCAATGTTACTTAACAAATATGTACAACTTCTGGAGAAACTTTTCCAAGTCTCTGGGGTTTCTTATCGTATTTTTTCTGGTACCCCAATAAGTAACTCATGGCAAAGAATCATTTCTAGAATTCAGTCAGCGTTTGGCTGCAATATTCAATTGATTGTGGACCAGTAACTTAAAACTGGCCTCTTTAGAAAACAAGGTATTCTGGGTCAGCTAAGATAAAATGCTGAAGCAAAGCTCTTCGTGGTATTGACAGAATAGCTCTGCCCAGTGAAAGTTCGCCAGTGTCGGTCTTATAGTGGCTGAGGCTTATCTCTTGAATGTGCACATCTGGGCAATAGCGAGAAAGTGTTTTGTGCAAATGAAACAAGTAAGGCACATTCACCCATTCTTCGGGCAGGACAGTTTTGCAACAGATATTCATGTTACAATAGTAACTGCATAAACATTTTTAAAAAGAATTCAGTGCTAATTAATAGAAATTCTGGCCGGGCAGCTCAAAATCCAACCACAATTTCTCCATTTAAATTGAGGAACCTGGGCATTGTGGGTTCGGGGCAACAGTTTATTCAAATAGCAATATTCAGCTACTCTCTGGATAAATTAATCCGTTTAATGAGACTACACACATTGCAGTCACAACTTAAGTGGATTAGTCACCCATTTATCAGCTTGACTTTTCTCACAAGCCTTTAATGGAAGAAGCAACTAACTAGCAAGTTGTCCGGACAAGGGCTGACACCAGCTGCACATGCTGGAGAAGACTTGCTTATCCACTCCTTCTCTAGTCAAGGTCATTTTCCTGCACATTTCGGACCCATGTGCAATTTTTCCTTAAGATTGTCATCCTTGTTTCTATCAAACTCCTATGTTCTATCTTATGTGTTCCACCTCTGTTTACACCTATGCTATTAAGATGTTTTAATGTGTGATCATACTATGCACAAAGTGTATTGTTGTTTGAATATTTTTGTCTATTGTCTAAGAGTTCATTTTCAAGGATAAGACCACTGAATATCAGACATATAGATAAGTGAATAAATCTTCGATTGGGATTGCTTTCAGATGCCAGCTGGAGAAGATAAGCTGTCCAGAACCATTTAGAGTTGGGAATAAATGCTACTGCAATCTGGTGTCTCTGAACTAGAGAGTTGCACGGGGACAGAAAGCTTACCCATCCCCGCCCGTCCCTGCTGGAATCTTACCCATCCCCACTGGAATCTTACCCATCCCCACAAAAATGTAACCCATCCCAACCCATCCCCGCAAGAATTTAACCCATCCCCACCCGTCCCCGCAAGAATTTAACCCATCCTCACCCATCACTGTATGAATTTAATGGTACATAAAAGAAAATTCCAGTCAGCTCCCTCAGTCTCTCTCTGGATTTGAGCCACAGCACTGTAGGCAAGGAAGGAATGGAAGCTGAAACTTGGAACACTCTGGTGTGCACATGTAAGATTTGTCTCTGATTTACTGGCACTGTGTGCTGAGAGGTCACCACATGCACGCGCCAGTAGGTCAGGTGACATCTGATGCTCATGCCTGTGTCAGAGCTGAGGTCTGCTCATCAGCCTGGGAGCAAAGAGGATTAATTGTAACATAGTAAGTGACAGCAAATAAAGACCTGAATGGTCCATCCAGTCTGCCCAATAGTCACACTCATTATCAATTCATGATTAAATCAACGAGTGTGATATTATATACTTGATTATGGTCTTTCTTTTGTGTTTCTGGAACATAGACCATAGAAGTCTATCTGGCCCTATCCTTATGTTCCAACTGCTGGAGTTGTCGTTGAAGCCCACTCCAGTCAATGCGTCTTCTCATTTGTGGGACACAGATCATAAAAATCTGTCCAGAACTGTCCTTATGTTCCAGCCACTGAAGTTGCTGTCTAAGCCCTTTCCAGCCTATCCTAAACCAGACTTCCATATATTAGACACAGACCATACAAGTCTGCCCAGTATTGGTCCTAGTTAATCACAGCCAGAGTCGCCATCTAAGTATTACTTCACACATCCACATACATGCAGCCATTTAAGGTTAGGTTTTTTATAACTTCCATTTTCTAATTAGAGATCCTCTGTGTTCATCCCACGCCTTTTTGAATTCCATCATCATTTGTGTCTCTACCACTTCCTTAATGGAAGACTTTCCACATTTGTGCTGTTAAAGCAAGGAGGAGGAGGAGACAGCACTCAAAGACCTTGGTACTCGGTAGATGAGAGGCTGGTGCAGGTGTAGCTTACACTTCCACGGGAACCCCGCAGGAACTGCTTCCGTCCCCGTGGGAACCCCGCAGAACTGCTTCCGTCCCCGCGGGAATCCCGCAGAACTGCTTCCGTCCCTGCGGGAATCCCGTGGGTTCCGTGGGATTCCCGCAAACCCCGTTCCCGTGCAGCTCTCTACTCTGAACAGATGGGGAGCTTTATACTTTATGATGGACATTAATTTGTACCCACAAAGAAAGTGTGGCTTTCTTTATTGTTATCTCTGAAGCAACAGTAATACAGGGAGGAGCTAAGGTGAGCTTACCTGTGTTGTAAACAATGAGCTGCAGTCACTATCCAGCAGGAGGTGATCAAGCTTCCTCCACAGAAAGTTGTTCCCATATAGATTGCTGCAATGTATGGGTGAGAAGCTGGAAGTGCCACCAGCCCTCCAACAATGCGGTCAATTACAGAGGGGCACTTCTTATATCTCTTTCCACAATGCTCAAGTAGTTTGCTGCTGCCTTCCATTGGTTCCTCTAACTTTCTATCATCGTTGTTGGGTGTGGTTAGCACTGCAGAAAAACACCAGAGAAAAATCCCTGCTCACAAAGGCATCATGAGCAGTGCAGGTAACAGATACTTCCTCCTCTAGGTGGATCTTGTTTCAGTGTATTTACCAGGTATTCCTAAAAATGGATCTCTGCATCTATCTCCCTAACACTTTTCTGTTCTAGTAACAGACATCCAGGAGGGTGCTTTACTCACGGTCTTCACAGATCAGATGTGTTCCCCTCATGGGACATTACCTTGTTCACTATTCTGGGTGTCATTGCACTGTGGGATGCTGCAGTACTCCCAGCTGAGCTGATGCTCTTTCAGAATGTAACACCAGGGTTGTGAGTCGTTATCAGGGTTTCTAGGAGGAGAATCAAAGACATAGAATTGGTTGTTCAAATAGCTCAATATCATCTTTGTTTCTAATCTGCCATTTTTCTTCTGCTTCTTTGTACTTCAGCTCAATCAGAACCAGAGCTGGGATCTGGCACCGTTAGCCCACATTCACAACCTACTAGCTGAGCATTTCTTCCTTATATCTCCCCTTCCTCCTTCCCAGTATACCCAGCCTGATCCTTGTAGTGATGGTCTTTGGCCAGAAGCCAGGCAGCACAGCTCCTTCCATAACCCTATAATTCTGGACCCTAAATCCTAGACATGGAAAAACACTAATAGAGGTGTCTAGCAAGAAGCTAGCAATAGAATCTATGTGAAACTTTCTTCAAACTCATTAAAATACTTAATCAATGAAATAGAAAGGTAGATGAGGAAATGGCTCTGAATATTTTGGATAAAGTGCACCCAGCTCGGTATGTTTTCTATAATATCTCAGTTGTTGGTGTGAAGTTAAAAATGTCTGCATGATTTGGTTTGATCCTTTTTGACTTTTGGACTTACTTAATAGGGCCATAGACAGGTTCTTTATAATAGGTCTTACTATCCCTCAAGCAGCATGATCCAGTCCGATTTCCACGCTGCCATTTTTAGGAAAGTTGATTCAACATAACCTGTTTTGATGAGGACATGGCACAGAGACTCTAATGATTTTCTTGCTTGATTTTGTGTTGTGGGGTTTAGAAGTAAAGAATATTTCCTATTTGTTTCTCTGTATTGATATCAGTTACATGTGATATGCTGAGTGATCATATTATGCTGGAACATTTAGGTGAGATGTGGAGTAGCCCTTAAATGGTTTACATCAATTTTTAAATGGCTGTGTAGACAAACCCAAACTACTAAGGGTGTGTCCAAACCGCGCTGTTTGAATAGGGGAGTTTCTAGGACTTGGCATTACCCTATAGAGTCAATATTCAAAGTGAATTAACCAGGCAGAAGAGGCCTCTCAGGTGACTCAAGGCTCTGCCCTTTTTTCTATGTTGTTCAATATTTTCCTTACTTCTTTAGTAACGCTCGTTCAAGAATTTGGAATAAGTATGCTTGTTTACGCAGAATCGCAGATGATATTTTGCTGGTGAGCTACACTTTGGCAGATAAACCAGATTTGTCTTCTCTTCATTCTAGTGTTTCTGCTGTATCAGGGCTGGTTTATGAACCTTCATTTGGTTCTAAATGTGGAGACGTTGAAGGTTTGCTGCATTTCTGGACATCTGCCCCATGCTGTATTGATCCCTGTTCTGTTTGGCTGCCCTATACCAGACTTGGAGTATTTCAAATATTTTGAGGAGTTACTATTGATTTTCAGTTATCATTTACATATCAGATTTCTGAAGAGGTGCAGAAAGGTTTTTGTAAACTCCATTGTCTCCATGCTGGTTCAGGATGCCGCTAGAATCCTGCAGCATGCCGTGCCAAAGAGTCTTGTGTTGTGAGTGTTTACTTCCTGGTTTCTGCACTTCCCTTTTATAGTCCTAGATGAAATGCTGACAGATGACTTCACTTCCTGGCTAGGAATATATAAGGATGTGCTCTACACTCCTCCAGTGCTTTGGCAACAGGCTTCCAGAGTTGTGCCTCTCTAGTGTTTGTTGCCTGGCCAGCTGCTGCTTCCTGCCCTGCTTGTTCCAGTCCTGCACATTCCAGTCTTCCAGTCCTACCTGTTCCAGTGCTCCAGCTCTGCTTATTCCTGTCTGTAGCCTTGCTGTTTCAGTGACTCCCTGGCCTTGACTCCATTGGGCCAGCTCTCAACAACTGATGACACAAAGTTATTCAAAGTTGTTAAATTGCAAGAGGACCTTATGTAAACTGGGAGACTGGGCGTCTAAATGGCAGATGATGTTTAATGTGAGCAAGTGCAAAGTGATGCATGTGGGAAAGAGGAACCCAAACTATAGCTACACAATGCAAGGTTCCACATTAGAGGTCCTCTTGCAATTTTTCACAATCCTCTTGCAATTTAACAGCTTTGAATAACACTGTATCATCAGCAAATTTAACTACCTCACTAGTTACTCCCACTTCTAGATCATTTATAAATATTTTTAAAAGAAGCAGTCCTAGCATGGACCCCCTGGGGAACCTCACTATCTACCCTTCTCCATTAAGAATACTGATCATTAAACCCTACTCTCTGTTTTCTATCTTTCAACCAGTTTTTAATCCACAATAGAACACTGCCTCCTATCCCATGACTCTCCAATTTCCTCTGGAGTCTTTGATGAGGTACTTTGTCAAATGCCTTTTGAAAATCCAGATACACAATATCGACCAGCTCACCTTTATCCACATGTTTGTTTACCCCTTCAAAGAAATGTAATAGATTGGTGAGGCAAGATTTTCCTTCACTAAATGCTTTGTCTCATTAATCCATGCTTATGAATATGCTCTGTAATTTTGTTCTTTATAATAGTCTTTACCATTTTGCCCAGCACCGACATCAGACTCACTGGTCTATAATTTCTGGATCACCTCTGGAACCTTTTAAAAAAGTCAGTGTTACATTGGCTACCCTCCAATCTTGTGGTACCATGCTTGATTTTAAAGATAAATTACATATTACTTCAGTATTACTCATCTGTGGTACTTCCTATTCTTGATTTATAATACTCTCTGTAGGAGTTATTTGTACACCCTGTTCATTACCTGTCCTTCTCCCTCCAGTATTACCCACCTGCAGAATGTATGTCTGCCCAGTCCCAGGCTCTGCTGATGGTTTCTGATTTGTACAGAAAGCTCATTTTGCACGATGTCAGAGGTCCATGGCAGGCAGTCTGTCCCAGAGATGGTCACATCTGCACTTCCCCTATAGTCAGCACCATTTTCCTGGTAACAGAGCTGACTGAGATCTAAGAAACAAATCAGTTTTGGAGCATCACCGCTGGAAAACCCAATCCCTCCCCACTTTTTCTTCTCATATATTTCCTTTCCTCATTCTCCCTTTTATACCTTCACTCTGATCTCTTAACCCCTTCCTCAGCTTTTCTTTCTCCTTCTCCTCACATCTTTTTTCTCCCCTCCCTCCACTGTTCTTTCTTACTTATTTATTTATGTTACATTTGTATCCCACGCTTTCCCACTCATGGCAGGCTCAATGCGGCAGGCAATGGACGGTTAAATGACTTGCCCACAGTCACAAGGAGCTGCCTGTGCCGGGAATCGAACTCAGTTCCTCAGGACCAAAGTCCACCACCCTAACCACTAGGCCACTCCTCCACTTATCATTTTCTCTTTTTTCTTTCCGCTCTTATTTTCTTTTAATGCTCAGATCTTGTGACGTTTGAGATATTTGGCCTATTATTCGTCCATTAGTTCAACTGACAATTTCCCTAAGCCCCATGGCAGCAAAGTGCATTGACGCTTTTACCTGCCTTGTATGTTCTAGCGAATTTTAAAGGGGGGAAATGACTTGTACATTTTGCCATTGTTATATTCGCAGATGGGTATAAATGGAGGGAAACTACATTCTTGTATTTGAATTCTCAATAAATCAAGTCATTACCCCATAAACGCCCACATTTAGAAATTGTAAACCGCTTAGGTCTAGATGGTATACAAATAATGAAAATAAATTAATTAATTAAAATCCATGTGCATATATTGCATACATGTTTATTCCACAATCTAAGGTTATTTGTACCTGGAGCAATGGAGAGTTAAGTGATTTGCCCAAGGTCACAAGGAGCTGCAGTGGGAATTGAACCCAGTTCCCCAGGTCCAAAACCCACTGCACTAACTCTTAGGCCACTCCCCCACTCCACACATGGTAGCAAACAGAGGAAGAAGCTGAATTAGCAGTAGCACCAGGTTTCAGACTTGTGCTAATTCAACCTCTTTGTGTGTGTCGCCTTCTAGAGGCAACTACACGTTAGTGCAGTTACATGTAGCTACCTCTGCATTCAGGCCCTTTTCACACTGGAGGATTATTTCATCCAGCTCAATCCCATTGAAAATTGCTTGCATGCTATGATTTTAAGAATCATATAGCTCTCTCCTCACTGGATTTAAAAGAGAACAAAGCGTCTTATAGTAAAGAAGGGATAGAGAAAGGAAGAGGTTTCCTCTATTACCTGATTTTGGAAGTAAACAAGTTCTTCTTTGGACCATCTCTACTGCCTATCACTTGAGTGGAAGAAGAGTGGCCTAGTGGTTAGGGCCCTGGGCTTTCATCCTGATGAAGTGGGTTCAATTCTTACTACAGTCACTCCATTGCCCAGGTGCAAAAATAAGTACCTGTACATAATATATAAACTGCTTTGATTGTAACCACAGAAAGGTGGTATATCAAGTCCCATCCCCTTTTCCATATGAACAAATAGCCTCCAGACCTGGACTCAGACTGAAGTCTCAGAAATTGATGTCAGGAGAGTGGGGCTCATTTTCAAAGTCACTAGTTAACTAATTAAACTAAAAGTAGACAAAGTGATGGGGTGGGGGGTTGGATGGGATATATCTGAAGGAACCTAGGTGCTGTCTGATCTTTTCAATGCTTCTGTAGAGTCAGGGGTGATCTTGGAGGACTTGAAAATGGCAGATGTGGTTCTTCTCCATGCAAGCAGAAATGAGGAGGAGGTTGGGAACTACAGGCCAGTTAGTCTGACTTCTGTGATAAGTAAATTAATGGAAATGCTTCTAAAACAGAGGATAGTGAGGTTTCTGGTAAGCATTGTTTTACTGGAGGAAGGTGTTCAGAAGAATCTGGTTAATTTCTCTAAGTGATTACAAAGTTGGCTTGGTGAGAGATATGGAGGCATATTTTCAAAGCACTTTGGGAGGCTAAGTTCCATAGGTTTCTATGGAACTTTGGGAGGCTAAGTGCTTTGAAAATATGCCTCATGGTGTACCTGGATTACTGTAAAGTCATTCACATTGGCAACCTCTGAATAAATTGAGTGGCTTTGGTACAGGACCTCAAGTGGCTTACTGGGTTAAAACCTGGTTCTGTGAGAGGCAACAATGGGTAGTAGTAAACGGAGCTCACTCTGAGGATAAGGGCATTACCAGAAGTGTGTCACAGGAATCCATTCTCGGTCCAATTCTTGTAAACATTTTTGTAAGCGATTTTGTGGAAGGGCTGTTGGGTAAGCTTTGATGTACCTGATGATGTGGACGAGGTGGGATCTGGTGAAACTTGAAGACTTTTCTAGAGCTTGGTAGATTCTGTGCCAAAAAAATGCACAGGCATATATGTGCCTACCACCTTGAATTTTCAAAAGGAAATTTCAGAGGAACTATACTGTACCTATTTCACAGAACTGCCCTACATAATTCTTTGGACAGCCACAGGCTAGCAACTTCTTCACCTCAGCACATCTTCCTCTGTTCAGGCACGGGTTCCAGGTACATTCTGAAGAAAGAGCAGAGCTTTACCATGATGTATTCAATAGTCAGGGATAGCAGTCCATCTCTCCTTTCTGCTTGCACCTATTAGGCAGTCATGACAATGTCTGTGCAGGCTTTGGTGACAGCAGAAGAAGGTTTATTATAACAGAAGAGCTGTTTCCTTGTTTTATTATTTGCTTTGTGCATTGCTCCAGCTGTAAGGAATCTATAGAGAGCCTAGGGGGAACCAGAGAGTTGCAGGTTCAAAACTCAAGATAACAAGCTGAAAAGTGAGGCCTTGGCAGTGTGGGGGTCACACCAAATGTGACTCTTTCACAAGTGGTAAGGGAAGACTTATTGAGATCTCCCCAAAACATCTGTCTCCCCATATGCTTAATACTTCTACATTGAATGCTGCCATCCCTTCTTACTAATCCTTCTCCGTGTGCCTGAGTCCTCCCTTACAGCCTGGATCGCTCCTCTTGTCTTATTCATACCTTTGGCGTGTGCATGTTTGCACATTGCGCCCTTTGCAGTGCAGTGACACTCCTCCAGGGTCTGGGGTGTAAATCTCAGCCATTGCTCCCCTTCACCAAAATACTGCAACAACTGAGATTCAAAGCACCTTTCTGCAGCAAAGAGAGAGAAATCAGCAGGCACTCTGTCCATCTTTACCCTCTTCTACCTACCCTCTGTAAGGAAGACCCAAGAGGATGATCTATGGCTAGTGTGGGGGATCTTCTGCTTAAATACCTGCAGAGTGTCCCATCTATCTGCCAGGTTGGTCACTTCCTGAGCTTCTTCTCTGAAGATGCCTCGTTGGGTTGCTGTTTTGCTCTAAGCCAGTGAAATCATTTTTGTTTTCCTATGGACTGTCACTGCATTCCTCCCCCCCCCCCCCCCCCCCCCCCACAAGATGGGATCTAGTCCTTCCAAGGTTTGTACAGTTCTGTTCTTGTTTTGCATGTGTTGCTAGAGACTTTCACTCATGGAGCAGTCACCTGTCTACCAGTGTGTTCCTTTCTCTTACACCTCTCTCTAGGTGTGTCTCCTACAAAAACACTGATCATCCCCCTTTGTGACATCCAACCTTTCTGGCACTGTCTCCCGGTATAGTGGGCTGGACAAATGCAGTGATAATTCTTCAAGGTGTTCTCACAGGTGCCTCCGTTTCTACAAGGTTTCTTCTCACAGTGATCTAAGGATAACAGAAAAGCAGGAAATAGGAATACATTCCCTGGGGGGGGAGGGGGGGGGGGGGGCTTATGTATACTATTCTGAAACCCTAAGCTACCTGAACAAGCTAACTGGCAGCAGACTGCTATTACCAGTTCTTGCACACACAGCTTTCAGGCCTCTACATAACCAATTATAGCAAACTCCTTCTAAAACAGGGGCTCTCCATCCAGTCCTTGAGGTTACACCCAGCCAGTCAGGTTTTCAGCATACCCACAATGAATATGCATGAGATACATTTGCATGTACTACCTCCATTGCATACAAACCTATCTCATACATATTCATTGTGGGTTGTGCTGAAAATCTGAGGACTGGGTTGAGAACCACAGTTCTAAAAACACTGTGCAGTGCTTAGAATCCTAAAATATGTAGGGTCAATAGGTAGGGCACTTGAGAATTCAGCAGTATGTGAACCTTGTCTGGATTCCCAGTGCCTCAACTCTAAACCAATAAAATAATACTTGTACTCTGACCTCAGCAGTAAACAGGCAGGTGGGTATTAGGTGTATCTTCTGGCTTTTTCCAGAAAGGGACAGAAGCTGATAAGAGTGTCTGTTATAAGCAATAGGTGGACCTGGTGGCAGCGGAAAACTCCTCTGAACTATGTCTTAGGTTCCAGATCCTCCCCGGCCTCTGACTTTTTGTTGTTAGGGGAAAGCCTTCATGCCAAACCTTAGCAATATACAACCCAGAAATTGGAAGCCAGACTAGTATTTTAACAGGTATTGTGAGACTGAAGTTGCAGAATCCAAAACCTATACAGTGGCTGACATGTTTGGATGTTTGAAGGTAGGGGCCCCCTCTGCATCCCTTCTAGTTACACACAAAGGAGAGGGAGAGATTGGGCTATGTTTGTGGATTTCATTAAGGCAACCTGGCCAAATACTCTCTGGGCAACACAGTAACAGGAGAGAGGGAATCAACAGCACAGTGAACAAACACAGTAGAAAAGAAGCACAGTGGACTTGAAGAATTAATGTTGAAAACTTGAATTTATTTAGAGATGCAACTTGGGCCATGTTTTGACACTGTGCTTGCATCAGGGGTCGACTATATATGTGTTTCCACACATGTATCAGTTTTGCTGCATTCACTAAGGAAATATGATCCAGCATGTACACAAATGTTAGATAAGGAATTTTTAAAACAATATGTGTACAGCAATTAAGCCAGGACTGGAACTGAGAAGAGACCCATTCAGTCCAGGAAGGGACTACTGTCCAATGCAGGGCTCTGCAAATGGTATTTAAGTATAAAATGCACAGCAATTGCATGGTTGAGCAGCTCTGGTCTCAAGTAAAGCATTAATATTAGAGCTCTCAAGGAACTGCCCAGGAAAAACTAACATCTTACAGCACTTTGGGTCCCATCGGAACTGTTTCCCCTCCTGCACAGTGGTTTACTCATTTTTCTGTTTTTCTTTCAGCTCTTGCAGCTGGGCATTTGGTCTTTGTCAGTGCTGCAATGCTAGTGTATCTCTATATTGAACCCAGTCTTAATGCTTTATGTTACTGTCTTTAATTATATAACTTATTGTTTATATTCTTGTAAATACCTTTCAATGCTTCTGTGTACAGAAAAATGACTAGGCATATGCCAGTAAAGCTGTTTGTAATTGAACACCCACTTAAGCAGGCTCAAGTTCCAGAATCCTGATTCCAGGTACAACAGAGCTCATTCCCAAAAAACAAACTCCAAAAAAACTGATGGTGTACCGGGACCTGCCTCCTGCAAGCCCTAAACAGCTGCAGGGTTGAAAGGGAGTCCCAGGGCAACACATAATAGAACAACACCAAACCCAGGGCCTGTGGAGCTACCTGAGATACACAGCAAAGAGGCCTGTGATACAAAGCAGGTGTGGAACAGCACCACACACACACATACACATACACAAATCAACACACTCCCCCAAACATAGAGAGAACAACACCGAACTCAGCACTAGTGAGTAAGACATTTCTGTCAACAGCTGGCTAACGTTGTCTCCCATTGGGGTTGGTTGCTTAATTCACCATATCACTAGTTGATAGTGACTGGACCCAATGAATAATGCTGCGTCCTGGTGCTGATTGGGCTACTGTACCTTGTACTTTAATGTGCTCATTACAGTATCCCCACAGCTGGTCCCGATCATAGTTTTCAGTCAGAGCACACCTGAAAGCAGAGATCAGGACATAATAAAGGAAATGCCAGAAGGATTATGAACAGTCTCAAAAGCTGTATGTGTAAATTTTAATTTAATTTAATTAATTCCTCATCGTCCCTCCAGTCTAGCTTAGACTGGGAGCTACTGGTTTGAAGACATCACCCCACAAGGCTTCACAGCTAGCTTACACCTGTGCAGCTTGAAGCTGGCCTGGAAGGACCTTGAGGGTTAGGTCTTCCAGGATGGAGCTTAGAGTGATTGAGCCATCCTAGAGGCCCAGTGTGCAGAACCCAGGTCCAGCCTCCTTTCCTCCCATACACACTCAGTTTACCCAGTTAGGGCACTGACAACTCTGGAGGTCGTTGGCTATTGTTTCACCTTCCCTCTTCCTCAGCCTTTGGTAGGGGCCAGGACTGATTTTTCTATCAGAGCTGAAAATGGTTTTGGTTTTTTTTTTTTGTTTAAAGGCAGAGACTCAGCAAGAAGAAAAAAAAAAAACAGGTAGATTCAGTGTCTATCATCCATGGCAGGAGAGTCCTTAGCCCATCAAGCCCAAAGGTGAGTGGGGCTAATCTGAGTAGGGGAAGCCTCAGAGCCAAGCGTAGTTGGGACAGTGAAGCCTGTGGCAACCACAACTCACAGCTCGGGGCATCAAAACGCTGCCAGGGCTGTGAGGAGAGCCAGTTTATTTATTTATTGCAGACTTGCTATATGTTTTTTAAATGGCAAAGCAGGACAAAGTGGAGCACAATCTAAAAACACAAAGACCATAAAGAAAGGAAAGAAACCATTCATATCTACATTTCAATAGTAGAGAGATTGAAACAACACAAGATATAAAATACAAAATACATTTAAAAAAGGCTAATTTTACATCAGAGGATCAAATTACCACTAGAAGCAGTAATGAGCAGAAACCAATGTACAATTTGGCTGCTGACCCCTGCCCTAAATCTGGTGTGCTGTGAAATCAAGCCCAGGGGACCTGGAGGCATTGTGCATCTCTTTCCAGAAGATGCAATTAGTCAATAACTCCCCTGTAAGGCATGAATGTGCATGGAGGACGTTCTCACCAGTGCTGCCCACCATGCTTTCCTTTCTTAATGCAGGTATAATGCATCTTCCTGTTGTATTGGAAGGGGAAGTGGCAGAGCTGCCCATCAGTGACAACTGCAACAGAGGAGAGAGAAACACTCACTGAATAGATGTGGACAGGAGGCAGAGACCTCTAACCATAAACAGAATGACAATCACTTACCTGGGTCAACCTTCTTTTCTGCTTTCTTGAGCAGACCCTTAATAAAGAAATGCAATTAAAATCAGGAAATGTTTTCAGAGATAGGTTCGTCCTTCAGAGGGAGCTCTCAATATCTACATGAAGAAGGCCTTTCTGATCCTTGACATATTGCTTGTAACACTGTATCTAATACCAAAAAAGAGTTTCAGGCTGTTACAACGTTTGACCTAGAAGATATGGCAGTTGAGACACATAGATGGGTTATGGATTTCGTGTATGGGTCATTGACTTCATATTGCGACACAGATGGGTTATACTAATAGATATGACACGGGTTATTGACTTCACATTGAGACACACAGATGGGTTACATAAGTAGATATTACACAGGGGTTATTGACTTTATGCAGAAAACAGAGTCTCACACAGCGGTTACAGATATCGTAGTGAGTCTCACACATAGGCTATGGACAGCAAACGGAGACACACATAGCTTATGAATATACTGGGTTTCACACAAGAGTTACTGAATTTATACTGAGACACAAATGCTTTTGGGATATCACAGTGAGTCCTACCTACGGGTTACAGACGTTGTGCACTTTACTGTAAGAAGTGACTAACTAGACGCACACACACACACACTCTGACTAACACCAGCTGTATACACTGCAACAGGACTTGCTTATGCACTCCTACCCTAGCTGAAATCATATTTATGCACCTTTCTGACTCCACATGCAACGTGCTTTAAGTTAGCCCTCAAATTCTGTTACTCTATCATATCAGTCTAAACGTTTCACATCCTCTTCCTCTTATACCCTGTGCTGTCTATTGAGATGTTTTAACATGAATGGTATTGATATTATAAGTAGCATTACTATGCCATAATATGTATTGTTATTTAGATATTTCTTCTGCTTCTGAAAATGTTTATTGCCTATATTTAGCTTAGTTTTGCTGTCTAGTACCTTAGGTGAATAAGTACATTTTAGCCCTTAAACCTGGTGTTTCAATGTAAGCAGTTTACTACAGGATTTACTCAACTGTGTATCCATGGCAAAAAAACAAACACACATAAAAATAAATTAAAAACAATTGTACATTCCTGGCCCCCTCAGGCTGAAATCCTTGAAGAGGCAGCTGGCTCCGACTTTGGATTTCACAGCCCCTTATCCTATCCCCCTCCTAATAATAAGATCCCCTCCTATCCTAACATATCTCCTCAAGGGATCAGCTCTCTTTGCTTCTCTTACAGAGAGGTGTGGTAGCTGTGTTAGTCCACTCTTAAAGGTTATGTCCAATAAAAAAGATATCATCTTATTTTCTTTTCCATGTTTTATTTTGTTTGATTTCTATTGATAACCTTCTCTTACAGAGTAAGCCAGTTGTCTCTTAAAATGGATCCTCCCATTCAAGCTTTCTACAGTTAACTCTAGACCTTTCCCATACACATATCTTAATGCAAACTTCTGGCTGCTTCACAAAGAGTTGTGTCTATTCTCTGTGCAGTCATTTGTGAACATAGGATGTCCTACCAGCAAACTCAGACCTTACCAGATGAGATGTAGAGCAGAGGAAAAGAGTGACAGCCATCAGCAATAACTCCATGCTGTACCTCCCGTCAGCTGCAAAACCAAAGTAAAATGGCAAAGGGCACAGCAAGCTTTCCCAAATCAATACATGAAAGCAAAGGTCTCAACAGAAAGTCACTGGTGCATGCCTTACTGTGTAGGAGAAATAGCCTGTGACCTCGAAACTTCTGTCAATCTTTTGGAGAGGGGGTGTGTGATTTTCCTGCTAGCCTAATTCTATGCCCTGGTAATGGCATCAATCTATGGGAGAGAGGTGGTGTATGACCCTGGTAATGGTGTAATCTACAGTTTATAGATTATATATATACCGCTAACACCAAACGTTCGAAGCGGTTTACAATAAGAATAAAAATCAAGACAACCTCTTGGCAAATAAAAATAAGAAAATATACCCAAACCCTCAGTCTGAATTAACGAGAAACTTCTTAAAAAGTGATGTTTTTAACAACTTCCTGAAATAAGTATATTCAGGAATAGCTATAAAGCAAGAAATATATTCACGCCAGATTTTAGGGGCTAGATAAGCAAGAAATCTATCAGAGATCTTGAGTTGCTTAATGCCCTTAACTGAAAGAAATGCAAAAGGGGAGCAGTTTTTAGTCATACTCCTAGAAGAAGATGAAAATTCAAAGTAGGATAATAAATATGCAGGGTAGTCACCATTCAAAAAAGAGAGGTGGCATGTGAGCCTTCTAATGCCATGAGTCTATGGGAAAGAGGTAGTGTGCAATCCTAGTTATAGGATCAGTCTTTCAGAGAGAGAGAGATGGTGTGTGACCCTCTTACTGGCATCAGCCTATGGTTGAGAGGCAACATGGTGTCAGTCTATGACAGAGAAGTGACATGTGACCCTGGTAATGAGGTCAGTAGTTTATGGGAGAGGGCTGCTGTGTGACCCTTACAATGACATCAGTTTAAAGGAGAGAGGTGCTATGTGACTCTGGAAAGTTATCAGTCCATGGGCAGAGGTACTGTGTGACCCTAGTACCAGCATCAGTCCAGGGCAGTGCTTCTCAACCCAGTCCTTCAGGCACATTTAGTTCTATCAGATTTTCAGGATATCCATAATGAACATGCATGAGATAGATTTGTATGCACTGCCTCCTTGATATGTAAATCTATTCATGCATATTCATTGTGGATATCCTGGAAACCTGATGAGACTAGGAGTGCCTCATGGACTGGCTAAAGAAGCAATGGTCTAGGGGACAGAGGTGCTGTGTGACTCTGGTAATGGCTATTCTAGCACTGAGGAAAATTCATTTTACAGAGACCAGACAGCAGGCATTTACAATGAATAAACATCCATTTTAGCAAAAGAAAGAAAATATTGATGGCCTCAACCCGATTATTTTTGCGACCTTAGAAACATAGCCATGTATTACTCAGATGCTGTCACAGTGACTAGTTTCTCTTGCCAGTATGGCATTTGGGGGGCAGAAACCACTGGGGGATTAGGGGGCAACCTCCCCTAATCTCTGCAGTGCTGCTCAACAGCAGCTGTGTACCAATTCTTAAACATGCTTGGTAGCAGATATAACTCCCAAGGTTGATCTTTTAGGACATAGATATTTAGGCCTCTTGGGGGGGGAGTTAAGTGACTTCCCAGAGTTACAAGGAGTTGCAGTGGGAAATGAACCCAGTTTACAAGGATCAAAGCCTGCTGCACTAACCACTAGGCTACTCCTCCATTCAAATATCATGCTGTTGTCCTGCCCAAAACAGAAGGAGCTTTCAGGTTAGGTGCATCTCAGCTTGACTTTTTGATCAGACCTGACACGGTCTATGTTTCAGCTAAAAACGCCTGCGTCAGGAGTCTATATCAGTTTCCAAGGATATCAATTATCCACTGTAAGGAAATATTGGCTCTTTCGTTTGGTTTGCCAATATACAGCAGCTCAGCTCAGTGTGGGAATCTTTAGTTTGATAATCATATCTGTTACCTCATTGCCAGTTTGACGTCTTTTAACCATGTACAATTGTCTTTTTCAAGACACCAAATATTTCCTTACAGTTGCTCCTTGTGTTTTTTTTTTTTTTTTTTGCTGTTTTAGGGCTGCTAAACTCCAATTATTCCTACTGGACACACTGACAACATTTGTTCAATACTGGCGTCCTGAAGTGCAACTGCACCTTTGGAGCTGGTACTTGTGTCTTCACTAGCTTTCAGGCACTTACACTTCCCACCTCAGACCAGAACAGAATGAGCAATATGTTGAGAAACGCTACCTCAGGCATTGCACACAGGCCAGTTTCCTTCCTCTTTACCCTGATGCCGCAGGCAGTTGGGATCTTCTAACCACCTCATCCTCCCCCATCTTCCCTTCCTCTCAGCTCCTTTCTGGCCTCAGGGGGTTGGGACTTCTCCAGGACCCCTTTCTTCTCCAGTATCTCCTCCAACACCTCACCTTTCACTGTGTTCTTGTGCAGCTTTTCTCTTTGATGTGGTTGTAAAAAAAGTAGATAGTGCAGCACTGAAATCTACAATATAGCATTGCAAATAACAAATCAAGCTCTGGAGCACTGTCAAATACAATTTGAATATAACCCTTGCCCCCCTTCACAGACCCCTCAAAAACTCCCCAAACCCCCTGCCCCTGATTCTCTCCTAACAAGAGAATGCAAAACCTAGGAGGTTTAATAAAACAATATAAACCTAACAGGTTTCCTATTGCTTTCAATAGCGATAGCAATTGTTTTGTTCTGGCCAATATGGTGGCGACGGAGGTGAGACAGCTTCAACTTTTTGATTTCATAAGAACTCCTTGGAGCAAATCTTCTTGGTTGGTTTGAAGCAAAGAGGTTTGATTGCGAACAGGAGACGGCATGATGTCAAAACGTTGAAGCCACTTAGGTTAGTCTGTGTTTCCCCTTCCCCGCACAGCTGTCATTCTCCATACACTCAAAACAAAACAAACAAACCTATGAGCTGCTGCATCCATGTTGTCGTTCTTTATTGTTGGTAGCATTTTATTTAATCTCACTTATATTTTTAAGCATGCCGGGTTGTGCAGTATACGGATGTACACAGAGGAAGTATAGTACTACTACTACTACTAGTTAACATTTCTATAGCGCTACAAGGCATACGCAGCGCTATACACCATACACAAAAAAAGACAATCCCTGCTCAAAGAGCTTACAATCTAGATAAGACAGGTAAACAGACTGAACAATTAAGGGTAAGGAAATAAAGAGGTGAGGATTAATTAATTATTAATTTATAGTACTTGTATCCCACATTTTCCCACCTATTTGCAGGCTCAATGTGACTTACAAAGACCTGTTATGGCATCGCCATTTCAGGATAAGAGATACTACTACTACTACTATTACTATTTAACATTTCTAGAGCGCTACAAAGTGTACGCAGCGCTGTACAAACACAGAAGAAAGACAGTCCCTGCTCAAAGAGCTTACAATCTAATAGACAAAAAGTAAAGCATTTAAATTTAAAATATTTAAGCAGTCAAGCACAAGAGAACAGTCACAGAAGGACAGAAGATGTTGAAGGGTGGTCAGTGTGATTAGGTGTAACTCTGGTTGGAGTAGTGGGAGAAGGTGATAGGAGATATACTATAGGATGTCATATAGGATAAGAGATACAATTGGTGTTACAAAGAAATCAAGGATGACAGGAAAGATCTAAGCAAACTGTTATAGAATTTGACTTTCAGAGTAAGGGTGGAGTGGTGAGGTGTGTAATTAATCTATGTGTTGACATGGTAGGCCTTGTTGAAGAGATAGGTTTTAAAAGATTTGCGGAAATTGGTTATTTCATTGACTGTTTTCATATTAGTTGGTAGTGCATTCCACATCTGCGTGCTAATGTATGAAAAGCTGATTGCATGTGTTAATTTGTATTTTATTCCTTTACAGCTGGGGAAGTGGAGATTAAGAAATAAGCAGGCTGATCTTTTAGCATTTCTGGGAGGCAAGTCCACGAGGTCTAGCATGTAGGTCGGGGCATCTCCGTGACTGATTTTATGAACAATCGTGCAGATCTTGAACGTGGCGCGTTCTTTAAGCAGGAGCCAGTGAAGTTTCTCTCTTAGGGGTTTTGCATTTTCGTATTTTGTTTTTCCGAATATGAGTCTGGCTGTGGTGTTCTGGGCTGTTTGGAGTTTGTTTTTTTCTTACATTTGTACCCCATGCTTTCCCACTCATGGCAGGCTCAATGCGGCTTACATGGGGCAATGGAGGGTTAAGTGACTTGCCCAGAGTCACAAGGAGCTGCCTGTGGCTGAAGTGGGAATCGAACTCAGTTCCTCAGTTCCCCAGGACCAAAGTCCACCATCCTAACCACTAGGCCACTGTTCTTTGCAACCAGCGTAAAGTGCGTTACAATAGTCTAGGCGACTTAGCACCATTGATTGTACCAGGCTACGAAAGATGGATCTCAGGAAGAAGGGTTTTACTCTTTTGAGTTTCCACATAGAGTAGAACATCTTCTTTGTTGTGTTCTTCACGTGGGTTTCGAGTGTGAGATTTTGTTCAATGGTGACTCCAAGAATTTTCAGGTTGTTTGAGACGGGGAGACGTTTGGTGTGGTTATGGTGGTGAATTTACTTGTGTTGTGTTGTGATGTAAGTATAAGACATTGTGTTTTTTCTGCGTTAAGTTTTAACTGGAATGCATCCGCCCAGGAATGCATGGTTTGGAAGCTTTGGTTGATCTCGTTGGAGATTTCCTTTAGATCATGTTTGAACGGGATATAGATCGTGACGTCATCTGCATATATGTAGGGATTGAGGTTTTGATTGGCTAGTAGCTTGGCTAAAGGTATCATCATTAGGTTGAAGAGGGTTGGTGAGAGGGGGGATCCTTGGGGGACTCCACAGTCAGGTGTCCATGAGGCTGATATGTCCTCGTTCGTTGTTACTTGGTAAGGAATCCTCTAAACCAATTAAGAACGCTACCTCCAACACCAAAGTATTCTAGGATGTGTAATAATATTCCATGGTTGACCACGTCGAAGGCGCTGGACATGTCAAATTGTAGGAGAAGGATATTGTTGCCAGTTGCAATTGTTTGTTTAAATTTATTCATTAAAGTCACTAGTACTGTTTCGGTGCTATGGTTCGATCGAAATCCTGATTGAGACTCGTGAAGAATTATTTGTTTAGGTAGTTAGTGAATTGTTTCGTTACTATGCCTTCCATAATTTTGGTTATCAGTGGGATAGATGCTACTGGATGATAGTTGGTTAGGTCACTTGTACTTTTCTTAGCGTCTTTGGGTAACGGGGTAAGTAGGATGTTTCCTTTATCCTTTGGGAAGAGGCCATTTTGTAACATGTAGTTCAGGTGTTTCGTGAGGTCTGATTTGAGTTGTTGAGGGGCAGATCTTATAAGATTGATGGGACAAATGTCTAATTTGCATTGTGATTTGGCATATCTTCCAAGCGATTGGGAGATGTTGTCGATCGAGAGTGTGTCGAAATTGGTCCATGATTGGTCTGCTGGGTACTCCCCTGGTATTGGATCTAGACAATCAAGGAGGTTCACATAATCTGTTGTGTTGATAGGTATCATAAGTTGTAGCTTTATGATTTTCTCTTTGAAGTAGTTCGCGAGATTGGTTGCTGATGGGGTATCTATGTTGTTAGCGGTAACCGGTGTAGTATTTAGTAATTTGTTTATGAGTTGGAAGAGTTTGTGTGTATCCTTGTAGTCTGGTCTGATCTTAATTTTACAGTATGATCTTTTAGTTTGCTTGGTGGTGTATTTATATTTTCTTTGTAGTTGTTTCCAGTCGTTGAGTGTAGAATCGTCTTTTTTCTTATTCCATGCTCGTTCTAATCTTCTGACTTGTGTTTTTAGTTCTTTCAGTTCTTCATTAAACCATGGTAATGGTTTTTTTCTGTGTGATGATCTGGTTTGAAGTGGTGCTATGTTGTCTAGTATTGTTCTACATCTGTCGTCCCATTCAAGTAAAAATTGGGGTGAGTCTGTTGGTGTTGTCCACTCATTGTTGTAGAATTGTTGCCAGAATGTTAGTGGATCTCTTTTGCCTCTCGTGGTGTAGGTTTGTTGTTCCTGTTTATGTTGTGGATCTTTTGTTCGCCAGTGAAGGGAGAGGTTTGCTTTGTAGTGATCAGACCATGGTATGGCTAACCATTTTGTATCTGTTAGTGCGAGGTTTGACTCTGCTGAAAATTTGTACATAATGATATCTAGTGTGTGTCCTTTAGTGTGGGTGGGTTGCATATTTGGCCAGTGAAGCTCCCATAGTTGGAGGAATTCCTTACATTCACTTACGTTTGCTAGGTTGTTGTCTTCCAGGTGGAGGTTGATATCCCCTGCTATAATAAGGTTTTGGGTGGAGACACATGTGTTCGATATAAAGTCCATAAAATATGTTTGGCAGTCTTGCCAATTGCCTGATGGTCTGTAAAACAGGATAAGAGTTAGATGGTCATGTAAGGTTGGGTGGTTAATTCTAACTGAAGCTATTTCAAGTTGAGGAAGTATGGATTTGGCTAAAGTTGTGACAGTGAATTGGAATCTATAGATTATAGCTATGCCTCCTCCTCGTTTTCCGTTTCTTGTCCAGTGGGTAATTTTGTACCCTGGAGGGCATAGCTCTAAGATTATAGGGTCTTTGGAGTCATGGATCCAGGTTTTGTTAATTAGTAGGAAATCCAGATTATCTGTTGTGATCCAGTCCGTTATTGTCATAGTTTTGTTAACTACAGATCTGGCATTTATATATCCCATTTGTATTAGTTGGTTGGGTTGGGTTCGAAGTCGTGATGATTTTTATTATTTGCCTGTCCTCTTGGTATTTGAGTTTATTGTTTTCCTTCTTTCCTTTCTGTTGGCTGTGTCCGTAGGTGGTGGGTTTTCCAATCCATGTTTTAATCTTTTGGGTAGGTGGTAAGTCTTTGGGTTGGGTGAGTGGTTTATGTACTGTAGGTTCATTGTTGTCTGTAAGAGTGGAGGTCAATGTGTAGTGGATTAGGGAAAGACAATAAATGATTAGGAGTACTTTGTTAGTGTTCATGTTGGGTTTGGTTTGTGTGGTGAACTAGTGGCGTGTATGAGTTAGTATTCAGGGCAAGTGAGTAGAGGTTAGGAGTCAAAAGCAGTGGTAAAGAGGTGGGCTTTAAGTTTGGACTTGAAGACGAGCAAAGACGGGGCTAGGCGCACAGGCTCTGAAAGTCTATTCCAGGCGTGAGGTGCAGCAAGACAAAAGGAATGGAGTCTAGAATTAGCAGTAGAGGAGAAGGGGACGGATAAGAAAGATTTATCTACAGAACGGAGTACCCGAGGGGGGGCGTAGGGAGAGACGAGAGTGGAGAGGTACTGGGGAGCAGCAGAGTGAATACACTTATAGGTCAATAAGAGAAGCTTAAACTGAATACGGAAACGGATAGGGAGCCAGTGAAGTGACTTAAGGAGGGGGCTAATGTGTGCATAGCGACTTTGGCGGAAAATGAATCGCGCAGCGGAGTTTTGGACTGATTGAAGAGGACAGAGATGGCTGAGAGGGAGGCCGGTGAGAAGCAGGTTACAATAATCAAGACGAGAGGTGATAAGAGTGTGGATAAGGGTTCTGGCAGAATGCTCAGAGATGAAGGGACGGATTTTGCTAATGTTATAACATTATAACATTGTTATAGTAATGGAATAACTTTTCATAGGTAGAGTACTACTTTGTTATAAATTGTAATCAGTGTGTCATTTGGAGGGGCTGATTATAAGGACACCCTAGCATGTGTTATATTCGTGCCAGAGATTTTATTTCTCCTCATAAAGGGCCACTAAAACAGACATCATGTTATGAGAATCAGGTGCTCAACATTCAGAGTTTCTATCTATTTATTTATTTAGGGCCCTGTTTACTAAGCCGCACTGTAGGCACACTAGCGTTTTTAGCACGCGCTAATGCTAGAGACACCCATATATTCCGACAGGTGTCTGTAGTATTAATGCGTGCTAAAAACGCTAGCGCATCTTAGGAAACAGGGCCCTTACGTATGACATTTATATCCCACATTAAACATGAATTAGGTTGAAACCTGGGAAGATTTCAAATCTTTTTTTTTCCTGTGCCTAAATCAAAAGAGAAAGATGGTTTGTGGCAACTTGCTCCTTTTGTTTTGTGGAATGCAGTGGTATATTATAAAAAATGCGCTTAATATTGTTTATTACTACAGTTTAAAAGAGAGCTATTCAATAATGAGCACAGAGCTACCTTCATCTGTCAAAACTCTCCCCAGTCCACATTAAACTGGATCACCATTTGCAGGACTTGTATTGTACAAGCCAGTCCAGCACCAGCCTTAGCTAATGCAGCCAGAGTTGCCATCTAAGCACCACTTGACATGCAAACACATATGCAACCCTTTAAGTGTTGTTTCTTATATCATTTATTTTCTAATTAGAGATCCTCTGTGTTTATCCCACACCTTTTTAAATTCCATCACAGTTTTTCTTCCCACCATCTCCTTCAGGAGGTCATTCTGGGCATGCACCACCCTCTCCATGAAAAATAATTTTCTGACATTACTCCTAAGTTTACCACCCTGCAACCTTATTGGTTTCTATATTAATAGCTTTCAAGTATTTAAATGTCTATATCATATCTTCTCTGTCCCTCCTATCCTCTAGGGTATACATATTCAGGTCTTCCAATCTCTTCTCATATGTTTTTAGCGCAAGCCTAATATCATTCTTGTCACCATCCTCTGGACCGCTTCGTCTTCTTACATCTTTAGCAAGATACAACCTCCAAAACTGAACACAATACTTCAGGTGGGGACTCACCAACAAGTTGTACAGGTGCATCAACATCTCCTTTTCTCTGCAGGTTACACTTCTCTCAATTCAGCCTAGCATCCTTCTGGCTACGGTCACCGACTTGTCACACTGTTTTGTCGCCTTCAGATTCTCAGATACTAACACCCCAAGATCCATCTCCCTGTCTGTGCATTTCAGCCTCTCACCACCTAGCACATATGTCTCCCTTGGATTTCTGCTCCTTCAGTGCATCACTTTGCATTTCTTTGCATTGAATTTTAATTGCCAAACATTAGACCAGTCTTCTGCAGATTCTTTTTCATGTTTTCAATTCCCTCTGGAGTGTCAAATCTTTATACCAGGCTTCCTAAGGCAGATTACAACAGTTAAAATGAACCCATCAGTAAACAGGATATGCTCACTGAAATTTGGCCATCTATTACTCTATTGTATAGCACAGGGTAGAAAAATTAGCACAAAATACAGCCTTTATTAGTGCTGTCCCACCAGCTACAATAATTTTTGAAGCTGTTTTAATAATACTCAGTTTTGATTTCATGATATTTATATCTACATATGGGAAGCTTTCAAATAAATTAAAAAGCTGTCAAATAACTTAAAAAAATTATATATATATAGTCCTCCACCTTTTAAGGCACTGCCAATGCAACTGGAACAGGTTCTGACTTTTTACAAATTGACCACACATAAGCAGTCCCTTGTTTCTAATATTATTATTATTATTAGCATTTGTATAGTGCTACCAGACGCACGCAGCGCTGAACACCTGACACAGAGAGACAGTCCTTGCTCAATAGAGGTTATGTTGCAGGAATGGATGCATGAATTTGTGATACTTCAGGAGTCAGACAGCACACACCAGAATAAGAAAGTAATCTTCTTTATTTGCCAGCAAACAAAGCAGGACATCAGCATTAAGTCTCTTCTTCTCTTTGTGTCTTTCTCTCAGCTCTCTGTGTCTTTCTCTCAGCTCTCTGTCTCAGCTCTCTTCTTATGCTGTCTTCTCCTTCTTCTGTCTGTTCCTTCTGTCCTTCTCTTTCTTCTGAGCTCCTTCTGACGTAAACTGCTTCTACTCCTACTTAAATACTGTTCTAAGCCCCCTCCTAGCCTGGCCCCCCCCTTACTCTCCAATTGGTTAAGGAATAGATTGGTTACCTGGCCTCAACCAATCATTACTTTTGAAATATCAGTTACATAGGTTTGGTATTCCTCAAACTGACCTCTAACCTGGGGCCCCTTAAGCCAGACATTTGGTCTCCAGAACTCTTATATTCTCATCATGATTGATTTCTCATCTATAGCTTAACCTGGGTTCACTTAGAGGATAATGGATATTCTTACATTTATTATTCTCATATTCCTAGTACTAACTGCTAACTAAACTCTGGCATTCATTAAAGAGGTCAAAAGCCAATCTTACTTAATGGCATTCGGCTATGGTCTGTTATTACTTTCAGGAGGCCAGTCCTACACTTAGCTATAATTAATCAAGACTTTTCCTGACCTTTTTCACCTATCAGCTTATACATTGAACCAGCCAGAACTATGGCTAAGTCAAACCACATGTTGACCTCTTCACTGCAGTCCTTTGCTTAGAAACATCAGACAAAGAATTAATACAGAATTTAAAAAGGTTTCCTACATATTAACTACACAGAATACATATTCTAAAATAAGCATCCTTATAACACATATTCTAAATATCAAAAACTTGTAAATACTAATCTATTGCCTCTCTCTAAACAGTATTTCTATCTAATCTTAAACTACAATATATCTGGCTCATTCCTTTGTCCATTCATAATAATATCCCCTCAAGATTTAATAGTATACAGATGTGCCAGCTAGCATTGGCAATTCACAAAGGACAGAGTCTCATTTCTCACTGACCTTTCCTAACCCAGCCCGGCAAACGTAAATAACCTAAACCAGATGACATTCCTTCACTTTAGTTGCCAGGTAAAAAGCTAGAATTCAAACTTCAAGCTTTTAATATCATTTCTTATATATATAATTATGCCATGGCTGCCTCAGTTATAATCTAAAAATACAGACAGACAAGACAATTAAGTGCGAGGGAAATACTGGATGAGAAGGAACAAGTGGAGGACAATTGAGTAGTGGCTAGGAGCCACAAGCAGTAGTGAAAAGGTGGGTTTTCTGCATAGATTTGAAAACAGGTAGAGATGGAGCTAGACCTAGAGGCAGGCTCAGGAAGTCTATTCGAGGCATAAGGTGCCGCGGGGTGAAAAAGGAACGAAGTCTGGAGTTAGCAGTGTGGAGGAGAAGGGGGACGACAAGAGAGATTTGTCCAGTGAGCGGAGTTCACGGGGAGGAATGTAGGGAGAGATGAGAGTGGAGAGGTAATGGGGGTGGGGGGCTCCCGGGGCTTTGTTTTTTGCTATTGTTTTGGGTGAACTAAAGCTCTGCCTGCTGGCTTCAGTTCCTACAGTGGAGCAGATAGGCTCACTTCGTCTGCTGATTACTAAAGCTCCTTGGGCTAGATAGCCTCGTACGTACTGTTCTCAATCTAACATCCTTGGGGAATCTGCGCGCTGATTGGCTGCACGGGGTGGCGGGGCGGAGTGTGTCCGTGCGCTCATTGGCTGGGTATGGAGGGGGAGGCGGGCTAGGCGATGTATGTCTCGCCTGGGGACGGACGGTTCGGTTGCTCGGGACGGAGTGAGCGCGCGCGCCGGTCATGGAGCTGGAGAACATCGTGGCAAACACGGTGCTGCTGAAGGCGCGGGAAGGTGAGCGGCCACGCGCGGGAGCGTTTCCTCTTTCTGCGCTTGCGCCGTTCGGCCGTTGGTCTGTAAGTGTGGGACCGGCAGGGGTGGGGTTTCCTGCCTCCCGGAGCTCACGGCAGGAGGAGGAAGCGGTGGGTTCCGCGCATCTTCACTGGTTTCTTGTCACCGTCCAAATGTGGCAGCGCGGCAGACCCGGCACCTGCTATCACACAGCAGGGCTTCTAGTCTGCCTCTCATGCTATCTGCTTTCTGTTGCACTCGTGTCTGTTGTGTATTATCTCAGTTGTTTGTAAACTCTTTTCCAGCTGCTCTGTGGCAAAGGCAGACTAAACCTGTAACTAAATATACAAATATTCTCTAAGCATAAGAACATAAGAATAGGCATACTGGGTCAGTACAGTGGTCCCTGCTTCCAGCAGTGGCCAGTCCAGGTCACAAGTACCTGACAGAAACCCAGTTACTAGCAACATTCCATGCGAAATCCCAAAGAGTAGCAACGTTCCATGCTACCAATCCCTGGGCGAGAAGGGGTTTCTCCCCATGGCTGTCTCAATAGCAGACTATGGACTTTCCTTCCAGGAACTTGTCCAGATCTTTTTTAAACCCAGATATGCTAACTGCTGGTACCACATCCCGCAACGATTTCCAGATCTTAACTATTCATTGAGTGAAAAAAATATTTCCTCCTATTTGTTTTAAAAGTATTTCCATGTAATTTCATTGTCTCGTGTCGCTCCATGGGGTGACCTGACCTTGAGTATTGCGTTCAGTTCTGATCACCGTATCTCAGAAAAGGTTTAGTGGAATTACAAAAGGTTCAAAGAAGAGCGACCAGAATGATAAAGGGGATGGAACTGCTCCAGGATAAGGAAGGCTAGCTCTTTAGCTTGGAAAAGGGATGGCTGAGGGAGGATATAATTGAAGTCTACAAAATCCTGAGTGGTGTAGAATGGGTAAGAGTGAATTGATTTTTCACTTTCATTGTTTCCACATTATGCATCATAGGCATCTGCAAAGAGGAGGCTTCTACCAAATGTTTATCCACTGCAGCATCAGGCCACAAATAAGCTGGAGCAGGCAGGAGAGGAGGCTGATTTATTTGGCCTCTTCTACCCAAAAAAGGTGTTCTGCTGCCCCTGCTATACATATTAACATTGTAAATGACTGGAGATAAAGAGCTGAATAGTTTACCCAGCAGTCACACTCATTATCAAATCATGATTAAACCATCAATGATTGTGATATAAAATGCTTGAACATTGTCTCTCTTTCGCATTTTTGGGACATAGACTGTCAAAGTCCACCCAGTCCTGTCCTTAGTTTCCAACTACTGAACTTGCCGTCAAAGCCCACTCCAACCTATCCAAATCTGTCTTGTTACTTGCATGACACACACCGTAAAAGTCTGCCCTGCACTGTCCTCACGTTCCAAATTACTGGAGTTTCTGTCAAAGCTCTCTCCAGCCCATCCTAAACTGGATTGTCATATATGGAACCCAGACCATACAAACCTGCCCAGCACCAGCTTTAGTTCTTCACAGCCAGAGTCGCTATCTACCCCCACTTGATAATGCAAACAAATTCAACATTTAAGTTTTTTTTTTATACCATTCATTTTCTAATTAGAAATCCTCTGTATTCATCCTATTCCTTTTTGAATTTCATCACTGTTTTTTTCTCCACTACCTCCCTTGGGAGGGTATTCCAGGCATTACTCCTAAGTCTACCACCCCACAACCTCAGTTCATGTCCTCTAGTTTTACCGTTTCCCCTGGAAAATATTTGTTCCTGTATTAATACCTTTCAAATATTTAAACATCTGTATTATATCTTCCCTGTCCCTCCTCTCACATTAATGCTATACTGGCTCCAGTGAGTGTTTCCCTGAGCCCTGGTTTTTGTCTCTGAGCAATGGCTCATCAAATTTAAAAGTCTTCAAGCAGAATACATAAAATACAAGATATAGTATCAAAAAGTAAATATTATGCCTTGTCACAAACACATAATTGTCTACTTCCAGGTCACTCAACAGCCATGAAATTTAGTTTTACTGCTGTAATGTAATGTTGCTGTGTTTGTATTCTGTTTTTGTTGTTTGATAATACTGTGCTTTTTCCATTCTATGGAGTGAAAATATAAATTATTAATCAGATAGGCTTAGGAACTTTAACTTAAGAATTTATGGTGCCTTGACTATACCTCTAGATGACCAGGGATTGTAAGGTAGGGTGGGGGTGGAATGGTACGTCACATTGCTGGAGTATCAAGAGTGAGGGCTGGTCCCGTTCGGGAGTAGAAGAGGGAGAGTTTTGATTATGGCCAAAACTAGTCAATGATTTTTAGGGGGTAATCTTGGTTTGAGCCAAAATTGTTAAAACAGTTTTTGCCACAGTTTCAGTTTTGGCTGAAATTTAGAAAGTTGTTTTAGTTGTTCTCTAGACTGAAATGAATGATTCTGCTAGCATTTAGTGTCTGTGTAGGAATTTCTAACCATCCAGCTTGTTCCAGTTTCCCAGTAACAGGTATGTTGGTCTTCTGTGGCCCAATGTAATATTTATTGCACTGTCCTTTTGTAGATGGATTAGGACTGTTATGGTAAATTTGGTCAGTTACATGAGGTCCACCACCTTTTGTGCCAGGTAGGTATCACCTAGATAAGATTTTGGGGAGCAACCAGCTGACTTGTTACATATGAGAACCAAAGACGCAGGAAAATATGAGAGGGAGATTCTGGAAGCCAAATTTAGACTCTTAGGGAGTCTTTTACTAAAGCTTAGCTCGAGTTATCTGCAGCAAGGCACATAGGAATAAAGTGGGCCCTGCTGCAGATAACTTGAGCAAAGCTTTAGTAAAAGACCCCCTTAGAAAGTTGAAGTCCAGAACTTCCAGGGTAACATTTTCAGGCATGCTCCCCGTTTCACATACAGGACCCAACAGCTGGCAGAATTCTGGAGTTTGAATACACAGATGAGACAATGGTCCAGGGAAGAGGAATTTAGATTTAGGAACTGAGCAACATTCTGGGGAAGGGAGAGGCTCTGTTTTCAGGGTGGAACCAGACTTCTGTTTTTAAAGGAGATAGAGCAGCTTTTAAACTAGAACCTGGGGGGGCAGCTGATAGTTGCTCAGGAATGCATGGTTTGGAGTAAGGTAGCTTTTGAAGGTTGCTATCAAAACAGAGAAGTTAGTGCATCCCAATAGAGAGGTTGAAACAAAGGCAAAAGGAGCCTTTAAGGGAAGAACAGAGTAAAGATTACATATTATCCTTATCAACTGCTAAATAGCTTGTGAATATGAACAGAAACACACTTTGAAATGTCTGTATACAAGTGCTAGAAATCCAAAAACTGATTGGAGAGCTAAGAGTTTAGAAATATAGAAACATGGTGGCCCATCCAGGCTGCCCGTCCTCAGCAACCACTAACTCCTCCTTTTCCTAAAATATTTCATATGCCTGACCCACACTTTTAAACATTCTGACATAGTCCTTGTCTCCATGACCTCCACCGGGAAGCCATTCCTTGCATCCACCACCCTTTCCTTGAAAGAGTATTTTCTTAGATTCTTCCTAAGCCTGTTTCCTCTTAACTTCATCGTATGCCCCCTCAGTCCACAGGTGTCTGAAAAAGGCTTATCTCCTGTACATTAATGGATGTGGCCCTTCCAGCCGTCTAACTCCTCAAAGAGGTCCTGTACTTTAGAGGGATAATTGTAAGTCCCCTAAATTAGCGGTAATATTAACGCCCAAGTACTTAATGTATTTGAGTGCCCAAGCAAAGGAAAAGGCAGTACAGGGCTTTCTCTGCCATAATCTACTGTGTTATATAATATGTCTACAAAATCCTGAATGAGTGGGATGGTAAACATAAATTTACTCTTTTAAAAAGTACAAAGACTGGGAGACATGCTTTGAAGTTATGGTAATACTTTTAAAACCAATAGGAGAAAGTATATATATATTTTTCAGTTTTCTCTGAACTCCTTGCTGGCTGATGTGGTAAAAGTAGTTAGCATAGCTGGGTTTATAAAAAGGTTTGGATGAGTTCCTGGAGGTAACCTCCATAAAGTGTTATTGATAGATCATGGAAAGCCACTGTTTTTATCCCTGCGGGTTGGTAGAATTGAATCTTGCTGCTGCTTCTTGAGATTCTGCCAGGTACTTGTAACCTGTCTTGGCCACGTTGGAAGCAGGATACCGGGCTCGATGGACCTTTTGGTCTGACAGAGTTTGGCAGTTCTTACTCAGGTTTTGCTATATAGGTTTTTGTGTTCATTTCACAAAGTATTTGGCCCTATTTGAAAGCAGGTTCTGATACCCAAAATAAATGTTCAAGACCAGTGGTTTCCACATCCTGTAGAGAAACCACGAAACAAAAACCTGTCTGCTTTAAACAAGTGTCTGGCAGTGGAAGGAGTGTGTGCTGGTCCTGAGGTGATAATCCACAATTTGAATATTAGTTGTCCAATCCTGTGGAGAATCCAGACCACTCCTTAGAAGAATTTGTTCCACGATGCTATTGATTATAATGGCAGTTTTACCACTTAACTGAAACTGGTTTGTCTTTGTGGAGGGGGATGAGGGGCATGATGTGCAGAAATAATGCTTTGGCTTGCCCTGCTATTGCCACCCCAAATACCAACTACTACTAATTACGTCTATAGTGCTACTAGATGTACGCAGCACTAAACACATTATATGCAGGTACTTTCTTTGTCCATAGAGGGCCTCACAATCTAAGTTTGTACCTGGGGCACTGAAGGGTTAAATGACTTGCCCAAGGTCACAAGGAGCTGCAGTGGGAATCGAACCCAGGTCGCCAGTATCAAAGCTTCTGCACCAACCATTAAGCTACTCATTTGTCTAGAGGTGCCACTGGATGGACTTTGTTGGCTGTTTTTGTGTGCTTTCTTTTAATTGAGCTTAGTTTTTAAAGCAATCAGCAAGACAATTTTCAGTTTTTTTTTCTTGTACTCTATATTTTGTACATTACAGAGATTGAAAAGGTGCATCATGCTTGATCCAAGTCATGCTTCCAGACCTTTAAATGGGGGGGGGGGGGGGGGGGGAGAGAGACTGAAAGACTGAGCCCAAAGTAGGTGGCCCAAACTTTGCCCCCTGACCCCTCCAGTACTTGTGCTGGTGGAAACCCCAAGCCCCTGCCACCAGAAAAGGTCCTCCACCAGCGACTCTTTCCATTGACTGCCGCCACATGGAGGTGGAATGTTTTGGGTTGGTGCAGCGCTGCAGTGGCCCATGAAAAGGACTGTCAGGCCACTGGAGGAGGACCTTTCCTGCTGGCAGGCCATGGGGATCCCCATTGGCCATAGCAGTTGGTGCTGCAATTCTGGGTGTGCCTGAACCTAAAGTGAGGGGGACCTAGGCTCACCCCTTTGTTCCTGTTCCCAGTGTTATCTCAAAACCTCCTCCTGCCACCCCCACCATCTCCCATTGTAAGACCCCTTTTTGTCATCAGCCCTAGCTGCTTTCCATCTGCCCCCTTGTTGGTTTCTAGTTCCCGTTTCCTATTCTCGGCATCACACCTATTCCCTTCAGCAGCTTTAAATTACCAGAATGATAGGAGCTTGTCTTTTTGTTGCCACTGCTCAGATTGGTGGCAATTGAAAGAGAAGCTCATGTTGCTGTGCAGGTAAGAGAAAGGGGTCAGCTGGTGGAAACACATGTGCTCAGAAATCTGTCTGCATACTTTCATCTGAGTGGAAGGCAATCAGAGGGGTGGAGAGCCCTATAGGCAAAGCCCCTTGCTGGGAGTTACACAGGAGGTGAAAAGTCATAGAGGAGGGGGGTGGAGGGCATGTATGGGTGGAAGAAAGTGGAGGAGCCCAGGAGAGGATATGCAGGAGATGCACACCAGGGTGGAGAAGGGGTGCATAGGAGGTGAAAGCTGCTGGCTGTGGGCGGGGTAGAAAGTAACATGATATGAAATTGGTCAGGATTGCACAAAATTGTTCTCAGAGTAGATAGTTATCTCTGCAAGCATCCTGCTGCTTAGCAGATCTGGTGTGAATGTCTTGATTAACACCTAGTCTTGCTGCCTTTCTTTCAGTAATATGTGGTTGAAGATGCGATGCAGGGTGGGGCTGCGGTGCATGTGCTTCCTGGCCTACAGGTGCATGTGCTTCCTGGCCTGTAGTTGCTTCTGCTATTCTGTACTCTCCCTGTCTGCCACCTTGTCTCTCCCCCGCCCCCCCCCCCCCCCCCCATGCACAAAAATGCAGCTTCCCTTTGTGTTAGCATTGTCCCACCCAGTGAAAGCAGACTTGTCAGATGGTCAGGCACTGGGCAGGTGCTTCCTCAGCTTGTGGCTGTGCTTGTGATTGACTCATGCTTAGCACTGCCACTTGCGTTTTTAAATCTTTTGGGTGCCCTTAGTTCAGTATGGTCAATATTCAAACAGCTCCTGGCAGGTTAAATTCCATGTGCAAGACTTTCCGCTGACATTCAGTGGCATAACCACCAAACACAAAGCCAAGTGTATTTTACAGGCGATCTGGGCAGAGGCAGCACATATCCACAGAGGGTGACTACATTATAGGACCACGTTCATCGTATGGGTTAAGAGCTGAATATTGCACTTAACTGCATAAGTTTTAGCCGGCCACATGCAACCGGATAGTCAATGCCTAGCATTCGATATCTGGACAAAAAAAGGGCTGACCACCGCCAGCTGAATATCGACCCCCTATGTTGCTTGTGACCTTGAGCAAATTACTTAACCCTCCATTGCATTAGGTACAAACTTGTCCCTCTGTTTACTAAGCTGTGCTAATGCTGACACAGCCCATTCATTTTGAACGGCATTGCAGCACAGCTTAGTAAACGGGGGTGGGGGGGGGGGGGTAGATTTTTGAGCCTTCTCTGCTTGCTGTACCTGAATGTAATTCGCAGCATAAGCTAAATCTAAAGGTCAACAAACAATCTCCATTCCGGTTGTTTGGGCTGATCTTCTCACAGACTGACACTCTTGCCTGCAGCCTGTTCTCTTTGGGCCCCAGTGGTCCAATATCTGTGGCTGTAAGCGTCCTCTCTTCTGGGCCTGGCTGCAGTTTTTTCTCTTCAGGATGTTTAGACCAATAGCATTGCTGCTGCCTCGTAAGTTCATGCAGAATTCACAAAGCAAAGAGTACTGAGCACACACAGGAGGAGAATTCTGCATTGCACAGCTGTGCAGATTTCTCCCGGGAATATTAGCTTTTTCTGTACTGATTTAATGAAGAAACAGGTCTTTGTAATGTTAGTCTAAAGCAGCACTTTTCACACCTGTCTTGTGACTCAGGTTTTCAGGATATCCACAAAGGTGTGCGAGAGAAACTTGACTTGTACTGCCTTTCTAAACAGTGAACATTTATCTAATACAAATTCATAGTGGATGTCCCAGAAATTTATTTGGCTCTGGGGTCCTGAAAACTGAGTTCGTAAGGGCTGGTCTAAAGGTTGACCTTTAAGCCTGTTGCATAATAAAGCAAATGCATTTCTTAGCTATGCCACAGGGCATAGTTTGAACTATTGCTTTTGATTTTTAAAGCACTCTGATTCCGAGCCAGCTTACTTACAGTGCAAGCTGGTACATCCCAGGGTGCACATTGCGTCATCACAGGGTTCACTGAGAGTCCTTGATGAAAGACTTGTTGGCAGGCTAGAGTTTCCTTGGTGGCAGCCCCACTGTGGTGTAGACTTACTTTGGGGTTGCATTCTGAAGCAAATGTTTTGAGTTTTATTCCTGCAGGTTTGTCAGTGTTGAGGATGGGTTTGGCTCAGAAGGCAGAAATGGGTTTTTTTTATAAGTACCTGTTTATAATATGTAAACCACTTTGACTAACCACAGAAAGGTGGTATATGAAGTCTATGTTTGTGCAGCACTGCATACACTTTGTAGCGCTATAGAAATGCTAAATAGTAGTAGTAGTACTCTTCCCCTTAATGTGTTGACTTATTTTATGGTGTCAGTAAGCCACTTTGGCTGAGCTACACTCTATACATTTTTGTAAATGGTTTTTTCACCATTGTCCAGCCTTATACAATGTGTGTGTATGGACCTGCCTACTGCAATTTGTGCTACATGGCCAGTATTTTATTAATGTACTCTCTTCTTGGACAAGTCAGTCAAGATGGTGTACAATAATCATACTTCTACATTACAATCAAATGACTTAATTCTTCTTCCTACGAAACAGGTGATGTATTTAAAAACTTTTCTAAATCCCAATGGTGGGTTTGAAACTACACCTAAGGCAAGAGCAGCTGCTGGCACTCTTCCCTTTGAGCATGGGTGTTCACAGCTTAATTCAAAAGTGCCATGCGACACCTCCTGCTTGAGGCCCAGGGAGGTCGCCCAGTTTGCCCAGTCTTGCAATAGCCAGGGAATGACCCAGCAGATCTGCAGAGGAATCTTGCTCACTGTGCTTTAAGTTATGAAGAAAGTAGAGACTTGCACGGGAACGGGGTTTGCAGGAATCCCGCGGAACCCGCGGGATTCCCGCAGGGACGGAAGCAGTTCTGCGGGGATCCCATGGGGACCGAAGCAGTTCCTGTGGGGTTCCCGTGGGGACGGAAGCAGTTCCTGTGGGGTTCCCGTGGAAGTGTATGCTGCACTTCCGCCAGCCTCTCACCTACCGAGTACCAAGTTCTTTGAGTGCTGTCTCCTCCTCCTCCTTGCTTTAACAGCACAGATGTGGAAAGCCTCCATTAAGGAGGTGGTAGAGATACAAATGGTGGCGAAATTCAAAAAGGCATGGGATGAACACAGAGGATCTCTATTTAGAAACTGGAAGTTATAAAAAAACCTAAACTTAAATGGCTGCATGTGTGTGACTGTGTCGCATAGCATTTACATGGTGATTCTGGCTGTGATGAACTAGGGCCGATACTGGGAGACCTGTACGGTCTATGTCTCATAAATGGCAATCTGGTTTTGGATGGGCTGGAAAGGGTTTAGACAGCAACTTTAGTGGCTGGAACATGAGGACAGTTCTGGACAGACTTTTACGGTCTGTGTCCTGCAAATTCTCATCTCCAGATGAATAGGCTGGAGTGGGCTTTGAGGGCAACTCCAGCAGTTGGAACATAAGGATAGGGCCAGGTGGACTTCTATGGTCTATGCCCCAGAAACGCCACAGCAAGACCATAATCAAGTATATAATATCACATTCATTGTTGATTTAATCATGAATTGATAATGGTTGTGACTATTGGGCAGACTGGATGGACCGATCCGGTTTTTATCTGCTGTCATTTACTATTACTATTAATCCTCACTGCTTCCGGGCTGATGCGCAGACCTCAGCTCTGACATAAGCATGAGCATCAGATGTCACCTGACCTACTGGCGCGTGCATGTGGTGATCTCTTAGCACACAGTGCCAGTGAATCAGAGAAATATGTGCGCACCAGAGTGTTCCAGCTTCCGTTCCTTCCTTGCCTGCAGTGCTGCGGCTCAAACCCAGAGACTGAGAGAGCTGACAGGAATTTTGTTTTTAATGTACCATTAAATTCTTGCGGGGACGGGTTAGATTCTCCACGGGGATGGGCGGGGACGGGTTGGATTCTAGTGGGGATGGGTTGGATTTCTGTCCCCGTGCAACTCTCTAGAAGAGAGATCTGGGTTTTTGCTCTAAAGATGATGTAGGATTTTCTGGGTTTGTATGAGGTTACATAATGTCGCTCTCTTTCTGTCTTACCACTGGGCTTTTTAAACTTGTCCTGGGGGCAGGGCAGCCAGCTGAGCTTTCAGGTTATCCACAGCAAATGTGCATGAGAGAAATTTGCAACACTGATCTCTCTCTTACATATTCACTGGGTAGACTGAAAACCCAACTGGCAGTGATTGCCAGGAAGACCTGCTTCGTCTCGTGTTCTTCCCTATAGCAGTGGATGTGTTAGACCAGATTGCAAAAGTCTGGATTTATTTCTTTTGTAGGTGGTGAAGGGAACAGGAAAGGAAAGAGTAAGAAATGGCGTCAGATGCTGCAGTTTCCCCATGTCAGCCTCTGTGAGGACCTCCGATCTGCCGTGGGTGAGTGCAGGGGAGTTTATCAGTACCACTTGTTACCCAGCTGCTCTTTGACACCCCCCCCCCCCAAATACACATGCAATGTAAAACAAGCTGCGAAAACTGTGTGTAAATGTGCTTCTGCACTTTCTGTAGGGTAATGTTGAAAGGGAGAAGAGTGGTGTAATTTAAACACATCCCTGTTATAAAATTTCCTATATATACATATCATGTGTTACAGAATTGGAGGTTCTACTCCAGACTTCACTTACATGTAAAATAAATGTTTGAATGATGTGTTAGAATAATTATAATGGTAGTTTTACTGGTTGATTCAAATTGGCCCCAGGTTTCTTTAATGCATAGAAAGCCTTTGGGATTTTTTTTTGTGTAGTGTCTTTTGTAATTAGTTACAAGGTGGGTGGGGATTATGCTGTGGCTGTGTCAATTTGGCTTCACACCCTCCATGCCTATCTTCAGTGCCAGTGTAAGGATTTTGAGTACACTCACACTCGTGCACACACACTCTGAAGGCAATTCCTAGACGTCAAATGGGCTGTCTGAAAATTGCCCCCTCGTGGCTCCTTGAGCTTGTGTGGCTGTTGGGATCTATTGTTTTTCTTCAAGTGCGTCTGCTCTTTACTGCTGCCTACAGGAGCTGGTACCTAGGCAGTTGCCTAGTTGTGCCCAGTGTTTGGGCCGGGCCTACCTATTCTACCCCAAATATTCTGTCTAGAAATGCCACTGCATAGGATGGGTCAAAATTCAATTCATCCCAGTAGGTATAGAAAGAACAGAGACCAAAAATAAAACAGCCTTAAGGCATTGGCACTAACAAGTTAACTCGGTTAGGAAGATGAAGACTTAAAGATCTTTTGCCAAACACCATTTCACATAATCTTCGTCAAAGAGCCAAAGAATTTTGGAAGTATCTTAATAGGAAAACTGAGCTAAACAATGTTTAAAGCTAGTAGAGCTGCATCTTTTTTTTATTTTAAATAAACACTGACCATGGTATTTAAAAAAAGAAATGTGTACCTTTTGGTGCTGCTGTACAGCTAGGGAGCATTGCTGAATACACATGTACTTACTTTCTCTTTAAGAACTGGAGCAAAGTCCATGGAAAGTACCCATGAACATGAAACCCAGTCTGCCTAGTGGCAGGGCCAGCCCTGGATATGAGAAAAATACCTGCCCAGCCAAGAGGAGCAGATCTGCTTGCATCTCTTTTCTGACCTATAAAATAATGAGTGGAGTGGAATGGGTAGACATGAAGCGTCTATTTATGCTTTCCAAAAATACTAGGACTAGGGGGCATGCGATGAAGCTACAAAGTAGTAAATTTAAAACGAATCGGAGAAAAGTTTTCTTCACTCAACATGCAATTACTCTGGAATTCGTTGCCAGAGAATGTTGTAAAGGAGGTTAGCTTAGCGGAGTTTTAAAAAGGTTTGGATGGCTTCCTAAAGGAAAAGTCCATAGACCGTTATTAAATTGGTCTTGGGGAAAATCCACTATTTCTGGGATAAGCAGCATAAAATGTTTTGTTCTTTTTGGGGATCTTGCCAGGTATTTGTGACCTGGATTGGCTACTGTTGGAAACAGGATGCTGGGCTTAATGGACCTTTGGTCTGTCCCCATATGGCAATACTTATGTATGTACTTATGACCTAGTGTTTAAAGGAAAATCCGTGGGTGAAATGTTGGCCCCCACATGTATACTGCTGTGATGCTTTCACTTTGCTCTGGTGAAGGTCTTGCATTCAGCTGTCTGTGTGTATTCACGCTTTACATTCAGATGAGACAAATCTGCTTACATTCAGAGTGCAGGGAAGAGCTTCAGAACCCTCAGTCTTTGCTGTATTGTATTAAAGAATTATAGCTTGCTTAATGTTGTTAAATACTTGTCTATTTTTGTGATATTTGGTATCTAATTTTGCAGTTACCATCAGTGACATTATGGCTCCTGCATGCTCCACTGGCATCTTTTTGTTTCCCCAATTTGTAAAAGCCTGTTCCATATCATCAAGCTGATCAATCCATAGACTGGTGGGTTGTGTCCATCTACCAGCAGGTGGAGATAGAGAGCAAACTTTTGCCTCCCTATATGTGGTCATGTGCTGCCGGAAACTCCTCAGTATGTTCTCTATCTCAGCAGGTGGTGGTCACACACAGCAGCAGCTCTGGCTAGGCCTCCAAGCCTAATCCTTAGGTTTTGTTGAGGCCTGGGGTTGAGGGCTCTTTTGAGCAAGTGCAAACCTGGTGGTGCCAGGTCCCTCCTTTTCTCCCCCCTCCCGCTGGCTCCGTTTAAAAAAAAAAAAAAAAAATTTTTAAACGTCTTTAAAGGCGTTTAATTCGACGTTTCTTTAAACGTTCATTGCAGCTACTCACTGGGACACCAGTTCGTTACAGCTCGGAGCGGCAAGCAGGTAATTTTACCTTTTTATAGCGGGCAGGGGGTTCCCCGATTCTTCTCCTCGTGGCATATGGCGTCGGAGGGCGAGGGCGCAAAGGGTCGCTCCCCGGATCGCTGGAGCGCTTCTAGAGGGGATGCGGGGGTTTTACAACCTGATTCGCCCTTGATGGGTGACAGTTTAGTGACCGATGAATGTCCCGGTCGTTCCTCCGGCGTGGCGGTTTTTTCCCGCCATAAACGCCCATCCCCCGCTCCTCGCCTCCGCCATCTTGGCCGGCCACGCGGCTCGGACGGCTTCTTCGTGGGCCGCCCTTGAGGTTGGAGACATTAATGCCATGAACGCCCTTAATTTGGGCGACGGCACAAAGCGGCTAAAGTTAAGCGCCGTTCTTCCCGCGCGGCTCCTTCGCGGAGTTTCGCGCCGGACGCCATTTTGGATGCGCAGCATGTCTCTCCCCCGCTATTGCGAGCGCCGGTTGAGAGTGCGTCTAGGGCTGTTGCCCAGGCTGCGGAAGTGCACAGTCTGGGGGGTTTCTCCCCCGAGTTTGTTTTGCTGCTGCATCAGGCTTTCCTCATGCAAAACGCTGCCCCTGCTCCCTCTTCTGATAAAGAGGTTGAGGTTCCCAGAGGTAAACGCCCTCGGGTTGATTTCCAGGCCTTGGAGGACTTTGTCTCCTCCGATGTAGATGAGGGCAGCGTGTCTGAGGTCTCCCAACGGTCCTTTGCGGATTCCTTGGAGGAGATAGATCCCCGCTCGGATGGAGCGGATGACCCCTCTGCAGCGCGGCTTTTTAGCCCAGAGGATTTGCCCAACCTGTTGTTACAGGCCATGGACACTTTGAAGATTTCCTCTCCGGAGGACGTCTCTCCCTCAGCCCCTGTTGGCTCTGCCATTATGCTGGGGACGAAGCGCCCGCCTAGATCCTTCCACGTGCATGAGCCATGCGGCTCAATGGGATGTCCCGGAAACGAGCCTTAAAGTGGCTAGGGCTATGTCCCGCCTCTATCCTTTGGCTGTGAGTGAACGTGAGGCCTATCTGTGGCCTACCGTGGATTCTTTAATCACTGCGGTGACTAAGAAAACGGCGTTGCCGGTGGAAGGTGGCACGGCCCTAAAGGACGCCCAAGACAGAAGATTGGAGGCGGCCTTAAGGTCGTCCTTTGAGGCAGCTGCTTTAAGTTTGCAGGCCTCAGTTTGCGGCTCCTATGTGGCCAGGGCGTGCCTGACTATGGTGCAGCGGGCTTCCCCCTCGGATCTTTCCTTGAGGGCTGATTGGCCGGCCCTGGAATCGGGCTTAGCCTATTTGGCAGACTTGCTGTATGATGTCTTGAGAGCCTCAGCTAAAGGCATGGCTCAGACAGTCTCTGCGCGGCGGTGGCTTTGGCTGAAACATTGGTCTGCTGACCACGCCTCTAAATCCCGCCTGGCTAGATTGCCTTTTAAAGGCAAGCTGCTCTTTGGGGTCGAGCTGGACAAAATCGTGACCGATCTCGGCACGTCTAAGGGCAAGAAATTACCAGAGGTCAGAGCTCGGGCTAGTACTCGTCCCGGTACCTCCAGAGGACGGTTGCTGGAAGCCCGTCGGTACCCGCCCGGGCAAGTCGGGTTCCTCTGCCCCCTCTTCCTTCAAGAGGAATTTCTCCCCCAAGCAGCATTCCTTTCGCAGAGACCGCCGTCCCGGAGGTGCTCCCTCCAGTCCTCCCCCAGGGTCTCGTACCCAATGACGGGGCCTTGGTCCACGCCCCAGTGCAGATTGGAGGACGGCTGTCCTCGTTTCTGGGCGAGTGGACCACTATAACTTCAGACGCGTGGGTGCTGGAAGTCATCAGAGACGGCTACAAGCTAGAGTTCTGCCAACCCTTAAGAGACGGGTTTGTACTCTCTCCCTGCAAGTCTCCGGTCAAGCTGTGGCAGTGCAGCAGACCTTGGACAACCTGATCCGCCTGGGTGCGGTCGTTCCGGTGCCAAAAAATCAGATTGGCAAGGGACGTTACTCCATTTACTTTGTGGTTCCAAAGAAAGGAGGTTCTGTCCGGCCTATCCTCGACCTCAAAGGGGTCAATCGGGCCTGGAAAGTGAGGCACTTTCGCATGGAGACTCTCCGCTCTGTTATAGCGGCAGTGAAGGCAGGAGAGTTCTTGGCTTCCTTGGACATCAAGGAAGCGTACCTGCATATTCCCATCTGGCCTCCTCTCCAACGCTTTCTGCGTTTTACAGTCCTGAGACGACACTTCCAGTTCAGAGCCCTCCCTTTCGGGTTGGCTACTGCTCCGCGGACCTTTTCCAAAGTAATGGGGGTCATAGCGGCCTTCCTGCTAAAGGAAGGAGTACAAGTCCATCCTTATCTGGACGACTGGTTGATCCGAGCCCCCTCTTATGCAGAGTGCGGCAAAGCTATGGACCGGGTAGTTGCTCTTGTGAGCTCCCTGGGATGGATCATCAACTGGAAGAAGAGCCAGCTGCGCCCGACTCAGTCCCTGGAGTATCTGGGAGTTCGATTCGACACCCAAGTGGGCAGAGTGTTCCTGCCAGACAATCGGATTGTCAAGCTTCAGGCTCAGGTGGACTAGTTCCTAGTAGCCTCTCCTATTCGGGCTTGGGACTACGTGCAGCTGTTGGGCTCTATGACGGCCACGATGGAAGTAGTGCCCTGGGCCAGGGCTCATATGAGACCACTACAGCTATCTCTGCTGCTGCGCTGGACTCCGATGTCGGAGGATTATGCGGTGCGCCTTCCCGTGGACCCAGCAGTGCGCAAGGCGCTGAGCTGGTGGACGCAGACAGACAAGTAGTCTGCAGGATTGCCTCTGGTGACCCCGGAGTGGATTGTCGTCACGACAGACGCCTCTTTGATGGGCTGGGGAGCCCACTGCTTGGGAAGGACAGCGCAGGGGCTCTAGTCTCCTGCAGAGGCAAGTGGTCTATCAACCTCCTGGAACTCAGAGCCATTCGGTTGGTGTTATTGGAGTTCATCCCGGTACTGGTGTTGTAGCCTGTACGGGTCCTGTCGGACAATGCCACGGCTGTGGCCTATATCAACCGCCAGGGAGGTACCAAGAGCGCCCCTCTAGCCAAGGAGGCTATGAGTCTTTGCCAGTGGGCGGAAGCGAACCTGGAGCAGCTTTCAGCGGCCCACATTGCCGGAGTCATGAATGTCAAGGCGGACTTTCTCAGTCGCCATACCTTGGAGTCCGGAGAGTGGCAACTATCTGCTCAGGCGTTCTTGGACATCACGAAGCGCTGGGGCCAGCCGAGCCTAGATCTGATGGCGTCATCGGCCAATTGCCAACTGCCGCGCTTTTTCAGCAGAGGACGGGACCCTCGATCCCTGGGAGTAGATGCTCTTCTTCAACAGTGGCCGACACAAGAGCTCCTCTATGTGTTCCCGCCCTGGCCCATGTTGGGCAGGGTGCTAGACCGGGTGGCAAAGCATCCCGGCAGGGTAATCCTGGTGGGTCCGGATTGGCCCAGACGTCCCTGGTATGCGGACTTGATCAGGCTCTCAGTCGACGATCCTCTGCGGCTGTCAGTGGAGCAGGGCCTGTTACATCAGGGTCCCGTGGTGATGGAGGATCCCTCTCCCTTTGGTCTTACGGCCTGGCTATTGAGCGGCAGCGTCTGAGGAAGAAGGGCTTCTCAGACAAGGTCATCGCCACTATGCTGAGAGCGAGGAAGCGCTCTACTTCTACTGCTTACGCCAGGGTTTGGCGTATCTTTGCAGCATGGTGTGAAGCAGGCTCACTTTCTCCCTTCACTGCTCCAATTTCTTCAGTGTTGGCGTTCCTGCAAGAAGGTCTGGAGAAAGGCCTGTCGCTCAGTTCCCTTAAAGTCCAGGTAGCGGCTCTGGCTTGCTTCAGGGGCCGCCTGAAGGGTGCTTCCCTGGCTTCGCAGCCAGATGTGGTGCGCTTTCTCAAGGGAGTTAATCACCTGCGCCCTCCTCTGCACTCAGTGGTGCCTGCGTGGAATCTCAACCTGGTGCTAAGAGCATTGCAGAAGCCGCCTTTTGAACCCTTGTCGAGGGCCTCTCTGAAAGACCTGACGTTGAAAGCAGTCTTTTTGGTGGCTATCACTTCAGCCAGAAGAGTTTCCGAGCTCCAGGCGCTCTCATGTCGAGAGCCTTTTCTGCAGTTCACTGAGGCAGGAGTGACTATTCGCACAGTGCCTTCCTTCCTGCCCAAGATTGTTTCTCGCTTCCAGGTGAATCAGCAGCTCTGTCTCCCTTCCTTTCGTAGGGAGGACTACCCAGAGGAGTACTCCGCTCTTGAATATCTGGATGTGAGACGAGTCATCATCAGATACTTGGAAGTGACCAATGATTTCCGGAAATCGGATCATCTGTTTGTCCTGTTTGCAGGTCCTCGTAAGGGTCTGCAGGCTGCTAAGCCTACAGTGGCAAGATGGGTCAAGGAAGCCATTGCAGCGGCTTATGTGGCCGCGGGGAAGGTGCCGCCTATCCAGCTGAAGGCTCACTCCACGAGAGCTCAGGTGGCCTCGATGGCAGAGGCCGGATCCGTCTCCTTGGAAGAGATATGCAAGGCGGCAACGGGGGCTTCGGCTCATACATTCTCCAAGCATTACCGTTTGACTGTGGCTGCACGGGCGGAGGCCCGGTTTGGAGCTTCAGTGTTGAGGTCAGGGATTTCTATGTCCCGCCCTGGGTGAGTACTGCTTCGGTACATCCCACCAGTCTATGGATTGATCAGCTTGATGATATGGAAGGTAAAATTATGTATAATCATACCTGATAATTTTCTTTCCATTAATCACAGCTGATCAATCCATAGCCCCTCCCAGATATCTGTACTGTTTATATTCTGGTTGAATTTTAGGTTCAAGTTTAGCCTTCAGTTACTTCAGGAGGACTTCGTGTTCAAGTTCTTCTTTCACTTGGATTCTTCAAGAGTTGAGACGAGTTTGTGTTACAGTGAGCTGCTGCATTCCTCTCCCCTCCGTTTTACGGGGCTGGATTGAGACATAAATTCTGCCGGCACTCCCTCCCGCTTCGTGCGGCTGTAGGGCAGCTTTGTACCCCTCCCGCTTCGGCGGTGTTAGGGTCAGTCAGCTCCTCCCGCGGTTGCGGTTGCAGGATAAGCCAGATCCCCCCGCATCGGCGGGTGTGGTGTCCCTCCCCCGCTCCGCGGGGATGAGCTGGACGGATTCCCCTCCCCCACTTGTGTGGGGATGAGCTGGGTTAATTCCCCTCCCCCGTTTCGGCGGTGGTGAGCTGGGCAGAGTGTCCCTTCGTGGGTGTAATTCTCTAAGTGCTGAGTCCTGCGGATGGAGCTTTGATATCGACATACTGAGGAGTTTCCGGCAGCACATGACCACATATAGGGAGGCAAAAGTTTGCTCTCTATCTCCACCTGCTGGTAGATGGACACAACCCACCAGTCTATGGATTGATCAGCTATGATTAATGGAAAGAAAATTATCAGGTATGATTATACATAATTTTACCTTGTACTTGTAATTTAACAGAGAGAGATTACAAGAACCTGTGTGAACAGCAGCCGATTGGACGAATGCTCTTCCGTCAGTTCTGCGAAACACAGCCTGAGCTATCACGATGTGTAAAGTTCCTGGATGCTGTAGTAAGTAAGAAGTATTTTCGGAAAACAGCCAACTTTCTTTTGACTTTTTCAGTGTTAAGTGTGTGGAGATTCCGACAGTGGTGTGGGTTGAAATTGATAGAAGAAACTGAAGACAGTAATTAAAAATTCAGATATTTTTGTATTTCTCATGTCATAAAAAGAATGATCTACCTGGGGTGCTCTCCCTACCAGCACTGTTCATTATTCAAATATTGCCTTCTCCCCTCTTTGGCCGAGATGCACTAAACCTTAACGACCCTTTAACGAAGAAATTTTCAACCATAGCATGCATTAAAGGCCATTTTCCGACGACGCTAGCAGCTAATGAAAACGGAATGCAAACGAGTAACTACCATTGAAATGTGGACAATTCGGGATGCACTAACCATACTGACGATTGCAACGAATCATTTACCGTGATAAATTTAACGTGAGGTCAGACCTGTCGTTAAGGCCTGAGCTGTCATCTCCCCGCTTCCCCCTGCAGCATAAAAATCCAAGCTGGCAGGTTTAAAAACAAAAGTGAGATAAACAACACAAACACGCTTTCCCCTGCATAAAATTGAAAATCAAAACAAACATCAAAAAAGGATTGGGAGGGGGCAAAGGCGCTCATCAGGAGCGTCCTGTATGGATGGCCTTGCCCCCCTCCCCCCCCCCCCCCCCCCCCGCCCGAGGTCGCCACTGCTCCCCGCTTCTCCCTGTATTAAATAAAAACTCAAAATAAAAATCAAAACTTTTGCAGCACCGGGCCCCCCTCCCTTCCAGTCTCTCTCTTTCTCCTTCTCCCACCACTGCCCCGCCCCCCTGAGGTCGTCTCCACCAGGCCCCCCCTCCGCCTTTTTGGGCCCGCGCAGCGCTTCTCACCTTTTTGTGAAGGCGCTGCATGGGCAAGAAGAACAACAGCTGATCGATGCGAGTCTTCAGGACGTCTCTCCTTCCCTGACATGGGCACACCCCCGTCTGACGTAAGCAACCAACGTAGTTACTACGTCAGACGGGGGCGTGCCCAGGTCAGGGAAGGAGAGATGTCCTGAAGACTTGCGTCAATCAGCTGTTCCATATCATCATGCTGATCAATCCATAGACTGGTGGGTTGTGTCCATCTACCAGCAGGTGGAGATAGAGAGCAAACTTTGCCTCCCTATATGTGGTCATGTGCTGCCGGAAACTCCCCAGTATGTTCTCTATCTCAGCAGGTGGTGGTCACACACAGCAGCAGCTCTGGCTAGGCCTCCAAGCCTAATTTTTAGGTTTTGTTGAGTGCCTGGGGTTGAGGGCTCTTCTTGAGCAAGTGCAAACCTGGTGGCGCCAGGTCCCTCCTTTTCTCCCCCCTCCCGCTGGCTCCGTTGAAAAAAAAAAAAAATTTTTTTTGAACGTCCTTAAAGGCGTTTATTTCGACGTTTGTTTAAACGTTTATTGCAGCTACTCACTGGGACACCAGGTCGTTACAGCTCGGAGCGGAAAGCAGGTAATTTTTACCTTTTATAGCGGGCAGGGGGTTCCCCGATTGGTCTCCACGTGGCCTATGGCGTCGGAGGGCGAGGGCGCAAAGAGTCGCTCCCCGGATCGCGTGTGCGCTTCTAGAGGGGATGCGGGGGTCTTAAAGTCTGATCGCCCTTGTTGGGTGACAGTTTCGTGACCGATGAGTGTCCCGGTCCTTCCTCCGGTGTGGCGGTTTTTCCCGCCATAAACGCCCATCCCCCGCGGCTCGCCTCCGCCATATTGGCCGGCCACGCGGCTCGGACGGCTTCTTCTTGGGCCGCCCTTGAGTTGGGAGACATTGATGCCATGAACGCCCTTAATTTGGGCGACGGCACAAAAGCGGCTAAAGTTAAGCGCCGTTTATCCCGCGCGGCTCCTTCGCAGAGTGTTGCGCCGGACGCCATCTTGGATGCGCAGCATGTCTCTCCCCCGCTCTTGCGAGCGCCGGTTGAGGGTGCGTCTAGGGCTGTAGCCCAGGCTGCGGAAGTGCACAGTCTGGGGGGTTTCTCCCCCGAGTTTGTTTTGCTGCTGCATCAGGCCTTCCTTATGCAAAACGCTGCCCCTGCTCCCTCGTCTGGTAAAGAGGTTGAGGCCCCCGGAGGTAAACGCCCTCGGGTTGATTCCCAGGCCTTGCAGGACTTTGTCTCCTCCGATGTAGATGAGGGCAGCGTATCTGAGTTCTCCCGACGGTCCTTTGCGGATTCCTTGGAGGAGACGGATCCCCGCTCGGATGGAGCGGATGACCCCTCTGCAGCGCGGCTCTTTAGCTCAGAGTATTTGCCCAACCTGTTAATGCAGGCCATGGGCATTTTGAAGATTTCCTCTCCGGAGGACGTCTCTCCCTCAGCCCCTGTTGGCTCTGCCATTATGCTGGGGACGAAGCGCCCGCATAGAACCTTCCACGTGCATGAGGTCATGCACACCTTAATTTCGGCTCAATGGGATGTCCCGGAAGCGAGCCTTAAAGTGGCTAGGGCTATGTCCCGCCTCTATCCTTTGCCTGAAAGTGAACATGAGGCCTATCTGTGGCCTACCGTGGTTTCTTTAATCACTGCGGTGACTAAGAAAACGGCGTTGCCGGTGGAAGGTGGCACGGCCCTAAAGGACGCCCAAGACAGAAGATTGGAGGCGGCCTTAAGGTCGTCCTTTGAGGCGGCTGCTTTAAGTTTGCAGGCCTCAGTTTGCGGCTCCTATGTGGCCAGGGCGTGCCTGTCTATGGTGCAGCGGGCTTCCCCCTCGGATCATTCCTTGAGGGCTGATTGGCCGGCCCTGGAATCGGGCTTAGCCTATTTGGCAGACTTGCTGTATGATGTCTTGAGGGCCTCAGCTAAAGGCATGGCTCAGACAATCTCTGCGCGGCGGTGGCTTTGGCTGAAGCATAGATCTGCTGACCACGCCTCTAAATCCCGCCTGGCTAGATTGCCTTTTAAAGGCAAGCTGCTCTTTGGGGTCGAGCTGGACAAAATCGTGACCGATTTCGGCACGTCTAAGGGCAAGAAGTTACCAGAGGTCGGGGCTCGGGCTAGTGCTCGCCCCGGTACCTCCAGAGGACGGTTTCAGGAAGCCCGTCGGTACCGCCCGGGCAGGTCGGGCTCCTCTGCCCCCTCTTCCTTCAAGAGGAACTTCTCCCCCAAGCAGCATTCCTTTCGCAGAGACCGCCGTCCCGGAGGTGCTCCCTCCGGTCCTCCCCTAGGGTCTTGTACCCAATGACGGGGCCTTGGTCCACGCCCCAGTGCAGATTGGAGGACGGCTGTCCTTGGTTCTGGACGAGTGGACCACAATAACTTCAGACGCTTGGGTGCTGGAAGTCATCAGAGACGGCTACAAGCTAGAGTTCTGCCGACCCTTAAGAGACGGGTTTGTACTCTCTCCCTGCAAGTCTCCGGTCAAAGCTGTGTCAGTGCAGCAGACCTTGGACAATCTGATCCGCCTGGGTGCGGTCTTTCCGGTGCCAGAAAATCAGCTTGGCAAGGGACGTTACTCCCATTTTTGTGGTACCAAAGAAAGGAGGTTCGGTACGGCCTATCCTCGACCTCAAAGGGGTCAATCAGGCACTTTCGCATGGAGACCCTCCGCTCTGTTATAGCGGCAGTGAAGGCAGGAGAGTTCCTGGCATCCTTGGACATCAAGGAAGCGGACTTGCATATTCCCATCTGGCCTCCTCATCAACGCTTTCTGCGTTTTGCAGTACTGGGCCGACACTTCCAGTTCAGAGCCCTCCCGTTCGGGTTGGCTACTGCTCCGCGGACCTTCTCCAAAGTAATGGTGGTCATTGCGGCCTTCCTGAGGAAGGAAGGAGTACAAGTCCATCCTTATCTGGACGACTGGTTGATCTGAGTCCCCTCTTATGCAGAGTGCGGCAAAGCTGTGAACCGGGTGGTTGCTCTTTTGAGCTCCCTGGGGTGGATCATCAACTGGGAGAAAAGCCAGCTGCGCCCAACTCAGTCCCTGGAATATCTGGGAGTTCGATTCGACACCCAAGTGGGCAGAGTGTTCCTGCCAGACAATCGGATTGTCAAGCTTCAGGCTCAGATGGACCAGTTACTAGTAGCCTCTCCTCTTCGGGCTTGGGACTATGTGCAGCTGTTGGGCTATGACGGCCACGATGGAAGTAGTGCCCTGGGCCAGGGCTCATATGAGACCACTACAACACTCTCTGCTGCAGCGCTGGACTCCGATGTCGGAGGATTATGCTGTGCGCCTTCCCTTGGACCCAGCAGTGCGCAAGGCGCTGAGCTGGTGGACGCAGACAGACAAGTTGTCTGCAGGAATGCCTCTGGTGACCCCGGAGTGGATTGTCGTCACGACGGACGCCTCTTTGTCGGGCTGGGGAGCCCACTGCTTGGGAAGGACAGCGCAGGGGCTCTGGTCTCCTGCAGAGGCAAAGTGGTCTATCAACCTCCTGGAACTCAGAGCCATTCGGTTGGCGCTTTTGGAGTTCATCCTGGTACTGGCGTTGAAGCCTGTACGGGTCCTGTCGGACAATGCCACGGCTGTGGCCTATGTCAACCGCCAGGGAGGTACCAAGAGCGCCCCTCTAGCCAAGGAGGCCATGAATCTATGCCAGTGGGCGGAAGCGAACCTGGAACAGCTGTCAGCGGCCCACATTGCCGGAGTCATGAATGTCAAGGCGGACTTTCTCAGTCGCCATACCTTGGAGCCCGGAGAGTGGCAGCTATCTGCTCAGGCGTTCTTGGACATCACGAAGCGCTGGGGCCAGCCGAGCCTAGATCTGATGGCGTCATCGGCCAATTGCCAACTGCCGCGCTTTTTTCAGCAGAGGACGGGACCTTCGCTCCCTGGGAGAGATGCTCTTCTCCAACAGTGGCCGACACAAGAGATTCTCTATGTGTTCCCGCCCTGGCCCATGTTGGGCAGGGTGCTAGACCGGGTGGCAAAGCATCCGGGCCGGATAATCCTGGTGGGTCCGGATTGGCCCAGACGTCCCTGGTATGCGGACTTGATCAGGCTCTCAGTGGACGAACCTCTGCGACTGCCAGTGGAGCAGGGCCTGTTACATCAGGGCCCCGTGGTGATGGAGGATCCCTCCCCCTTTGGTCTTACGGCCTGGCTATTGAGCGGCAGAGTCTGAGGAAGAAGGGCTTCTCAGACAAGGTCATCGCCACTCTGCTGAGAGCGAGGTAGCCCTCTACTTCTACTGCTTACGCCAGGGTTTGGCGTACCTTTGCAGCGTGGTGTGAAGCAGGTTCACTTTCTCCATTTACTGCTCCAATTTCTTCAGTGCTGGCGTTCCTGCAAGAAGGTCTGGAGAAAGGCCTGTCGCTCAGTTCCCTGAAAGTCCAGGTAGCGGCCCTGGCTTGCTTCAGGGGCCGCCTGAAGGGTGCTTCCCTGGCTTTGCAGCCAGATGTGGTGCGTTTCCTCAAGGGAGTTAATCACCTGCGCCCTCCTCTGCACTCAGTGGTGCCTGCGTGGAATCTCAACCTGATGCTAAGAGCCTTGCAAAAGCCGCCTTTTGAACCCTTGTCGAGGGCATCTCTGAAAGACCTGACGTTGAAAGCAGTCTTTTTGGTGGCTATCACTTCAGCCAGAAGAGTTTCCGAGCTCCAGGCACTCTCTTGTCGAGAGCCTCTTCTGCAGTTCACTGAGGCAGGAGTGACTATTCGCACAGTGCCTTCCTTCCTACCCAAGATTGTTTCTCGCTTCCATGTGAGTCAGCAGCTCTGTCTCCCTTCCTTTCGTAGGGAGGACTACCCAGAAGAGTATTCTGCTCTCAAATATCTGGATGTGAGACGGGTCATCATCAGATATTTGGAAGTGACCAATGATTTCCGGAAATCGGATCATCTGTTTGTCCTGTTTGCAGGTCCTCGTAAGGGTCTGCAGGCTGCTAAGCCTACAGTGGCAAGATGGGTCAAGGAAGCCATTGCAGCGGCTTATATGGCCGCGGGGAAGGTGCCGCCTATCCAGCTGAAGGCTCACTCCACTAGAGCTCAGGCGGCCTCGATGGCAGAGGCCGGGTCCGTCTCCTTGGCAGAGATATGCAAGGCGGCAACTTGGGCATCGGCCCATACATTCTCCAAGCATTGCCGCTTGACTGTGGCTGCTCGGGCGGAGGCCCGGTTTGGAGCTTCAGTGTTGAGGTCAGGGATTTCAATGTCCCGCCCTGGGTGAGTACTGCTTCGGTACATCCCACCAGTCTATGGATTGATCAGCATGATGATATGGAAGGTAAAATTATGTATCATACCTGATAATTTTCTTTCTATTAATCATAGCTGATCAATCCATAGCCCCTCCCAGATATCTGTACTGTTTATATTCTGGTTGAATTTTAGGTTCAAGTTTAGTCTTCAGTTCCTTCAGGAGGACTTCGTGTTCAAGTTTTTTCACTTGGATTCTTCAAGAGTTGAGACGAGTTTGTGTTACAGTGAGCTGCTGCATTCCTCTCCCCTCCGTTTTACGGGGCTGGATTGAGACTTAAATTCTGCCGGCACTCCCTCCCGCTTCGTGCGGCTGTAGGGCAGCTTTGTACCCCTCTCGCTTCGGCGGTGTTAGGGTCAGTCAGCTCCTCCCGCGGTTGCGGTTGCAGGATAAGCCAGATCCCCCCGCATCGGCGGGTGTGGTGTCCCTCCCCCGCTCCGCGGGGATGAGCTGGACGGATTCCCCTCCCCCACTTGTGTGGGGATGAGCTGGGTTAATTCCCCTCCCCCGTTTCGGCGGTGGTGAGCTGGGCAGAGTGTCCCTTTGTGGGTGTAATTCTCTAAGTGCTGAGTCCTGCGGATGGAGCTTTGATATCGACATACTGAGGAGTTTCCGGCAGCACATGACCACATATAGGGAGGCAAAGTTTGCTCTCTATCTCCACCTGCTGGTAGATGGACACAACCCACCAGTCTATGGATTGATCAGCTATGATTAATGGAAAGAAAATTATCAGATATGATACATAATTTTACCTTGTTCTTGCCCATGCAGTGCCTTCACACAGAGGTGAGAGGCGCTGCGCGGGCCCGGTTAGGCGGAGGGGGGGCCCGGTGGAGGGGGGGAGCGGTGGTGACGACCTCAGGGGGGCAGGGCACGGGGGCGGAAGATGGCGGGAGGCGGAGCAGTGGTGGGGGAAGGAGAAAGAGAGAGACCGGAAGGGAGAGGGGCCCGGCGCTGCAAAAGTTTTGATTTTTATTTTGAGTTTTTATTTATGTTTAAACGATTTTATTGAGAATACAGCCAAATAAACATTGTCATACAAGCTCTACATTTCACACATTTCGAGTCTTGATATAATTATACAGTGAGTTATTAAACAGCCTTCAATATTTGAACTTTATATTCCAACCTGGTATTATTTTATTTGCTATTAATGATCCACGTTTTTAACAATAATTGAACCACCTTACAGCGTGGATCTAAATATGTCCCCTCTAACTCACCCATACCAGAAATCACCCTATATCCTACTCAATGATCTTCATATATAATACTCTCCTTACAAAGAAGGGCTCGCAAAGTATCAGCTATTATAACTATATTGAATAAAGAACAATATTCCAATATAAGCGGTCTAGAAGAGCCCGAAGATACAAGATCTCTCTCCTCACTCAACCCTTTATCCATCCTGTACCTACCCCCCTCCCCCCCCCCTCAGCTTAACTTCCCTCCCCCCCTCCCTCCTTATTCCCCCCCCCCTGAAGGAACGTTACCCAATCAACCTAGGAAGTTCATCTTGCGTTTAGAAGTAAGCTCCGACCTCTGGGATTTAAGGTGCCTAGATAGGGGCCCCAGATGGCTAAAAACGTAACTCTCCTTCTTTGTGAGTGTCTAATCTCTTCAGCCTCCCAAGAAGCCAGCTGATGTAGCTGGCTTCTCCAGTGCCAATATGCTGGTGGGTCTTTAACCGTCCAATATTGTAATATACATTTTCTTGCCAGTAAGCACATCTTACGAATCAGCAATACTTCAAAACGATTCTGTCCTCGAAAAGCATCGGGGAGGTCTAAGATTACTTGTTCAACTGTCTTTCTGGTTTTAATACCCAATCTCCCTTCCCAAAAGCCCCAAACCTGAGTCCAGAACCTTTTCACTCGAGTGCAACTCCAAAACATATGTAGGAATGTGCCTGGACTCTTTCCGCATTTAATACAATTTGGGCTGCGCCCGCCTCCCATGTGAGCAAGTTGTGAAGTTGTCACATACCCTCTGTGGATACATCGGTATGCACATTCTCTTAAACGAGCATCTGTTACCAACAGGGGTATGCGCGCCACTACCCTCGGCACTTCCCAAGACACTAATTCAAAATTCAATTCTCTTTCCCATGCTTGTTTCAACGGCCCATAATCTCTCGGGGGTTGCCATCTAGTTAGTGCTTTACAAAGCAGGGAGACAGAAATTTCTCCCTCGCCCAGTGATTGAAAAAAATCTCTTAGTTTATCTCCCACTCGCCCGGTCAAAGCAGTCTCTGGCAGTGACGCCACATAATGTTGTATCTGTTTTATCGCAAATCTGTTACCCCAAGAGTCTCCCACCTTGCTCAACAAGTCCCTGGTTGAACGGGGCTGCCCATCTCCATCTAGCAGATCAGCTAAGCATATTAGTCCCCGTCTCGCCCAGTCTACGAAGTGCCGGCTTGACATCCCAGGTAGAAACTCACAGTTCCCACATATTGTAAGCTGGTCTGATGCTGCCGGGTCTCCCCCAAGTTGGCATACGAGCTTTTTCCACGCCTCTCTCAGCGGACGCACCAACACGCTTCTGCGCACTCCCTCTGGTATACTACTTATTTTATGGTGTAGCAATGAGAAAAGTTGACAAGGAGCTAGGTATGCTGTCTATAGTGTAGTAGGGGTGTATCGCTGCAGTTTTAAAAACCAATCCCCTAAGTGACGCAATTGGCATGCCTGATTGTATAATGCTAAGTCCGGCATTCCCACCCCCCCCTGTCTCCAATTACCGATTAAGTAGGGAAATCGGACTCGTGGCTTCTTACCCTTCCAACAAAACTTAGATGCTAGTGCGTAAAAGCTTTGCAAGTCTTTCCGACGTATCCAAATTGGTATCGCTTGTAGAACATAAAGCCACCTAGGGAAAAGAACCATCTTTATTAAATTAATTCTACCCATCAGCGATAGTGGCAAATCCATCCAGCCCTGTAACACATTCCTGGTCTCCCTCAGCAACCAGGAGACATTTAGATCATATAAACGTGAAGTGTCCATAGGTAATAAGAATCCCAAGTATGTAAAAGCATTCTGCGCCTTTCTCAGCGGAAATTCACCCCTCCAATCTCTCCATATCTCCCCCGAGGAGGCCAGGGCTTCCGATTTTTCACGGTTCAATCGAAACCCCGCATAATCTCCATATTCTGAAAAGATTTCCAGCAGCGCTTCCAACGAGTCCTGCGGATTCGTCAGATGAACCAAAATATCGTCGGCGAAGGCGGCCACCTTAAACATCTCCCTCCCTATCTTTATGCCTTCTATTTCCGGTTGCTCCATTATATCTCTCAATAAAGGATCTAACGTTAGTACGAACAAAAGAGGCGATAGAGGACAGCCCTGCCGCGTTCCCCTTCCTATGGCGAAGTCTGATGTTACAAGCCCATTAACCGAGACTCGGGCTCTCGGGTGCGAGTAAAGTGCTTTTATCCCTGAAAGAAATCTGCCCGAAAATCCGTATTTCCGAAGAACCGCATATAGAAAGTCCCAGCGAACCCGATCAAAAGCTTTTTCCGCGTCAAAGCTTATTAATAGGGACTTTTTATTCCCTCTGCTGCTAGTCTCTAAAGAGGCCAGAACTTTGCGGACATTTTTAGCAATTGTACGACCCTTCACGAATCCTGCTTGAGATTCATGTATCAATTTAGGTAGAATTTTTGCTAATCTGTTTGCCATGATTTTAGCTAGTAACTTAATCTCAAAATTTAAGAGCGAAATCGGCCGATACGATGCTGCCAGTTCTGGGTCCTTCCCTTTCTTAGAAATTACAATGATACATGCGGTATTTAAGTTGGGGGGCACTTGCTCTTGTTCTATTAAAGTATTAAACATCGATGTTAGGGGCTCTGCTATCTCTTCCCCCATAAGTTTGTAAAATTCCGCTCTATAGCTGTCCACTCCAGGTGCTTTGAGCAATTGGCTTTGATTAATGGCCAAGAACACCTCCTCTGTTGTGATTAGATCACTAAGTTTCTGCTCATCTTGCATAGTTAGCCGTGGTAAGTTTAACTGCTCCAAATATGAGTCTCCCGACAGACCTTCATCCTGTGGGCTCTCATACAACTTACTATAGTAATTGTAAAAAATGTCACTAATTCCCTGATCTGTGGTAATTCGTCTATTCTGCTCATTTTTCATGGTTATTATCCTAGTTTTCCCTTGCTTCGCCGCAATTAGTCGCGCCATCAACCGCCCCCCTTTATTGCCGTGCTTATAGAGTTGGTATTTATAATAATTCTGTGCCTTCACAGCTTTTTGGTGAAGGAGTTCGTTCAACGCTGTTTGCAAGGAGAGTAATTGTTGTTTACTCTCTAAAGAGGGTTGTCGGCCATATCTCCTCCTCGCCTTACCCACTAATTGACTCAATCGTAAGATTTCCTGGAGTCTCGCTTTACGTTTATGGGCCTTATAACTTATTATTTCCCCCCTAAACACTGCCTTAGCCGTTTCCCAGTAAAGAATTGGGCTTTCCACGTACGGCTCATTATGTCTCTTGTAATCGTTCCAGCTGCGAAGCATAGAGGCCTTAAAAACTGGGTCTCGGTATAGCTCTACAGGGAATGTCCATCTATTGCCTCCTCCCTGTCTCTGCTTTGGCAACCATCTCATTTCCACCCATGCATGGTCTGAGATTACAGTGGCCCCTATTATTGCATTGGACACTGAGCCAAACAACTGTTCCGAAACCAACAAGTAGTCGATGCGTGCCTGTGTACCATGCACTCTAGATAAATGAGTGTAGTCTCTCCCTTGCGGATCGAGAGTCCGCCAAACGTCCACCAGCCCCATCTGTCGACAGAGATTAGGCAGCCCCCGATTCTCCTGCCCAGGAGTATAACCTCTAGGCCCAGTACTATCCATCAGAGGGTCCATTACTGTATTGAAATCCCCCCCTAGTATTATGGGTAGAGGGCTTTGTTGTAACAGCGTCTCCATAATCATTTTGTAAAATTTCCTACTGTATTGATTTGGGGCATATATATTCCCAAACAACACTGTTTGGCGGTCTATGGTAGCCTCAACAATCAAAAACCTCCCCCCTGGGTCAGTGTATCTAACATCCAATTTATCTACTATCCCTTTTCTAAACAAGATGGCAACCCCTCCTTTCTTCCCTTGTGCCGCCGCAGAAGTGCACTCCCCCACCCACCAAGTGCGCAATTTCTTGTGTTCTTCATTTGACAAGTGTGTTTCTTGTAATAATGCTATATCTACTTTATGTCGTTGTAAATGCTGTAGAATTTTGGAACGTTTAACCGGGGATGAAATCCCTCCTACATTCCATGTAACAACCTTCAAAGGACCTTACTTCTATTTGATATCATTCCTTGCAGATTATACCATTCTTGCTTTAAAGGGGAGCGTCCCAGCCTCCGCCCCCCCTCTGTTTCCGTGTTGTCACGTAAGCTTCCCTTCCTTATATCTACATTGCACATCCTCCAGGTCTCAGTTCCTCCCCCCCCAACCCCCCCACCCTCATATTCTCCCCCCCCCCCCTAACTAACCCCAATCCCCTTTGGTAATTCCCCCAACCCCAAAATGGGGTCATCACGTATAACGTCCCTTACCCCCCACCCTCTTGTAAACTCCTTCCCCCCCTCTCTATTACAACAACAGAAAATGAATTATAGGTGCTTCAAACTCTCTGCATATTAACATTTTTATATTCAAATTCAACAACAGTTTCACCCTTCAAACCTTCTCTTTTCTTCAACAAGATGCTGGGTTGAACCTTCTTCATTAGAGTTTTTAGAGAACCAGCAGCTCAACCCAGTATGTGGTCTCTGACGATCCCAAACAGCTTGCACAAAATAAATCCCCACTGCACCTCAGCAAGGCTTCTCGCCTATTCAGCTGTTTTGTCTCCAATTAGTTTCTCGCAGCTAGCCAATAAATCCAGCACTGAACATGTTAATAATCTTCAGAGTTTAAGCTTAATGATTTGTAATCCATGCTTACTAAGACTTCAGCATTGACTTTGACTTTTTTGTCTGATTCAACCTCCCATGTTCGTTTTACAGTCAACGCTCTTCAATGGATCTCAGGAAGGCCTGCGCCTTTTCCACTGAGGTATAAATTGTTGTCTCCGTTTGGTAGGTGACCCGCAGCTTCGCCGGGTATTGCAGGGCAAAACGGATCTTCTTTTCATATAACTTCGTGCAGACCGGGGAAAACTTCCTCCGGCTGCATCGCAACTGCTGCTGAATAATCCTGAAAACATAAAATTTTCTTATTTTCGTAGCGCAGTTCTTGATCTTTTCTTAGTGCCTGCAATATAGCCTCTTTGTGTGCAAAGTTTAATAGTCGACAGATCACCACTCGGGATTTCACAGTATCTGGATGTCTGGGACCCACCCGATGTGCTCTCTCCACATGGAGGGTTCCCAAGTCTGTTGGTAATTGCAGCTGTTTTAAAAGCCAGGTTTCCAGAAAAGCTCTCAGATTAGTAGATTCCAACGCTTCTGGTAGCCCCACGAATCTCAGGTTGTTTCTACGGGATCTATTTTCAAGATCCTCTAGCTTCTCTTCATAAATCTCTAGTTGGTTTTTAAGCTTCGCATTTTCCACCTCCATTCATGAGACTTTTTCCTCCAAGGCCCCCTGGCGCTGTTGGAACTCCGCCAGATCTTTATTTAGTTGCTCCAGGTTTCCCTGGACTAGATCTAATTTGTTGTCAATCGGTCCCAGTCGCCTATCTAACAGCGGCTCCATGGCGCTGGTCACCTCCGCTAGCACCTCTGCCACCCATGCTGAGCTCACCGTGTGCACGGGCGGACTTGGCGGGGCCGCCATTTTGTCTTCGCTGCCTCGTGTTTTGTCTTTGGCGCTACGGACGTTTTTCGCTGCCATAATTAAAGTTTGAATCGTTCTGCTGTTGCGTCTTGATTTCCGATTTCGGAATTGCAAAATTGGGGGGTTCGCTGTCAAATTATTCACCTGATTTTGAGGGTTGAACGGGCAAGCCGGCAGGAGCGGGAAGGCTCAGCAACCGCTCCTGTTCATGACGTCACGTGACCCTCTTGAGTTTTTATTTAATACAGGGAGAAGCGGGGAGCAGCGGCGACCTCGGGCAGGGGGGGGGGCGGGGGGCAAGGCTGTCCATACAGGACGCTCCTGATGAGCGCCTTTGCCCCCTCCCGATCCTTTTTTGATGTTTGTTTATATTTTATGCAGGGGAAAGCGGGGAGCCACGTGTTTGTGTTGGTTTTTTTTGTTTTGTTTTGACGTTTGTGGCATGCGCAGAGCAGCCAGCATAACGCTTGGCTGCTCTGCGCATGCTTTAGGGGCCGATTACCGACGGGGATTACACCAATTTAACGAATCTTTAATGCATTGTACTTTACAATACCGTACCGAACATTAAAGACCTGGTTTTTTTTTGGTGCATTCTTCGTTTTTTAAAATTCGTTAAGGACTTTTACATTTTACATTTTTTTTCGTTTGGTTGATGCATCTGGGCCTTTGTTCCTAGCTCAGTTGTCTTTACCTTTTTCGTTTTCTTCCTTAATACAGGCCGAATATGAAGTGACTCCAGATGAGAAACGGAAGGATTGTGGACATTATCTGATTCGTACATATTTGAACCCCTCGGTAGGTAGTAGATCAGTGAAAGTTTTGCCATGAGAGATGTGGGGGTGAAGGAGTTAATTTTGTAAAGGTTTTTATTTTTTTTCCGCATGTAAGGACAACTTTCACACATGGAAATGGCCTGTTATAAAATTGGGCAAACATTTATGCACTCATGCAAGAAAGCTGTCCTTAGAGGCGTGTCGCATTTTGGCGTTCTGTGGGTGGAGAGTATGTGTGTCTTTATAAAATACACGGGTACATGCACAGTCCATGCATCTAGAACAGGTGTCAATTTGTGCATTTGCACATTAGTAGTCCTATTTATTTTACAAAGGCACATAGGCACTGCCGTTTAATTTTTCGGAACAAATGTGGCATAGTCGGAGAAATTATCCCCCTACACTCAGAACCTGCATAGCATATCACATGGGATTTGCATTCTTTATTCTTATATTTAGGATTACAGGGTACAGGCAGTAAATGACGGCAGATGAAGACCCACACGGTACATCCAGTCTGCCCAATAAAGGCGAAGCTACACCTTCCACTCTGTGCAGGATATACTCAAACATGCTTATTTATTTATTTATTAAACACTTATTTATTTATTAAACACTGGTTGGTAGTTTGCCGTCATGCCAACCACATATAGGTAGTTAAATATGAAATCTTCATCCATTCCGACCCTCCACTTATACCTCATACGATCACTATACAACTTTGTATTTGTTATCCACCGACTGGGCAAGCGCCTTTGATGGTACTATGTAAGCCACATTGAGCCTGCAAATAGGTGGGAAAATGTGGGGTACAAATGCAGCAAATAAAAATAACCAGAAGTATAGCTAACAGTATTTAATTTGCTAATCTCAGTATTAAGATGTTTCCCCTCCCCCTTGAGATGCACAGCACACTCACTCATAGTATTCAAAAATAAAGTGATATACAATACCCAGACTTGCTCTTCATCTGTCTTTTGCAATTGGCGGGACACAGACTATTGAAATCGGTCTGTCTGGCATTGGCCTTAGTTCCCTAATCCACACCTCTTTTGCAGGGACAGAATGATTTGTAGACTGGTGGAGGAGGGCACACTGATGGAAGGGATAGGATAAAGTGGTAGGGATGTGCCGGGATAGAGTGAATGTTAGGGGGATCACTGTGGCGATTAGTTAAAGATAAGGAGTTAGGGTACATGGTGATAAAACATAGAGGATAAGCTAGTAGAGAACGCTGACAGAAAGGTAAGGGATTTGGATTTAGCTCACGCAAGTCACTTTCAGGTGCAGTAGATATTTCCTGTTGGCTCACAATCAAAGTTTATACCTTAAGCAATGGAGGGTTAAATGAGCCGCCCAAGATCACAAAGAGCAGCAGTGGGATTTGAACCCTGGCTTCCCTGACGCTCAGCCTGCTGCTTCAACTCTAGGCTATTGACCCTAATCGGGACACATTGGGGATATAAGAAGGGTTAGAGGTAAAGTAATGGGGTTAGGGATGGTTGAGGCTAAGGTAGCAATGTAAACAGAGATGGAAGGTGTGATGTTGTGTAGAAATGGTATCTAATGTCTGTTTCTCTGGCAGTGTGAAGATTACATCTCTTTAGTGCCTCCTCAGATGTCTGGAGCATGTTCCGAAAGGCTGGATCAGGAGGCCTGCAAGGAACTCTTCAAACAATGTTCTAAGTGAGTAACAGTGAGAGAAAGTGGAAGGGCATTACCCGTGTTACATTGGTATCTTGAGAGTGGACACTCAGGCTCTGCCCTGCTTTACAATAACAAAATGTGGATACATTTCTTGTATGACCTATGCCAAATTTTCAGAGTTAGAGCATGCACATACTTCCCCCTTGAACATTGCTCTAGGAAAACTGTGTACCTTTACCCATGCTTTTTGGATGCACAATGTTTCTGGGTTAATTTACAGAAAAATCCTTGAATTTTCAAAAGGATGTCCATGAATGCAAACCTTACTCTAACTCCACCCTGGGAATGCTTCTGCTCACTCTTTACCCAGAGACTTTCCCTATAGTACTAGCACTTCATGAGAATATAGATGGAGATCTTACACAAGTAGAAAATTATGGACCGGTTGCCAGTATTCCATGGCTGACAAAACTAGTGGAGTTTGCTGTAAATATTCGATTTTCCTTATTTGTAAAAGAATCTAGTTATTTACATTTCTCTCAGCATGGATTTCGATCCATGCACAGTAGAGAAACTATGCAGCTAGTATTAACAACTGAGATAAAGAAATATCTATCTATAGGTGCAGAGGTTTTACCACTGCAGTCTGATATATCTGTGGCGTTGATACCAATCATGAACTGTTACTTTTTAGGCTGAGTGAAATAGGAATTGGAGGGACTGTCCTTGAATGATTCTCATCATTTCTGAGTTCTAAAGAATGGTGAGACATTTCACTAGTTGGAAATCGTATTGTGGAGTTCCTCAGGGTTCTCCCCTGTCGCCTCAACTTTTCAACGTTGATATAAGTCATCTGGGTGAATACTTGCAATCTTTCAATATCTTTTCTTTATCAAATGCTGATGACATCTTTGTTCTTTGAAAACAGCAAGGCAAACGACCTGCAAACTCCAAGATGAAAACCAACGAAGCAGATCAGTAGTAAAATCAAACAAGGTTTATTAGAAGGAGTGGCCTAGTGGTTAGGGTGGTGGACTTTGGTCCTGGGGAACTGAGTTTGATTCCCACTTCAGGCACAGGCAGCTCCTTGTGACTCTGGGCAAGTCACTTAACCCTCCATTGCTCCATGTAAGCCGCATTGAGCCTGCCATGAGTGGTGAAAGCGCGGGGTACAAATGTAAAAAAAAAAAGATCTAAAATATACTGCCCGACACAGGCTGTGTTTCACCCAGCAGGGCTGCATCAGGGGCTATAAAAAATCAAATAAAATATAACAACTAATTTATAACAAATATGTAAATAGATAAAACCAATATCACTAAATTGCACTAAAAATAAAACATTGATACAATATATAAAAGGCAAATAGATAAAAACATCTAGTTTTAAAAAAACTAATTTCACAAAGCAAATAGATAAAACACACAAAATCAATTTTTAAAAAAACGTATTTAAAAAATATATAAAACATATAAAATCAGTTTTACAGAATCCATCTTATTGGACTGCCCATATGATTTACATACACTTTAAGAAGTGATGACCATCTCTTTCACAAATTAAATAATTAAAATAACATATAAGTACACTCAAAAGCCAAAGATAGGACACCTACCTATTTATTGATCCTTACTAGAAATGGTACCGGTAATGTTAGTAAAAATCTAGCAAAGTAAAAAATCTGCAGAAATATATACTAGTAAAAAAGGCCCGTTTCTGATGCAAATGAAACGGGCGCTAGCAAGGTTTTTATCAGAGTGTGCACGTTTGAGAGAGAGTGAATGTGCGAGTGTGTGTGTGACAGAGTGAATGTCTCCCCCCTCCCCTCCCCCCCCTCCCAGTTTCAGAGAGCAGTGTTTGGTAATTATACAGGATTCCTACTGTGTTTTCCTTCACTGTTTATATTTGTCAGGACTCAGGAGCTGTGTTACAGAGAGAGCGAGGGCGGGGCAGACACTCATGGGGAAACTGGATATCTACACCGCTTCACACTTCCGGCTGGAGGCTTCATTTAGAACGTTGGTGGTGCCTTTTATATATAGAGATATGTGTTACATCTGTGCTCACCTCGCCCTCTGGTGGCCAGAACCGGTGGCTGCTATGGACTATCACCTGTTCCAGACTTTAGCCCAGTCCAGTCCGGATCTTCCAGGCTGCTGGATTTCTCTGTCTTGTTTGAACTTGCTCAGCTGGTTACCTGGTGATTGCTGCAGCTGTGAGCCTCAGTTGCTGCTGGGCTTATTAGCCATTTGGAAACTCTCTGCCTTTGCCTTTGCATCGTCTAAGGCCATGGTATGTTGGTGCTTGTTGCACTTCAGCCTGAGTTTGTTTCCTTGTTCTAGTTGCTTGCCTGAAGTTCTTCCCTGTTTCTAGTTAGTCTATGTTTAGTTTAGGGTTTGCTTGTTTCTTAGTCTTGCTCCTTGTTTATAGTTTTGTGTAGTGCTTAGGTTTCTGTGTTGTCTGTCTTCAGTGGCTGCTTGCAGCTTTTAGTTATTTCCCTTGTTTGTCAGTGTTTGTTTCCTGCTTTTGTGTCTGCTTGCAGCTCCCAGTTTTTGTCCCCTAGATTGTCCATTCCCTGCCTTGTGTTGTGTTGTCTTCTCTGTGAGTCCTGGCCCAGTTTCTTGCCCTGCAGCTGTCCCTGTATGTTCCTTTCCCCTCTGACCCTCAGTCCTGGTTCAGCCTAGTGGGTATCCAGTCTTGCCTTGTCCAGTAAGTCCTGCCGGCCACCTGCAGCCAGGAGCTCAACTCCTGGTGAAAAGTGGCCAAGTGCAGGTGAAGTTAAGGGTACCTGCTCTGCTTATTCCTGCTTGTTTGCCTCTGCCGCAACTCCAGTCCGGGGTTCCAGTCCTGTTCTGCCTAGTTTCTGGTGTGGGGTGGTTTTGCCTGCCACTGCCGCTCCTCGGCAGTGGCCCAAGGGCTCACAAACCTAGTTCCAGCTTTGAAAACGTGACAATATGAAAATTTTGCAGTTTAGCTTTTAAGTTGCCATTTTTCACCCAAACCTTCTTGATAATAGCTAATGCATGGTGTACTTTTTTAATTGAATAAATCATCAATGTAGCAGATATAAGTACACACAGGCATGATGTTTTTCATCTTTCCATTTTTCAATTTAGTCAGGAGAAGAGTTGACTTTTCCTGACCTCTTTCACCTAGCTAGGACTGTGGATAATTCAAACCAGATGACCTCTTAAACTGCAGACAAATCTCACTTGAAAAGTCAAGACAAAGATATTTTAAATAGAGAAATAGAAATTATTATTTAAACAGAATAAAACATATTTTAAAATAAGCAGAAATCAGAATTCCTTATAAGACAAAATCTAAATTATCTAGAATTATTTAAATCTACTCTATCTCCTTCTAAACAGCATTCAGCCTAATCTTTAAAAACTGCCTGCTTGCTAATCCCCTCGAGACTGTCAGTATGCCTTACTTAGAATGGCATCCAGATGTGGTAAATAATACCTATGAACCAGCCTTAACAATCCATCACTCAAAAAGGGACAAAGAAAGTTTCATTTCTCTCTGACCTTTCTAACCTCTAGTCTAGCAAAAGCTAGACATTTAAGTAATTAAAACCAGATGGCATTCTACCACTTTACAGGACTGAACCAAAATTAAACAGAATTAACAAATTAATATGATTTCTCTGCCCAGGCTGCCTCAGTATCTACACCCCTTTGCTCTCCAAGTGTGGAATACCGTGGTTCCAAGACCTGCTGGGAAGTCCGAGTTTCCTGTCAAAGTGACAAAAGGACCCGCTCCTCCCCTTGTTCCACCCAGCTCTCTCCACCATTTCCAAGCCCTCCGCAATGCGAGCAAATATGGATTGATTTTTACCCGTCCGAAGCCACTAGCCTGTGCCGTGTCTATAAGTACAAATGGATCTAGAGGAGCACACCAACTCTCCCAGAAATCTTCCGGAGAGAAGGTCGTCCCCCCGGAATGTAACTCATGTATCCAGCGCATCAGCGCTGCCAGATTGTATGCTCTGAGATCAGGCAGCCGAAGGCCCCCCTGTGTTTTATCTAGGACCAGTTTAGCAAATGAAATTCTGGGTCTCTTTGCATGCCATATAAACGAGGTAATTAAACTGCGATATTGACTCTCCTCCCGTTCGCGAACCCATAAGGGCACCATCTGTAAAGGGTATAATACTTTCGGTAGCAGTACCATTTTTACTAGAGCCACTCGCCCCATAAAACTGACTGGGAGATCTTTCCATTTGCAGCATAACTTCTTAATAGCTTCCAATCTTTCCACTACATTTTTCTTATACACCCATTCTACCTTTGCACTTAAGTACACTCCCAGATATTTGATCCCCTCCCTGGCCCATCCCAACGGGAAGTCTGACATCTGTACACATGCACAGGGGTGCGCCTCGGATTTTCCAAAGTTAATGCACAAACCCGAAAATTGACCAAACGTTTTAATAAGGTCCATCACTTGGAAGATACCTGTGGAAGCATTATCCACCAACAGCAACATGTCGTCAGCGAACATATTTATGCGGTATTCCCGACCTCCTACCTGAACCCCTTTCAGAGTCGGCTCTTGTCTGATTTTAGCTGCTAGTGGTTCGAGGGTGAGGATAAACAGAAGAGGCGACAATGGGTACCCATGTCTGGTCCCCCCAAGTGCACAACAGGTGTCAACATATCATTTATTATAATTTGGGCAGTGGGATTACTGTATAGTGCCTGAACCCACTCCAAAAACTCACCCGTAATCCCATATTTTTGGAGCACCCAAAACAAGTATTCCCACACTACCTTGTCGAAAGCCTTTTCGGCATCTAGGCTTGCCATAATCTTGTCCCCTGCTGTTTTACTACCCTCCAACAGGATGCGGCTGACCTTCAATATGTTGGCTGATGCGAATCGACCCTTTACAAAGCCCACTTGATCTTGATGGACCAGATGTGGCACCACTGCGCCCAAACGCGCCGCTAAAACAGCCGCCAAAATCTTAATGTCCTGATTCAACAGGGATATAGGGCGGTAAGAGCCTACAAGCTCCACATCCTTACCAGGTTTTGGTAGTACCGTGATGTGCACATGGTTCAGAACTGTGCCCATGTCACCCGAGACACGTATTTCCTCACACATGGCCACAAATGAGGGGACTATCTCACCCTGCAGTATTTTATAGAACTCTGTCCCCAGGCCATCTGGTCCGGGCGCCTTTGCTAATTTCAATTGTTTTATGACATTCAGCACCTCCCGACCCTCAATCGGCCCATTCAGGCTAGCTACCTGTGTCTCTGTAAGGGTTGGCAATCTCAGCCCTGCAAAAAAGCTCTCGCAGCTGGCCTCCGAAAAGGAACCCTTTGCGTAGAGGGAAGAATAAAACCGGACAAATTCTTGTTGAATCTCTGCCCTCCCCGTTTGTGCTTTACCTTGTGCATCCTTAATTTTTCCTATGTAACTTTTTCCGCTTCTTTGCCGTACCAGGGACGCTAGCAGTTTCCCCGTTTTGTTGCCCCACCTGTGCATGCGGTATTTGTATAAACGGATATCATACAATGCTGTAGCATCTAGCGCTGTCTGCAGCCTCTTTCTCGCCGCCACATACTCTTTCCTATTAGCCTCTGAGGGCGAGAGAACAAGCCCTCTCCTTGCTCCCTGTACCTGGGCTATGAGTGTGTGGAGCTCCTTGTCCCTCTTCTTGTTGAGGGCTGCGGTGTACGCCAATATCTTTCCGCGTATCACTGCCTTCGCTGCTTCCCAAAAGACTCTGTTATTTACTGGCTGCTCTGTATTTTCTTCTACGTATTCTCCCCATACTTGCTTTAGATACTTGCAGAAGGCTTGGTCCTGGTACAGGGCCGGGTTCATGCGCCAACGAATCATCCTTTCCTTCTCACCCCACCTCAATTGGACCCACACTGGGGCATGGTCAGAGACGACCGCCTCGCCAATTTCTGCTTTCTCAGTCATTCTTACTAAGGGTTGACTTAGCACGTAGTCAAGGCGCGCATGGACTCCGTGAGGATGAGAGAAAAATGTAAATTCCCTCTCTTCTAGATGTAGTAGCCTCCAAATATCGATTACTCCCAATTCATTAATAAGAAAGTTCACTCCCTTCCCATCATGGTCCTTACTAACTGTCTTAGCTGGTTTCCGGTCTATTGAGGGATCACTGGTTATATTGAGGTCTCCCCCCAATATAAGTGGATAGTTATCAAATGTGGTGAGCTTCGCAGCTAGTAGGGTAAAGAACTTCTGTGAATATATATTGGGTGCATATATACTACATATAGCCACTTTCTGTCCCTGCAGGAGGCCTGCTATGATTACATATTGGCCGTCCAGGTCCTGATACAATCTGTGCAACTCAAATGCCAAGTTCTTTTTTAATAGGATTGCCACACCTCTCTGCCTGTTATTGTAAGAGGCATAGTATACTTCCCCCACCCACTCTCTGCGTAATTTGACGTGTTCAGCATTCCCCAAGTGTGTTTCCTGCAATAAGGCGATGTCAGCCTGTTGTTTCCGTAGCGCCTGTAGTATTTTAAAGCGTTTGACTGGTGAGTGGACTCCATCCACATTTAGGGATATAACTCTCAAACTAGCCATACAAAAGCAATCTCCACATCCAAATGTTCACAATAGATTTCACGAGATTCACACCTAGGGGGCCTCCCAGCCAAACCCCCCAGGGAATTCTGGTAGCAGCGTAAAATGCTTTAGTAGGCTCCTTCTTTTGTACAGTGGACAACTTCTCTCCCACTCCCTCCCCCTTCCTCTGCCCCCCCTGCCCCCCTCCCCTGGAAGGATACCCCCTCTGCCTTCCAAACTCTCCCAACCATTCAACACATTCAGCCTCCCCCCCCATCCGCATCCACTGCCTCTTCGCCCCACTCATCCCCTTAACACTAACTCTCCCGGTCCCTTGAGCTTACCCTACCCCCCCTTACAAAATAGTTCTCTTATAACCCTCTATGTGCATCTCCTGTTTCTCCCCCCCATGGCACCCTGCCTATGTCTTGCAGTTCATTACTAAACAAAATACCTTTGAACTGGAGTCTCTATACATAAACCATTAACAGGTCTCTCATTAATGATGCTTATAACATTTGAAACATGTAAACATAAACATGTAAACATAAACATAACTGTAAACATAGCGACTGTTCACGCTATCCAAAAATACTAGGACTAGAGGGCATGAGTTGAAGCTACAGTGTGGTAAATTTAAAACGAATCGGAGAAAATTTTTCTTCACCCAACGTGTAATTAGACTCTGGAATTCATTGCCGGAGAACGTGGTACGGGCGGTTAGCTTGACGGAGTTTAAAAAGGGGTTAGATAGATTCCTAAAGGACAAGTCCATAGACCGCTATTAAATGGACTGGAAAAATTCCTCATTTTTAGGTACAACTTGTCTGGAATGTTTTTACGTTTGGGGAGCGTGCCAGGTGCCCTTGACCTGGATTGGCCACTGTCGGTGACAGGATGCTGGGCTAGATGGACCTTTGGTCTTTCCCAGTATGGCACTACTTATGTACTTATGTACTTATGGTCTCATGCAGATATTCAATTACATGTTGAGAGACTCAGAATACTTGCGGACCATATCTGAATGCTATATGCTTCAGTCACTGCAGCTTATCTTGTCTCGCACCCCACAGCTAGGGCATTTAAGGTATAGTAAGGACTTCGAGGAGGCTCCCCTTGCTTCCGGGCCGTTAAAGATGTCAACTCGCTGCTTAGCATGATTCTGCTCATCCCAGCTCCCCGCAAGGTCATCTCTGGCAGGCAGCTCTCATTGGTCTGCTCCACTGATCTGCAGAGGTCCAACACATGCAGTGAGCCTCCTTCGTCTTACTTAGCTAGCTGTGGGGCTTTGCACAATGTCAACTGTTCATTGCCCACCAAGACTGCGGCCACATCTTCTGAATCCCAAAACTAAGGAAGAAATCGTAAGGTGGAAACTGGAAAAAGACATTCAGAGCTGCATGCGTTCACATAGTTCCCTAGTTCTTTAGGTTCTGTGAAGAAAAGTACTTTGTTGTCCTGCATGATCCGTACTTTAGCGGGGAAAAGCAGAGCGAACTTTACTCCTTTCTCATACAGCCTCTTGCAATGCTGCCCCATCTTCCGACGCTGTTCTGTTACTGCCACAGAGTAGTCTTGAAACAGTAGGATTCTGTTCCCTTCATATTCCAACTCCCCTTTCTTCTTCCGGAACACTAGCAGAAGTTTCTCCTTATCAGCGTAGTTAAGGATTCTGGCAATGACCGTCCTGGGGCGTGCGTCTCCCTCTTTCAGTGCACCGAGTCTATGGACCCGCTCAACCTTCAATCCTTTCTCAAGCCCCTGAAAGCCCAGCTGTTCCGGCAGCCACGACTCCATGAAGTACCATAAGTCTTTCTCTTTCACTGTCTCAGGGAGTCCCACGACTCTCACATTATTTCTTCTGCTCCTATTCTCCAAGTCATCTAGTTGTTGTTCCAATTTCCCGCATTTCTGTTCAAGTGCCACCAACCTTGTGTCTGCTGCCTCTGCCCTGTCCTCTTGCCTGGAGATTCTTTCCTCTGCTTGTTGCAGCCTCGCGCCCTGCCGCTCCACTGCCTCTCTGATTTGTTCCACCGATGTTTGAAACTTGGATAGCTTTTCTTCCAGTATTGTGGTAACTTGCTGGATCAAATCTTTAAAGGCATCTGCTGGCTGGTTGATCTCCTCCGCGGCCATATTTACCGTCGCCATTTTGGCGCGCGCTTCCACCTCGCGGGTCTTTTTAGGCCGCTGATTCTTAGCGGGCATACCTGTCTCCCGTCCTCGCTGAGCTGCCGATTAGGGCGCAGATGCGCTGCCCTACTCTTCCGCCGCACTGATCTCCGTTTTTCCTAGCTTGAAAGAGATTTTTTGCGGTTGAATAGCCGATTTTCGGGGGCGTCGGGAGCGGAGCTGGATCGCGTGCGTCCAATCAGCCGCGTTGCATCATGGGACCCCCCCATACACCATTCTTTGTAACACTTTACACAAATCTTCGGTAGTGTGTGTACCGATGATATTAAAAATAGGCGACTTAAAAATTAAATGGCAAAACGCCAATTGGATCAATCTGTGACAATCATGCAAGTACCCATATACCGTGAATGGATAGCAAATCCATCCAGGGACAATACAGCACCAATACGCTAGATGTAACAAGAAGAAATGTGAACTTACATATAGGAGCTGTCATACAGCCTCGCCTCTGAGTAGTAGCTGGAAAAACATAATACCTAATTCTGACCTTTTCATTGATAAAACATGATATGACATTGATTGAGGAATGGGCTTTTGCAAAATTTAAAAAATTTAACATACAAAAAAAACGGTTTGGAGATTATCAAAAAGTTGCTTCAGAAACTATTTCCCTTTCTTCAGGAATTTCTGTAAAAATAGATTCAAGTTCTAGAGTTTTGGGAATAATACTAGATTCTGGCTTTATTTACAATTACCAGGTTAATGTTTTAGTGAGGAAGTTTTTCTTTCATTTACATAAATTACGAATAATAAAATCCTCTTTGAGTCCAGCTAGTTTCAGAATCATAGCACAGGCAATTTTGATTCCTTTACTGAACTATTGCAATTCATTATATCACAATATTAGTTAAAAAAAAAAACAGCTGCATCATTTACAGCTCTTACAGAACACAGCTGCTTGTTTGATATTTGGCTTGGGAAAGTATAATGAGGCTAGTCCCTTATTAAAGCAATTGCATTGGTTAAAAATAGAAGTGTCAAAGACCACATGTTCAGTTTAAAATTGCATGTCAAAGGTTGAATTTGATTATGGTGGGACACTTATTACTGCCTTTGGGTTTGAGACAACATTAAGGAGTTCTAAACTCTTGATGGTTGACATTCCTTTTTTACGGAATTTGAAACTGAAATCAGTCTGAGAACATTCTTTTTTTTTTCAAGGCCCCAAAATTTGGAATATCTTATCAGTTTCAACACAGATGATATCAAATTACAGTCTTTTTTGAAAGGCCTTAAAATCCTATTTGTTCACTTAATGTATATATTTAAGATTGAAATTTACAGAAATTATTGTTGGTCATGTCCAACTAGGATTTTTTCTTGCTTGTAAACCGCCTTGAAGACTTTGTTAAAGGTAGTATAGAAGTAACGTGATAGAATAATACCCAGTGTACCTGAATGTAACTCACCTTGAGCTAGTACTGAAACAGCCAAATAAATAATTGGCTTCCCCCTAAACCTTCAGGTTTGTAAAATGAAGCAGTTTCACATGTAAGTGGTGTAGAAATATCTGGTTTCAGAAGAATGATTGTATATTTTCAAGAAGCAATTACATCCTGTCTACCGCTGTATATTTGACTCCTTTCTTTACTACATGTGGGAGTCCTGTGGTGGTGTCTGGATGACGCTGTCTCCTGCTTTTAGATATAAATTCTTACAGGTGAATAAGAATTATAATTTCTGATGATAGGGCTTCACTTCTAACGGATGCTCTGATTAAGTGAATGGATAGTCCTTGCACTGAACCTGTTTTTTTTCTTTTTTCTCACCCCTCCCTCCCCCACCTCACCAGTATGATCCATGACTACTTGAGTGTGGCCCCCTTTGCAGATTACCTGGACAGCATCTACTTTAATCGCTTCCTGCAGTGGAAATGGCTGGAAAGGTAATGCTTGCTGCGTCAGTGAGAGCTGGTTCTGTGGCATTTGTTGAGCTGTGAAGGTTACTGGGCATATTATCAAAGGCCACGTAGACTTCGTGCTTGGTTAGTGGAGCTGTGCTTGCATATTTTGTCCAGAGTCCAAGCAGATACATCTAGTTGCTGGTTTTGGGGGTAAAAACTATCCATAGGCATGTCCTTGCATAAGGAATGCTAATAATCTGCTCATGGCACTCTGGAATTATATTAAGGTTCGTTAATTTGGGAAAAGCAAAATAATACATTGTATCATCCAAGATAAAGAACCAACTAAACACTAAAATTAATGCTTGTTCCGGAAGACTAATCTTAGTGACTTGTAAAGCTTGGTGAATACTGACCATAGTTATTGCACTTTTGAGTTTAATAATTTGAGGTGCTGCAGTGTGGCTCTTTGCAATGATATTGAGTAATATTTGCAGTTCATCTTTTTGTTGCTGCACTTGATTATATGCAAGATGTCCAGCCAACAGTTAAAATGACAGAAGACAAGTGTGTACTTCATCAAAAGGTGGGAAAATGTACGTGAAGGGGAGATGAAGATGACAACCAATGCCTGCTCTGTACTTTGCAACTATGATGCTTTTATCACTACCATTGCTTTCCAATGCCTGCTCTGTATCCTTTCAGCCATCCAGACATTCCATCTTCTGTGCATTTACCCACCTGAACTGTACCTGACAAAATGGATTCTCTTTCTTAAACTCACACCTTAATTAGTTAATTAGTTTGTCAGGTGTCACCAGTTTCTTTGTTGCTGCAGACAAACACAGCTTTTCTTAGTGTCCCTCCGGTCCGGCCCAGATCATCCTAAGTTACTCTTGGTAATATTTTATATTCGTATAACTGCCGTAGCTTGCAGGGCCAGAGCTCTATCCTGGGATTCTGTATATTGTACCGAGATTTCCACATGGAAATCGAAGCATATTCCATAACAATGCATATAACTTAATTAGTTCACAAGCTAAACAGCGCTGGTAATTGGATGTTAACAAGCAATTATCAGCACTAATTGACATTAACTAGAATTTACACACACTACTCGCTAAGCATATTCTGTAATGTGCTGCGCGTAAATTCTAAGTCACATAGTTGAAAAGTGGGTGTTTCTAGAATACACCCACTCTGTGCCTAGGTTAGGCTTCGGGATTTACACCAGTTTAGTTGATGTAATTCTCTGCCACTAAATTTAGTGCTTGGCATATTCTGTGAAGTATTCCTAAATTAAAGTGTACTTTATAGAATACATTTCGATTTTCACACGGAAATCTCAGCGCGATATATAGAATCTAGTCCTATATGTGCAGTTCTGCTGTCATTTATTTATTTTTCTTTAGCTTCAGCAGCAGATGAATCCAGGAACTGGTGGGTTGTATCCATCTACCAGCAGGTGGCGATAAAGAACACTAAAAAACAGGCAGTGACCCTCTGTGTACTGGTCCTTCTCTCTTTAGTATAACTCTATCTCCAGCAGGTGGTGGACGGAGCTTGCCAGCTCCTGGATTGTCTGTTGAGGGGGCTCCTGGGGTGTGTGCCTGGTGGTGCCCACTTTAAAGGCACACTTGTGTTTCAGGTCTCTACCTTACCTTTGATTCCCCTGCTCCGTCGTTTGCTGGTGTTGTGGATTCTGTGCCTGTCTGATGTTTGGCTCTCAGTAAAAGAAAAAAATAAAATCGGCACTCAGGCAGCAGCAGCATGTTACCAGACCTGAAGCTCTGTTGGACCAGGTGCTGGAGGATTGGGAAGCCGTTTTGCAGCTCCTCCTGGGACGGGCTTTGCCGCCTCATTGGTAGGGTCGGGTGAGTGCTGTTTCTTTCTCTGCTAGTCCCTGCATTCGCACGAGCCGGTCATGGCAGCTGAGACTGCCAAGCGCTGTTCTCGCTGTGGGAAAAGGCGCAGTGTAGCGGGACTCTGCAGCTCTGGCTGCATGGAGGAGTCGGGGGCAGCGGCGATCTCCGATGGGGTTTCCCGTGCTCCACAGCTCGTGGCAGGCGCCATTTTGGATTTGCCGGGGGATGCTCCAACCTGGTTCCGGAGGCAGAGGAGTACACGGTATTGGTGAAGAGGCTAGCAGAGGGCAGCCAGTTGCAGCAGGAGTCTCGGGTGCCAGTAGCTTCGGAGACGGTGGCAACTCAGGGGCAGGGAGACCCATTTCCCCCGAGTTTATTTTGCTTATGCACCAGGCATTTTTATTAAGAAAGGCCTCTCTGGGTCTTTTGGTGTCTCCCCTGTAGTCTTCGCTTCCTTCAGACCAGGTGGGATCAGGATTGGGAGTTGGACCATCGTCGTCAATTCCTGAGGCCCTGCCATCGCTGAAGCGCAGGAGGCTGGGGTCAGGGTCTGAGATGAGCTCAGTGGCTTCGCTGGGGCAGCAGCCTTCTCTGATTGAGGGGTCCGGAGGGTCCACCCGAGGGTCGTCAAACTCGGGACTTGGTGATCTTGAAGAAGGTGAACTTGTTCAGGGGGAACAGGATGACACTAAGGCGATGCAAATTTTTCATAGAGATGAATTGCCTTCCCTCATTTCAGAGTCTTTGTGGGTGTTGAATATTCAAGATTCTGAGGCTGTGGCTGTGGCTGTGGCAGCCGTGAATGTTAAAATGGCTAGCACTAGGAAGCCGACACAAGCTTTTCCTGTCCATGAAGCTATTCAGGAGCTCATTTAGGATCAGTGGTTGGAGCCTCAAGGGAACCTAAAGGTAGCTCGCACTATGGCTCACCTTTATCCGGTGGGAAAGTCTCATTTGAGCCTCTTCGTCTTTCTGAAGGTGGATTCCCTGGTGACGGCGGTTACCAAGAAAACCACTCTTCCAGTTGAGGGGGGCGTTGCCCTCAAAGACATGCAGGATTGCCGTTTGGAGGCCTCCTTAAAGCGCGCCTTTGAGGTGTCAGCCTTGACTCTGCAGGCCTCAATTTGTAGTTCGTATGCAGCTCGGGCTTGCCTCTCTTGGCTTCAACAGGCTGTGCAGCAGGAATTTGAGGTCTCTGCTTCATTGGCAGAGGTTGCTCCTCTTATGGAATCAGGGCTTGCGTATTTGGCTGATGCTCTTTACAATTTGGTTAGGGCCTCAGCTAAGCAGATGTCTCTGGCCGTCTCTGCTCGGCGGCTGCTATGGCTGCGCCACTGGGCGGCTGATATGGCATCAAAGCAGCGGCTCACGAAGTTGCCCTTTAGGGGTAAGCTGCTGTTCGGTGAGGATTTGGAAAAGATTGTTAAAGATTTGGGAGATTCCAAGACTCAGCGTCTGCCGGAGGACAAACCCAAATCCAGGCCTCGAACTTCTTTGACGAGACCGAGGTTTCGGGAGGCGCAGCGTTATCGCCTGGGTAGGGCCTCTGCTCCTTTTCAGCGTTCCAGATTTCAGCAGCGTTCCTTTCGTTCGGACAAAAAGGCCGCTAGTTCTGCTCAGCGACATGGAGGCGTTAACCGAGCTTCCCAATGACAGGGTTCCGGTCCACTCTTCCATTCCTTGCATTGGAGGTCGTTTGACCCTGTTTCTGGGGGAGTGGGCCAAGATCACATCAGACCTTTGGATCCTCGATCTGATAGAGCACGGATACAAGTTGGAATTGCTGGCATTATTATTATTATTATTTGTAGCATTTGTATCCCGCATTTTCCCACCAATTTGCAGGCTCAATGTGACTTACATTTGCCGTAATGGCAGTTGCCATTTCCAGGTAACAGAATTACAAATGGTAATGCTTTAAGTTGCATACATACATGGAACATAACATACGTGGAACAGATCATGGTATAGATATATTTCGTGTGCATATACATGGAGTCCCGCTGCGCTTCATTCAGAAAGCGGAAAGCAGTGGCAGAAATGTTGTGCTCCCTGTTGGAGTTAGGAGCGGTAGTTCCTGTGCCTCAGTCCGAACTTCGGGAAGGTCCCTATTCCATTTATTTTGTGGTACCTCGGAAAGGGGGGTCCTTTCGGCCGGTGTTCGATTTATGGAAGGTGAACGAGTCTCTGACGGTTCGGCACTTCCACATGGAGACTCTGCGGTCGGTGATAGCGGCAGTGCAGCCGGGAGAGTTTCTCACCTCGTTAGATCTCAAGGAGGCCTATCTGCACATCCCAATTTGGCCTCCTCATCAGAGATTCCTGCGGTTTGCGAAATTGGGGCAACATTTTCAGTTCCGCGCCTTGCCATTTGGGCTGGCCATGGCGCCTCGCACCTTTTCCAAGGTGGTGGTGGTGGTGGCAGTGTTTTTGCAGGAAGAGTGCGTCAGAGTCCATCCTTATCTGGACGGTTGGCTGATCCGGGCAGACTCGGAGGTGGAGAGTCGGGCGGCCACGTCTCGAGTGATAGAACTGCTACAATCCCTGGGTTGGGTTGTCAGTTTCCCAAGGAGCCATCTAATTCCCTCTTATTCTCTCGATTATTTGGGAGTTTCTTTCAACACGGACCTGGGGTGCGTTTTTCTGACCGACGGCAGACGTCTAAAGTTACAATCGCAGATCCGAAGATTGTTGGGGCTTCCTCGGGCATGGGATTACATACAGGTGCTGGGGCTCATGGTGGCTAGGCTGGATGTGATTCCGTGGGCAAGGGCTCACATGATTCCGCTGCAGCAAGCCTTGCTCAGTCAGTGGTCTCCGATGTCTGGAGTATCAGTGCCGGTTGCCTTGCCTTGGACTCCGTCGGCCAGGACCAGCTTGGCTTGGTGGCTTTCCGACATCCATCTCAGGCGGGGGATGCCCCTCGCCTTCCCGCAATGGGTGCTAGTGACAACGGATGCCAGTCTTTCGGGATGGGGGGCTCACGGCCTACACCATTGTGCGCAGGGCCGCTGGTCGAAGGAGGAGTCCATGTGGTCCATCAATCGTCTGGAGCTGAGGGCTGTACGGCTAGCCTTTCTAGCGTTTCACGAGACTCTGGAAGGCCAAGCGGTGCAGGTTCTGCCGGACAATACGACAGCGGTGGCTTATATCATTCGTCAGAGCGGCACACAGAGCAGGGCCTTGTCGGTCGAGGCCGCCATCATTCTAGCTTGGGCAGAGATTCATCTTCTGTTATCTGTGGCCCACATCGCCAGTCTGGACAATGTACGCGCAGATGTCGAATGAGTTTTGGTGTTCTGATCACTTGTTCATCCTTTTTGCCGGGCCGCAACGGGGGGTTGCTGGGTCTAAGGCCATGGTGGAGTGGTGGCTTAAAGAGATGATTGTTTCAGCTTATCTTCTGTCAGGGAAGTCTCCTCCAGAGGCTTTGAAAGCACATTCCACTCGGGCTCAGGCTGCTTCTTGGACGGAGACGAGTCTGTTTTCTGTTCTTGAGATCTGTCGGGTGGCAACGTGGACGTCACATCTTTCTTTTGCTAAACATTATCATTTGGATGTGGCAGCAAGGAAAGATGCGCGCTTTGGGGCGACGGTTCTCTCTTGGGGAGCTGCAACTTCCCGCCCAGATTAGGGAGTGCTTGGGTACATCGCACCAGTTCCTGGATTCATCTGCTGCTGAAGCTAAGGAAGGAAAAATTGACATACCTGATCATTTTCTTTCCTTTAGTCGCAGCAGATGAATCCAGGATCCCTCCCTGTTGCAGTCTTGTGTTCATTTTCAGCAGAATCTGTGTTAGGCAATGCCTTTAGTTACTCAGTTTGAGTATTGTTCACTCCGGTTGAGTGTATTTTCTTTTATTGTGAGTTACGTGATGTTCCTGTTCTTTTCTCTGCTTTGAGATTGTGCTATACTAAAGGGAGAACGACCAGTACACAAAGGGTCACTGCCTGTTTTTTAGTGTTCTCTATCTCCACCTGCTGGTAGACAGATACAACCCACCAGTTCCTGGATTCATATGCTGCGACTAAAGGAAAGAAAATTATCAGGCATGTCTTAATTTTTCCATTTATTTATTTGTTACATTTGTATCTCACATTTTCCCACCTATTTACAGGCTCAATGTGGCTTACATAATACCGTAAAGGCATTCGCTAAGTCCGGTAGAGAAACAAATACAAGGTGATGTTGTGGTCGAATAAGGTTCATGTGTTTCAAGCATAGTGGGGATCGAAGAGAGGAAAGGTTATGTAGTGTTCATTACGAGCTTTGGTTTTGCTGTGTTGCAGAGTGTAGGCACTTATTTTGGGTTGGTAGGGTATGCCTTTTTGAACAGGTTGGTTTTTAGTGATTTCCTGAAGTTTAGATGGTCGTAGGTTGTTTTCACAGCTTTTGGCAGTGAGTTCCATAGTTGTATGCTTATATAGGAGAAGCTGGATGTATAGGTTGATTTCTTTTTGAGTCCTTTGCAATTTGGGTAGTGAAGGTTTAGATATGTTCGTGATGATTCGATTATGTTTCTGGTTGGTAGATCTATGAGGTCTGTCATGTATCCTGGGACTTGGCCGTAGGTAATTTTGTGGACCAGGGTGCAGATTTTGAAGGTAATACGTTCTTTGATTGGGAGCCAATGCTGTTTTTCTCGGAGGGGTTTAGCACTTTCGAAACGTGTTTTACCAAATATCAGCCTGGCTGCTGTGTTTGAGCGGTCTGGAGTTTCTTTGTTAGTTGTTCTTTACATCCCGCATAAATTCCGTTGCAGTAGTCTGCATGGCTTAGTACCATTGATTGTATTAGGTTACGAAATATTTCCCTCGGGTAGAAAGGTTTTACTTGTTTAAGTTTCCACATTGAGTGGAACATTTTCTTAGTTGTGGAGTTCACTTGGTTCTCAAGTGTAAGGTCGCGGTCGATTGTAACGCCGAGTATTTTGAGGCTATCTGAGATAGGGAGGGTGTGGTCTGGGGTGTTTATGGTTGTGGGTTTGTACATATTGTATTGAGATGAGAGGATGAGGCAGTGTGTTTTTTCAGTATTCAGTTTCAGTTGAAATGAATTTGCCCATGAGTCCATGGTGTTCAAACCGAGCTTGATTTCATTGGTGATTTCTGTCAGGTCATGTCTGAAGGGAATGTATATTGTGACATCATCTGCGTAGATGAACGGGTTGAGGCCTTGATTGGATAAGGACTTGGCCAGTGGGATCATCATTATGTTGAAAAGTATTGGTGATAGTGGTGATCCTTGAGGTACTCCGCAGTCTGCTTTCCACGGTGGTGATATGCTTGAATTTGATTTCACTTGGTATGTTCTGGTGGTTAGGAAACCCTTGATCCAGCTAAGTATATTTGCACCAATCCCGAAGTAATCTAGGAGTCTTTTTAGTATATTGTGGTGTACCATGTTGAATGCGCTCGACATGTCGAATTGGAGGAGAAGTATGCTTTTACCTGTAGCTATTTCCTGCTTGAATTTGGCCAGGAGAGTGACTAGCACAGTTTCGGTGCTATGGAGGGGGCGAAATCCTGATTGTGATTCATGTAGTATTGAGAACTTGTCTATGTAGTCAGTAAGCTGTTTGGTCACCATGCTCTCCATCAGTTTGACTGCTAGTAGGATAGATGCAACTGGGCGGTAATTGGCGAGTTTGTTTGTTTTTTTTCTTGGTGTCTTTTGGTATTGGGGTGAGTAGGATGTTGCCATATTCTTCAGGGAAGAGACTTTGTTGGAGCATGTAATTTAGGTGGGATGTGAGGTCTGCTATGAAGCGGTTGGGAGCGGATTTAAGTATGTAGCTGGGGCAAGTGTCCAATTTGCAGTGGGTATTGGAGAACCTATGAGTCACCTGGGTAACTGATTTGACAGTGAGAAGAGCACAGTTTGACCAGGTTCGATCTGCTGGGTATTCTCCAGAGGTTGGGTCCAGGCCATTGATGAAGTTTTCGATGTCGGTGGTGTGCTAAGGAAGTGTATTGCGTAGCTTTATTATTTTTTCATTGAAGTATTTGGCAAGCTTGTCTGTGGGTAGGATGTCTGTGTCGGTTGTGGTGACTGGGGTGGTGTTTAGTAGTTTATTTACGAGTTGGAATAGTTTCTTCAAGTCTTTGTAATCCGGTCCTATTTTAGTTTTGTAATGAGACCTTTTGGTCTGTCTTATTGCATATTTGTATTTTCTTTGTATTTGTTTCCATGCGTTGAGTGTGTGTTCATCTTTTATTTTTTTCCATGCTCTTTCGAGTTTCCTGGATTGTGTAGCTGTAGCTATTTTTCTGGGTTGGGTGTCTAATAAAAGCTTTACAACAGTTGGTAGTAATGCCTGGAACCCAGCCATTGTAGTCCGTAACCATATGTCAGAGAGAAATATTATAGAAGGGAGAAAAGCAGGAGGAGAGACTGTTAAAACCAGTTCAGCAAACATCATGGCTCCTGGAGCTGCATCTGATGCTGGGGATACATTGACATCAAGTGGTCTCAAATCGAGCATTGATAGAGACCATTAGGACTGATCATTGCTCAATTCCCAATCAAAGAAAAGGAAGGACTTGTCCATGTCTTCGTCATTCTGTCCTGGTGGAGGTGGTAGGGATGAAGGACTGTCTGAATTCAAGAAAGCATGGGACAAGCACATAGGATTTCAAAGGGAGAGGACGGGCTTAGTAGATGGTATAACAGGCAGACTGGATAGGCCATGTGTTCTTTATCTGCCAACGTATTTTCTCTGTTTCTGTGATCCTCCGTTGGCCGAGACAGGTTTAGTTCCCTCTTCTGCTGGATCTCTTCATTGGAAATTCAGTGAGGCTGGAATGTTAATTATGCAAGAGCATGGAAAGTGGTTGCAACCCAGCATCCAGTCCCTGGCCTTTGCAGTTTAGATTTTGAGGTTAACATTGGCTTATCTGAAATTGCTTGACAGTGTCTCTCAGGTTTTGCTGGTTTCCAGGAAAGTTTAGACTAGGAGGGCCTATGATTTTGCATAGAAGAGCTTTGCTGTCTGGTGTGATGGTAGGGCCCTACATCCCTTGTCTTGCCTCACAGAAAAACTGCTTGAATACCTTTTATACCAGCTCTAATAGACTTTGTCTCAGATGGAAGGTAAACCCATCTCTGTACAGCCTTTAGTTTGATGTGGGATTGCTTCTATAGAAGCCTCCCATTCAGCTGCCTGCAGTGTCATGGGATCTCAATATTCTTAACTAGCTGATGAAAGCTCCATTTGAGCTACTGGATACGTGACATGGAGTGTCTTGTTTTTGTTGGTGATAGTTTTCTGCTTGGAGGGCAAGTAAGCTCGAAGCTCTAGTAATAGATTCGCTTTACACTGCATTTTTCAACAGAAGTGGTTCTCAGTTCCTCATCAAGGTAGTGCCAGAATTCCATCTTCACCAGTCAAATGTCCTGCCCACCTTTTTCCTAAACCTCATGCCCACAAAGGTGAAAGCACACTGCACTCTTTGGACTTCAAGAGAGTCTTGGCTGCCTATCTGGAGTGGACTAAAGCCCATAGAAAGCCTTCCCAGCTTTTTGTTTCTTTTGTCCCTAATAAGATGACTTGACTCTAGAGGGAGATGTCATGGTTCATAATGTCAGAGCTATGGCAGCATCTGTATCCCACTTGAGGTCAGCCTCCATAGAAGAGATTTTGCAGGAGGGCAACATGGACTTCACTCCAAACATTCACCTTGCATTATTGCCTAGAACAGGATTCCTGACACAATAACCTTATAAGTTACAGCTTGTTGCCACCTATAAACGTTAGGTCACTGCCTGTTGCATCACCAGTTATGTTTCTTTTTTGTTGTTGTTGTTTTTTGTTTTTTTTTCCTGTTGAAGGCAGCCTATAAGTAGAGAGTCCCAGGAGTGGTTACTGTCCTGCTTGTCTTCAAAGAAAATGAAGATACTTTACCTGTAGCAGGTCATCAGGGTTCTCGCAACTCTCCCACTTCTCCAAGGAGTTGTCTTCTATCATGCTTGTAATGGACTGATGCGGTTCAGTGTAACAGTGGTGGGTTGGAACAGGTGCATATGCATAGTGAGCCGGTTCAGAAGTTTCTAGAAATTCTAAGCTGGAGTATAGTTTCTTCTGCCAGGCTCACTGCAACGTCACGCATGAGTGAGGGTATGTCCTGCTATTCTTGAACAAGAATACAGTTACATAACTTTGTTTTATTCTCGTAGGCATAAAATCCACTAGGCACAGGACATTTTATTTTATTCCACCTCGCACCTACCTCTTCGAAGTAGCTCATCATTTAAGAGTTTCAAGTCGGACTTGAAAACCTGATTATCTAACAAAGCGTGTGGAGCATCAGGCTAACTGGGATTACCTGAGACCTCCTGTTACTCCCTAGTTTCCCTTCCCTAATTTAATTGTGAATTTTTTAGGTTCCTAAAAAGTGGGTGGCAACAGGTAAATTTAGGGTGGGGTGGGGATTTAGGAGCTTAGCACTGATTTTTGGCACTAGATATCTAAATTTTTGCTCATAAATCTAGGCAAATGAATGGCAATCCTAAATTAAGAGCATAGCTTTGACTCGTAAGTTTGTCTGAAAATAAGCAACAAATTTAGGTACCTAACTTAAGTGGCTAAATTTGCAAGGTAAAGGTTTTATATGATAATGGACCTTTTATTGTTCTACAGCTCTTTGCAAGGTAGAACCTAATTTCTTCCTCACTAGGGTTCATTCTATAGTTTTTGGTTTGTTTTTGTAACTGATGTTCCTTTTTCTGTTGAAAAGATGAAAGGCCCTTAAAAAAAAAAAAAAAAAACTAGAGGTTCCCTCCATAAAAGTTTTTGGGTTCACTCAGTAGTGGCACCTGGTGGCCAGAGCAGTGGTGTTTGAAGAAGTTCTGGTGCACTGCTCCCAGCCAAGAATTGTCGTCAGGGCTGTCCCAAGCGGTATCTGGCTTCAGCCATGTGTTCTTTCTCTCCCCACCCCCAACCCCGCATCTCCCTCCTTTTTCCTTCTTTGGCCCTGCCTCCCTCATCCTGGCCAAGACTGCAGAAACTCGGCATGAAGTCTGAGCACAGGCTAGCGTTGAAGCATTGCTGCATCTCTCCCCCCTTCCTTGATGTAAACTTCCTGTTGGTGGGCTGCAGCAACGCTTGAGCATCAGCCTGTACTGCACTCCCGCCACCATCCCCCCCACCTCACACCACACCACTGAACTCTGCTGTCTAGGCAGAACCAGGGGACCTTCAGGTGGCCCACCCCAAACCCAGATATCCGTGCTGGTACTTGGATTCAGGCCAGTTCTGAATATCTGAGTCTGATTCAGCCGGCATTTTAAAAAACAAAGCAAAAGCAAACCTCCATGGGGTGAATATTGCCCCCGGCCTGTTTTATTTGAAGGCAGTCCTTAGTCATGTCTAACGGGGTTTGGTTCAATTAAATCTGCTTCTCAGAGGAAATTTGTTTATCCTTTTGAGAAGTTGTTCTATTGGTAAACTGAGTGAAAATACTGTGCATTCCTAGAAAACATTCCTGGGAAGATGTATAAACATCCTCTTTGAAGACATGAGAGAGCCACATGACCCATGTATGTGATCAGAGAATATTTAAGTAATCAATTTTGCTTTGATCAGTCTTTTGTTGAGCCTCCGTTTGTTTTGCTCATAGGCAACCAGTGTCTAAGAACAACTTCCGACAGTACCGAGTCTTGGGAAAAGGAGGCTTCGGCGAGGTGAGGAGCTCATCATTCTTCCCCCCCTCCCCCTTTACTGGTTTCTTTTGAGGGGTTAGGTTTGTACATACCCTAAAAGGCAATGATACTATTTTAACTGGTAGGTGAGGGACACAGAAGGGAATTTGTATGTACATTTAGCAAAAGTGGACAAATTGCTGCTGGGACATTTTATGCTGTCTGCCTCACTTCTGGGGTAGGTTTGGTAGGATCTGTCTCAAATGTACTTGTATTGTGCTTTCTGAAGTTCATAGGATATCATTTGTAAAGGTAACATATCAAGGTGCATTTGGAAATTCTTTAATTAGGCTGTGGACACCCAAAATAATTTGGATTGGTTCTGTATCTTCCTGCTACATTGTCTTGGTTTCTGATTGTATTTCTTGATACTTGAGGACTGTGCAAAATAGTCTCATGGCAATGACGCTTGTATTAGCAATACTATTCATGTTGGTTGGAATGGAAATGTCACAGATGATTTCTTATTCTCGCTTGATCCCAATGGTTTCTTTTTATATCTGTATTAAGTGTTTTTACGTTTCCAGTGTCCTCTATGTGCACATTTCTTCTGATAACAGCACTTCACACCCAGCAATGAGCTCCTATAACTGTTTCAAGATCTTTTTTCACAGAATCTGAATTTCTCTGTTTTACTATTATTTTTCTGTACTTTTGTGAACAGTCTTGCCTGTAGTCCACTGTCCTGTGCTGGGATTAAGTTCTCGTCTTCACCTGTCCTTAACCATTCATGTGTTCAGTTCTGATCTACTTGTGGTTTTAAATGTAACTATGTGTTTCCTGCTCTATTTGTGCATTAGCCTTTTGTTTTTCCTTGTTTCATGGTCTGGGCTTTTTCCCCCCCATTTAAAAAAACTTTATGCTTATTTCCTTATGTGTACTGGTAGGTTCTTTTTATTGCTGCTGTTCACTGGAATGCTCATCCAAGTTTTAAGAAAGGAGACTAATTTATGGTTGTTTACAATCGCACCCCAGCACATCACATTTAAATCTGCTGATGTTGTTAAATACGCCTAGCGAGACCTCTGGTATTAAAGCTCTGCACCTAATAATCTCTTTCTAAGATCTAGCTCTTTTTCAGTTTTCAGCATTCACTAATTCTTAGATTAGCTTTTGGGGGATGGTTAATGTTTCTTGTTCATATATCCAATGTTTTTAAGATCTTTCTCCGAGGACAAGCAGGCTGCTTGTTCTCACTGATGGGTGACGTCCACGGCAGCCCCTCCAATCGGAATCTTCACTAGCAAAGGCCTTTGCTAGTCCTCGCGCGCCCATGCGCACCGCGCATGCGCGGCCGTCTTCCCGCCCAAACCGGCTCGTGTTCGTCAGTCTTCTTTTCTCCGCGCTCGGGACGGTTGTGTTTCCGTTTCGTGCCCCGTAAAAGTCGACCTCGCGCGTCGTTTTCGACTCGTTTCGCTTCAAAAGTGTTGGAAAAAACCTCTTTTGGCTTTTTCCCTTCCTCTAGTTCGAGTTTTTCACCCCGGTAAGTTTTCTTTCGTCGTCGGGGTAGGCCTTAGTTAGGCCCCGGTCGAAATTTCCTTCCCGCTTTTTCTGCTGGTGCTAAATTTCGCCATTTTGTCTTTTGATCTCGCCGGCGTGATTTTTCCGCCCATGACATCGAAGCCTTCCAGCGGCTTCAAGAAGTGCACCCAGTGCGCCCGGGTAATCTCGCTCACTGACAGGCACGCTTTGTGTCTTCGGTGTCTGGGGGCCGGGCACCGCCCTCAGGCCTGTAGTCTGTGTTCCCTTTTACAGAAGCGGACTCAGGTAGCGAGGTTGGCCCAGTGGAGCTTTTTGTTCTTGGGCTCTTCGTCGGCATCGGCACCGGGGGTATCGAGTGCATCGACGTCTGCAGCGTCCAGACCTTCATCCTCGGCGGCCAGTGCATCGTGCATCGAGGCATCGACCCTCTGCATCGGCGCCGAGACATCGGGTGACTGCATCGACGTCGGTGGTACCGGGACCTCGTCTGCTGATGTCGTCGGACGGTGGTGCTTCGTCTGGAGTGCAGGTGAGGGCTGTCCACTCCCCTGCTGGTGGCGGTGAGCCTTCGGGTGGGTCTCCCCCTACCCTGAGGGCTCCTGCGGTACAGCCCCCCCGAGATCGACCCTCTTCGGTCTCGGCCCCGAGGAAGAGACGGCTGGATTCTACGTCCTCGTCGGTGCCGGGAAGCGCCGGTGCCGTGCTTCGCAAAAAATCTAAGAAGCATCGACACCGGTCCCCTTCCCGTGTCGGCACCGAGAGCTCTGGGTCGCCGAGGGAGTCGGCACCCAGCAGGCATCGGCACCGAGAGGACCGCTCACCCTCTGTTCAGGAGGTGTCGATGCGCTCCACTCTGGACAGCCCGGAACAGCCTCCACGCCCGGAACAGGTTCTGACGTCGACGCCTGCATCGACCTCCATGCCTTTCTCTGCAGCCGCTCTGAACGAGAGCCTCCGGGCCGTTCTCCCAGAGATTCTGGGAGAGCTGCTGCGCCCTACCCCTCCGGTACCGGCGGTGCTTGCGCCACCGGTACCGTCGAGCGTGGCGCCGGCTGGCCCATTGCCCGAGGTGAGGTCTCCGGCGTCGGTGCCGCGTGCGGTACCGGCTGCCGTCGCCTCCCAGGAAGGCTCCCCGACTACGTCGGCGGAGGGAGCTTCGCCGATGCGGGCGAGGGAGTTTACCTCTCGACGCCCCCATCGTGGACGTGGCTCCACGGAGTCGAGTCGGGCACGGTTGCAGACACAGGTCCGTGAACTTGTGTCTGACACCGAGGGTGAGGCCTCGTGGGAAGAGGAAGAAGACCCCAGATATTTCTCTGACGAGGAGTCTGAGGGTCTTCCTTCCGATCCCACTCCCTCTCCTGAAAGACAGCTTTCCCCTCCTGAGAGTCTGTCTTTTGCTTCCTTTGTCCGGGAGATGTCTACGGCCATCCCCTTCCCGGTGGTTGTGGAGGACGAGCCCAGGGCTGAAATGTTTGAGCTCCTGGACTATCCTTCTCCACCTAAGGAAGCGTCCACTGTTCCCTTGCACCATGTCCTAAAAAAGACATTGCTTGCGAACTGGACCAAGCCTTTAACTAATCCCCACATCCCCAAGAAGATCGAGTCCCAGTACCGGATCCATGGGGACCCAGATCTGATGCGCACCCAGTTGCCTCATGATTCTGGAGTTGTGGATCTGGCCCTAAAGAAGGCTAAGAGTTCTAGGGAGCATGCTTCGGCGCCCCCGGGCAAGGACTCTAGAACCTTAGACTCCTTTGGGAGGAAGGCCTACCATTCTTCTATGCTCGTGGCCAAAATTCAGTCTTACCAGCTCTACACGAGCATACACATGCGGAACAATGTGCGGCAGTTGGCGGGCTTGGTTGATGCGCTCCCCCCTGAGCAAGCCAAGCCATTTCAGGAGGTGGTCAGGCAGCTGAAGGCGTGCAGAAAATTCCTGGCCAGAGGGGTGTATGACACCTTTGATGTTGCGTCCAGGGCCGCTGCTCAAGGTGTGGTGATGCGCAGGCTCTCATGGCTGCGTGCCTCCGACCTGGAGAATAGAATCCAGCAGCGGATTGCGGACTCGCCTTGCCGTGCGGACAACATTTTTGGAGAGAAAGTCGAACAGGTGGTAGAGCAGCTCCACCAGCGGGACACCGCATTCGACAAGTTCTCCCGCCGGCAGCCTTCAGCCTCTACCTCTACAGGTAGAAGATTTTTTGGGGGAAGGAAGACTGTTCCCTACTCTTCTGGCAAGCGTAGGTACAATCCTCCTTCTCGACAGCCTGCGGCCCAGGCTAAGCCCCAGCGCGCTCGCTCTCGTCAGCAGCGTGCGCCTCAGCAAGGCCCCTCGGCTCCCCAGCAAAAGCAAGGGACGAGCTTTTGACTGGCTCCAGCAGAGCATAGCCGACATCCAAGTGTCAGTGCCGGGCGACCTGCCAGTCGGAGGGAGGTTGAAAGCTTTTCACCAAAGGTGGCCTCTCATAACCTCCGATCAGTGGGTTCTCCAAATAGTCCGGCAAGGATACACCCTCAATTTGGCCTCAAAACCTCCAAATTGTCCACCGGGAGCTCAGTCTTACAGCTTCCAGCACAAGCAGGTACTTGCAGAGGAACTCTTCGCCCTTCTCAGCGCCAATGCGGTCGAGCCCGTGCCATCCGGGCAAGAAGGGCTGGGATTCTATTCCAGGTACTTCCTTGTGGAAAAGAAAACAGGGGGGGATGCGTCCCATCCTAGACCTAAGGGCCCTGAACAAATATCTGGTCAAAGAAAAGTTCAGGATGCTTTCCCTGGGCACCCTCCTTCCCATGATTCAGGAAAACGATTGGCTATGCTCTCTGGACTTGAAGGATGCCTACACACACATCCCGATACTGCCAGCTCACAGACAGTATCTGCGATTTCAGCTGGGCACACGTCACTTCCAGTACTGTGTGCTACCCTTTGGGCTCGCCTCTGCGCCCAGGGTGTTCACAAAGTGCTTGGCTGTAGTAGCAGTGGCACTTCGCAGGCTGGGGGTGCACGTGTTCCCATATCTCGACGATTGGCTGGTGAAGAACACATCCGAGGCAGGAGCCCTGCAGTCCATGCAGATGACTATTCGCCTCCTGGAGCTACTGGGGTTTGTGATAAATTATCCAAAGTCCCATCTTCTCCCAGTGCAGAGACTCGAATTCATAGGAGCTCTGCTGGATTCTCGGACGGCTCGCGCCTATCTCCCAGAGACGAGAGCCAACAACTTGTTGTCCCTCGTCTCGCGGGTGCGAGCGTCCCAGCAGATCACAGCTCGGCAGATGTTGAGATTGCTGGGCCACATGGCCTCCACAGTTCATGTGACTCCCATGGCCCGCCTTCACATGAGATCTGCTCAATGGACCCTAGCTTCCCAGTGGTTTCAGGCTGCTGGGGATCTAGAAGACGTGATCCACCTGTCCACGAGTTTTCTCGAATCCCTGTATTGGTGGACGATTTGGTCCAATTTGACTCTGGGACGTCCTTTCCAAATTCCTCAGCCACAAAAAGTGCTGACCACGGATGCGTCTCTCCTGGGATGGGGAGCTCATGTCGATGGGCTTCACACCCAAGGAAGCTGGTCCCTCCAGGAACGCGATCTACAGATCAATCTTCTGGAGTTACGAGCGATCTGGAACGCTCTGAAGGCTTTCAGAGATCGGCTGTCCCACCAAATTATCCAAATTCAGACAGACAACCAGGTTGCCATGTACTACGTCAACAAGCAGGGGGGCACCGGATCTCGCCCCCTGTGTCAGGAAGCCGTCAGCATGTGGCTCTGGGCTCGCCGGCACGGCATGGTGCTCCAAGCCACATATCTGGCAGGCGTAAACAACAGTCTGGCCGACAGACTGAGCAGGATTATGCAACCTCACGAGTGGTCGCTCAACCCCCGAGTGGTGCGCCAGATCTTCCAAGCGTGGGGCACCCTCTTGGTGGATCTTTTCGCATCTCGAGCCAACCACAAAGTCCCTCAGTTCTGTTCCAGGCTTCAGGCCCACGGCAGACTGGCATCGGATGCCTTCCTCCTGGATTGGGGGGAGGGTCTGCTGTATGCTTATCCTCCCATTCCTCTGGTGGGGAAGACTTTGTTGAAACTCAAGCAAGACCGAGGCACCATGATTCTGATTGCTCCTTTTTGGCCGCGTCAGATCTGGTTCCCTCTTCTTCTGGAGTTGTCCTCCGAAGAACCCTGGAGATTGGAGTGTTTTCCGACCCTCATCACGCAGGACGAAGGGGCGCTTCTGCATCCCGGCCTCCGGTCCCTGGCTCTCACGGCCTGGATGTTGAGAGCGTAGACTTTGCCTCTTTGGGCCTGTCAGAGGGTGTCTCCCGCATCTTGCTTGCTTCCAGGAAAGATTCCACTAAGAGGAGTTACTTCTTTCTGTGGAGGAGCTTTGCCGTCTGGTGTGACAGCAAGGCCCTAGATCCTCGCTCTTGTCCTACACAGACCCTGCTTGAATACCTTCTGCACTTGTCTGAGTCTGGTCTCAAGACCAACTCTGTAAGAGTTCACCTTAGTGCAATCAGTGCATACCATTACCATGTGGAAGGTAAGCCGATCTCAGGACAGCCTTTAGTTGTTCGCTTCATGAGAGGTTTGCTTTTGTCAAAGCCCCCTGTCAAGCCTCCTACAGTGTCATGGGATCTCAATGTCGTTCTCACCCAGCTGATGAAACCTCCTTTTGAGCCACTGAATTCATGCCATCTGAAGTACTTGACCTGGAAGGTCATTTTCTTGGTGGCAGTTACTTCAGCTCGTAGAGTCAGTGAGCTTCAGGCCCTGGTAGCCCAGGCTCCTTACACCAAATTTCATCATAACAGAGTAGTCCTCCGCACTCACCCTAAGTTCCTGCCAAAGGTTGTGTCGGAGTTCCATCTGAACCAGTCAATTGTCTTGCCAACATTCTTTCCCCGTCCTCATTCCTGCCCTGCTGAACGTCAGCTGCACACATTGGACTGCAAGAGAGCATTGGCCTTCTATCTGGAGCGGACACAGCCCAACAGACAGTCCGCCCAATTGTTTGTTTCTTTTGATCCCAATAGGAGGGGAGTGGCTGTGGGGAAACGCACCATATCCAATTGGCTAGCAGATTGCATTTCCTTCACTTACGCCCAGGCGGGGCTGGCTCTTGAGGGTCATGTCACGGCTCATAATGTTAGAGCCATGGCTGCGTCGGTAGCCCACTTGAAGTCAGCCTCTATTGAAGAAATTTGCAAAGCTGCGACGTGGTCATCTGTCCACACATTCACATCTCATTACTGCCTGAAGCAGGATACCCGACGTGACAGTCGGTTCGGGCAGTCAGTTCTTCAGAACCTGTTTGGGCTTTAGGATCCAACTCCACCCCCCGAGGGCCCTGTTTGTTCTGTTCCAGGCTGCACTCTCAGTTAGTTGGTAAATTTTTTAGGTCAATCTCAGTTATGTCCTCGCCGTTGCGAGGCCCAATTGACCATGGTTGTTGTTTTGAGTGAGCCTGGGGGCTAGGGATACCCCATCAGTGAGAACAAGCAGCCTGCTTGTCCTCGGAGAAAGCGAATGCTACATACCTGTAGAAGGTATTCTCCGAGGACAGCAGGCTGATTGTTCTCACAAACCCGCCCGCCTCCCCTTTGGAGTTGTGTCTTCCCTTGTCTTTGTCTTGCTACATACGGGACTGACGAACACGAGCCGGTTCGTGCGGGAAGACGGCCGCGCATGCGCGGTGCGCATGGGCGCGCGAGGACTAGCAAAGGCCTTTGCTAGTGAAGATTCCGATTGGAGGGGCTGCCTTGGACGTCACCCATCAGTGAGAACAATCAGCCTGCTGTCCTCGGAGAATACCTTCTACAGGTATGTAGCATTCGCTTTATGGGTCCAGTGTATCAGAACAGGAAATTGCAGGCTAATTCATGGTTTGTATATTATTCCACATTGTTTCAAGCTCTTTTCAATTTCAGTGTTGTCTCGGAGGAAATTTCCCCAAATGGGTTGTTTTGTGCATACAACGAGAGGAATGAACCTCACCCCTAAGCTAGGGTTTGTGGTGTAGATCTGTGCATCTCCAGTTGATTACTAATGTTTGCCATAGAACTTTCTGTAGGAGTTGGTTATTGATCTTTCCTCGTAGTCATTTGTGTTGGATTGTTGCCCCACCGTCTCCTAGATATTTGTATACTCCTTACTGCTAATGTCCTAGAGATGTTAAGTTTTACTTGGCTTTCCTTTAAATAAGGTTGCCTTAGTACATTTGTCTAAGTCGTCCTGAAGAAACTTTTTACTACATATGTAGAGTTCTGCTAAGTGATGTTCGCAGGAGCTGTAAAGCTTCAAGGCATCTGCAAACCTTGGCAAAATGTCAATCTGTAGGTTATTCATATCTCTTAGGATTAAGGCACAAAGATTTAATAAGAATACTCTGTTGATTTAGTAGCAGACACAGCAAGAATGACGATGATGCTCCCTGAACTATTCTTTGCTGGATCTTGATGTTGAGGATGACAAATTATATCCATCTTTATAATTTAAATGGAGTTTTCTCTCTCTGTCTCTCTCGTGCTCCTTTCCAGATCTCTGTTTTCTTTGATTGTCTTCATCTTCTCTCGGCTTTTATAAAGTGGCATCACTCAGATACTACTTTGATTGTTTTCTAACAGAAACATAACCAGATCATCTCGAACATACCTAAACCTCCACTATCCAAACTGCAAAGGTCTTAAATACAAAGCAACCTATGCATCCAGCCTCTCCTATATAAGCACACAACTATGGAACACACTGCCAAAAGTTGTGAAAACAACCTACGACCATCTAAACTTCAGGAAATCACTAAAAACCTACCTGTTCAAAAAGGCATATGCCACCGACCCAACAAAAATACCCACACTCTGCAACATAGCAAAATCAAAGCTCGTAATGGACACTATATAACCTTCCCTCTCCTTGACTCCTGTATCTGAAATACAGGTACCTTACTCGACCCCAATATCACCTTGTATTTGTTTCTCTACCGGACTTGGCGCACGCCTTCACGGTATTATGTAAGCCACATTGAGCCTGCAAATAGGTGGGAAAATGTGGTATACAAATGTAACAAATAAATAAGTAATTAGGTATCTTAAATATCCATCAATTGCTTTTTGTGCAACTTTCCCTTTGATACTTTTGCTCAGTCTTCCAGTTTTTGCCACGTTCTTCGTATACTGTCTAGATCTAAAAAGTAATAATATGTTATCTCCTTTTTATCTTCAAGTCCAGCCTATAGTAGTTAGTCCTCTTAATCTTTTCATTTTCTGTGGTCTGTCTCCTGCACTGGGTCCAAGAACAGGCTCGTAACTGCAGAAGGAGGTGTCTCTCTGTACCTGAAGCATCTGCATTACTGTTACCACTGTCTTTAGCTTTATTGCTGAAGCTAAGGGTGGGCTTCTTTTCATTCTGGGCAGCGTGTTGCCAGTCTGAATTTTTCTTGCTCCTCCTTGCCATACTTCAGTTGTAGTGGTCACCCTGCTGAGAACTAGTACAGAGGTTAAACAGCTATGTTAAGGTACTTGGCAAGACTTCAGAGGAATATATTTTTCCCTCGCAGAATTGAACAGTAATTTGCCAACATCTTTACAGACTTGGAAAAATTGCTGCTCATTTGCGCCTGAGAAAAATATTTACTTATTAATTTATGAACTTGATATACTGCAAATAGAGCCAATACTGTTGCCGGGAGGTGGATGGTCTGTGTGTTATTTCCCAGTGTAATCCCTGACCTGGATCATACCATACCATTGGTGTCTATTTACTTCAGTTATTTTTGACCCTGGATTGTTTTTGCCTCTGTTCCACAGGTGTGCGCCTGCCAGGTGCGAGCAACAGGTAAGATGTATGCTTGTAAGAAGCTGGAGAAGAAACGGATCAAGAAACGGAAAGGAGAATCCATGACGCTGAATGAGAAACGCATCCTGGAGAAGGTGAACAGCAGGTTTGTAGTAAGTACATCTTAACTGTTTTCATTGTGCAAAGAATCTTTTTAAGGATGCAGACTGCGTTTTGGGAGCAGTGGTGCTGGAGCTGTATCACTTTGGCATCTTGTTTTGAATTGGTGTATGCAGGTGGGAGATTAAATAAAGATGTAGGAAACTCGGAGCTTGAAGAATCCATATAAGAGAGACAGAAAACATAATAGCAGATAAGGACTGCCAGTTAGCTAGTGCAGCTGCTTCTTCAGCTCAGAGGTAGTCCCTGCAGTGAATCCACGTGGTTATTGGTTCACATCCCAAGGCCCCTCATTGAAAAATTAGGCTGTGCAATTGCAATGTGCTGCAGTAGAAATGAAACTCTCACACTACAGAGTGCACGATATTCACCTGCTGCAAGCATAAGGGTGTCTTTATCCAAGTGCAAGTTCTTTTTATTGCATCCTTATTTCTACAAACTGTTTTTGAGCCACTTCTGGAAAATCCTTTGATTTTCATTACAGAGGGAGCTTTTTTTCCCACTTTGTAGGTTCAGGTGATACTTTTTCATATAAACACATACAGATCTTTTTGCAAATATTTGTCCATATGGGACTACATTCTATATATGATGCCTTAAAAAAATATGCCTAGGCATATTCTCCTCCTTATAATCGAACGAGAAAAATGCCCAAGTTCAGACCTAAATCGGGAGATGGACGTTTATTGCACAAAAACGAATAACACAGTATAATTGAAAGCCGAACTTGGACGTTTTCAACTGCACTCCATCGCGGAAGCGTACAAAGTTGACGGGGGCGTGTCGGAGGCGTGGTGAAGGCGGGACTGGGGCATGGTTATCACCCGAACAGAGATGGGCGCCTTTCGCCGATAATGGAAAAAAAGTATGCGTTTGTAGGTAGAATTTAGGGCACTTTTCCTGGACCCTGTTTTTTCACGAATAAGGCCCCAAAAAGTGCCCTAAATGACCAGATTACCCCCAGAGGGAATCGGGGATGACCTCCCCTGACTCCCCCAGTGGTCACTAACCCCCTCCCACCACAAAAAATGATGTTTCACAACTTTTATTTTCACCCTCAAATGTCATACCCACCTCCCTGGCAGCAGTATGCAGGTCCCTGGAGCAGTTGTTAGGGGGTGCAGTGGACTTCAGGCAGGTGGACCCAGGCCCTTCCCCCCCCTACCTGTTACAATTGTGCTGCTTAATGCTTAGTCGTCCAACCCCCCCAAACCCACTGTACCCACATGTAGGTGCCCCCCTTCACCTCTTAGGGCTATAGTAATGGTGTAGACTTGTGGGCAGTGGGTTTTGAGGGGGATTTGGGGGGCTCAACACACAAGGGAAGGGTGCTATGCACCTGGGAGCTCTTTTACCTTTTTTTTTGTTTTTGTAAAAGTGCCCCCTAGGGTGCCCGGTTGGTGTCCTGGCATGTGAGGGGGACCAGTGCACTACGAATCCTGGCCCCTCCCATGAACAAATGCCTTGGATTTATTCGTTTTTGAGCTGGGCGCTTTCATTTTCCATTATCGCTGAAAAGTAAAAACGCCCAGCTCACAAATTGTCGAATAAAACATGGATGTCTATTTTTTTTGCGAAAATACGGTTCGGTCCGCCCCTTCACGGACCCATTCTCGGAGATAAACGCCCATGGAGATAGATGTTTTCATTCGATTATGCCCCTCTCTATAAACTAAGCCTAAAGTTAGGCACGGTTTATAAAATGCACCTAGCGCTGGTCCGCGCAACTAAATTTTATCGCAGCTATTTACGCCAAGTAAAACTTGGTGTAAATGCTGGCGACTAAGGCGCAGACCGGGTGTGTTCTATAATGGTGTGAATAGATTTTTGAACTGGCCATGACCACGCCCCCTTTTCAGTTCTGCATCTAGAATTTACACGCATCACTTTACAGAATATGCTTAGCAAATGATGCGTGTAAATTCTAATTAATACCAATTAGTGTTAATTGCTTATTAAGTGGCAATTATTGGAGCCGATTGGCTTGTTAAGATAATTAGGTTGTGATGCAAATAGAATATGACCTAATTTGTGCGTTGAACTCCGGTCGCATTATATAGAATCCGGGGGAAAACACCTTTGTACTTATGTGGACTAATGCTGGAAAGGAGATGCCCCCTAACTAAGCAATACAGTGCTGCGGGAGTAGGAACCGTCTGGGAAGGCTAATGTTTATATTCCCCTGGTTTAAGCTTTAGTTCATGGTTCAGTTTTATTTGGCATACCACAAATCAATTTTTAAAAAAAACTCAGACAAGACAGCTAAAAGTGAGGGAGGGGAAAAGGAAAACACAACAAGAGGTAAAGGATCATGGACTTGATAACCTCCTTATCTAATAATTTTCTCAACAGATCATATTTCATTTATTTTAAAATTTTCTATACCACCTATAACTAGGTGGTTTACAAAAGAACAGTCACATTATTCACATCATAAAACATAAAACAGACCGATCACGTGACGCCATGCTGGAAAGTGGTAGCACCTGAACGCTTCTCCAGCGCCTGACCTCTCCCCCACGCGAGGTGAAACACGATTCTGTCTAGCTGAAATCCATTCCTGGAAGGGGAAACGGAGCTGATTATGGACACGAAATTATTAGAACGATAGCGAGGGGAGATGGCGTCTAAAACGATGCAGAAAGATAAGCTGCGCCAAAAGACAACGGACCCTAAGATGGCCGCCGCACCCAACAGCGCAGACCCGACAGTTGCTTCGATCTGGGTCTCAGAAATTACAACAGAGATGACCGCGGTCCTAGAAGATCTATTAGAACGGCGCCTTACACCAATTGATACGAAATTGGAAAAATTACAGACGAGAATGGAAGATCTCACACGAGAATGTGTTGCCTTCCAGACTAGAACCGGCGAGGTGGAGGATCGGGTAACAGAAGTGGAAGAGACACAGAATACACTTTTACGAACAGTAGAGACATTGGAACAAAAGATAGAGGACTTGGAAAATAGGTCCCGTAGAAACAACCTCCGATTAGTGGGCCTCCCTGAAAAGCTGGGGGGCAGGGATTTAACATCAGCTCTGGAACGCTGGCTAATGGAGCAAGTGAGATTTCCCCCTGATTTAGGCCCTCTAAGGGTAGAAGGGCACATCGTCTGGGAACACGCAGAGATACGGATTCCCGACCTCGAGTGGTCATCCTGAAAGTATTAAACTTTGCTCATAAGCATTGGATTTTGCCGGCCTCACGAGGAGAGAAAAATCTAACATTTGAAAACAAACGGATTATCTGTTTCCAGGATTACTCAGTGGGAGTGGCGGGAAAAAGGAAAGCTTTCTCGCCAATTTGCTCCAAATTATTTGCAATGAAGAAACGCTTCACCTTGATGTACCCAGCGATTTTAAAGATAACGCACGAGGGCACGACTCGCACTTTTGAAAAGCCAGAAGAAGCCAAGGAGTTTGTGGAGCAGATGGAACAAGAGGAGAGGAGCAACCGGTGCGGAGGTTTACCGGATTGAGAAATGCAGAAGGACAACAAGAGACAGTGGAAGGAGTCAACATGGAATATATTGACACTTATGTTTGGTAATTACCGGTACATGGGATATCGGCAAGTCTAATAGAAGACGGTACCACAGTTGTTATAGAGTTAACAGGTTTGAGAGAATGAGGTAGCTGGGGTTCAAGTATATGGACTGGCAGGGGAAAGGAGGACTGTAAAATGGAGTGAGTAAGGAATGTGTGTGAACATGGGTTGGCTATAAGACCGTCTGGGTATGTTAATGTATTAATATGTTGGAATTACTGTTTCCCCACTTCTCTTAAGATAAGGAGACACAAAACAGACATTGGAAGGAAGGAGGGACCCTGGGTTCAAAACGGCAAGAAGGGTATAGGAATAGGGGGAGAGAGGTTGGGGGGCGCCTATACGTGATGATTCCCTATCAGGGAACGGCCAAAAGAGGGGGGGAGGGGATAAGGGGGCGGGTGGGAGCAGAGGGGAGGAGGGACACGGATAGGGGAGGGAGGAGGGGAATGGGAAGGGAGCTGGACACATTAAAAGAGAGACAAGGGGATACAGTAGGAGATGGGGCTCAAGTAAAAGGGAGGGAAGAAGTAACACTAGATGAGGCTTTGGGTACAACACAATCTTTGTCCCGGGAGGGCAGTGGCTGGGATGCCCCCCGGGTAGGTTTAGGAGCAAGGAATCATGCAATATTAGACGAAGACCAACTAAGTTTTAATGGTTAAGTTGATCACGTGGAACATAGGCGGGATCAACTCACCCATTAAAAGATCCAAAATTCTACAGCAATTACAAAGATATAAAATAGACGTGGCACTGTTACAAGAGACACACTTAAGCCAGGAGGAACACGCTAAGCTGCGCACCTGGTAGGTACAAGAGTGCATAGCTGCAAATGCGCTGGGAAAAAGAGGGGGAGTGGCGATATTAGTCCGCAAAGGAGTGGCGACAACAGTGAGACCCCTCATGATAGACCCCGGAGGGAGATATGTTATAGTAGAGCTTGAAGTAGCCGGACATAAGAATGTGATCTGCAATGTATACGCACCTAATCAGTATGATAAAAAATTTTATAACTCAATAATAGGACACCTGATGAAATATGCTGGGTCACCTATAATAGTTGGCGGAGACTTTAATACAGTATGGTATACAACGATAGATAGCACCCAAGGACAGAGGAGGGATGTGGTAGCGTCTAATCAGGGATTAAAAAGACTGGGGAAAATGGTAGATTTGATAGATATATGGAGGATGCTTCACCCCTCCGAGAGAGATTTTACGCATCATTCCCGAGCTCATGCATCACAAGCCAGAATAGATTATTTCCTTATCACTAGAGACCTATTTGGACAGGTGGTCACAACAAACATAGGACCTTACACGATATCGGATCATGCCTGGGTATATATGGAGTGGGAGGTGCCTACTAGAAGTACCAAACAAAGATTCTGGCAGTTCCCCCTGGAACTATTTACAGATAGACAGTTGGGTGAAAAGCTTCTGAAGAGTTGGGAGGAGTATAAAACCTTAAACCAGGAACACGAGACTGACCCTTTACTGTTCTGGGATGCCGCCAAGGCGGTACTTCGAGGCGAAATTATTAGGCACACACATCATGTCCGAAAGGCCCGAAATAGAGAAATAATAAGATTGAGTTCTATGATCTGCAGGGCGAGACAGACATATGGGAAGACAAATCAGCCTGAGCAACGCACTAAGTTATTGGAGTTGCAGGTGGCTCTTAATGAGCTACTGCACAAGCGTGCGACTAAATCGCAAACTTATTTTAGATTCCAATTACATAGATATGGTAATAAATCAGGTCGCATGCTGGCCCGCTTGGCTAGGCCTAAGCCACAAAATGAGAGATAGCCAGGGACAGTTGGTACGGCAGGATGAGATGATAGGAAAAATCTTTGCCAGATTCTATGAACAATTATATGAAACACCAGTAGATCAAGGTCTCCAGGGCTCTCTTTACCTAGATACAATACAACTCCCAGGCATAACTCAAAGGGAAAGAGATAAGCTGAATAGTCCAATTCAAGAGGAGGAAGTAGATTTGGAAATAATGAGAGGGAAACTGTTGAAGGCCCCAGGACCAGATGGGATGCGCATGGAATTTTATAAACTTATGAGAGAGAACATTACTCCCACGCTTACTAAGTACTTTAATAAGATAATAGATACAGAGCGCTTGCCGGTAAATCTTTCTAGGGCACAAATTACAGTTATACCAAAACCTGGCAGGGATCCACTGATTCCGGAATCATATAGGCCGATATCATTGTTAAACGTGGAGGTGAAATTGTGAGCAAAAATAATGGCAAATCGGTTAGCGAAAGTGCTGCCAAACCTAATACACGAGACACAAGTAGGGTTTGTAAAAGGGAGGACGTCTGCTAAGAATCTAAGACGAATTCTAGGGGCATTAGAGATGAGAAAAAGAAATAACACACCAGCGCTACTTATCAGCTTTGACGCAGAAAAAGCGTTTGATAGAGTGCATTGGGAGTTTCTCTTCGCCACGTTAGAAGGATATGGGATCACGGGACGTTTTACATCAGCAATTAAAGCTTTATATCACGCTCCGAGGGCCACAATACGGGTCAATGGGTTGGAGACAGAGTCTTTCCCGATAAGGCGAGGTACCAGACAGGGGTGCCCATTATCTCCTTTACTCTTTGTGCTGACATTGGATCCCTTGATCCGTACCATCATAGAAAACCCTTTGATAAAAGGGATGCCCATTGGTAAATATCAATTTAAGGTAGCAGCTTTTGCAGACGACCTACTAGTGATGATTACTGAGCCGCATAACTCCCTTCCTAATTTAATGGAAACGTTTGAGGAATATGGAGACTATGCAGGTTTTAGATTGAACCTCCTAAAATCGGAGGCATTAGCCTCCTCAGAAGAAGTAAAGCAGGGATGGAGACAGGAATTTCCCCTGAGTTGGGCGAAGGATTCATTCAAATATCTAGGGATTAGACTGACTATGGACACCACGCAGCTATACACACTTAATATAAATAGCCTATTAACAGACACGAAGAAACATCTTGGTAATTGGGCAGGGCTACCCATATCCTTGAGAGGCAGAATAAATTTAATTCGTATGATGATTTTTCCCAAATGGCTCTATGCCATGCAAACACTGCCTCTCCGTCTTTTGCAGAAAGATTTGAAGAAGGTTAATAGGGCTTTTAGCCAATTTTGCTGGGCAAAGAAAAAACCCAGATTGCAAATGCACTTCTTGATGGGGAGATGGCAGAGTGGAGGATTAGGTTTACCTGACCTTCGCAGCTACAATTATGCCTGTTTATTGAGGCATATAGGAGACTGGGTGAACCAGGCAGGGGAATATACCCCATTAGAGATGGAACAAGAATACTTCGCTCCTTACGACCCTTTAACACTACTGCATCAAGAGCGGCGAAACCTGCCTATAAGTCTCAAACATTGTGTGTTATTACAGCCATTGAGGGAGACATGGAGAGGGTTCGTGAAACTTATGGGGGGAAAGGCCACAGTTACCGGATTACTATCAATAAGGGGTAATTTGAACTTTGATCCGGGACGTGAGAATGTGGCGTTTCTTAGGTGGGAAGCTCAGGGGATTTCAAGGATAGAACATATGCTGGATGGGGAAGGGAAGATGATGGAATTTGAGGTGATACAAAATAGCTTAGGCACACATTGGGGAGATAGGTTTGCATACGCCCAGATTAAACATTACATTCTAAGTTTGGACCAACCAGCTTTGCAGATGAAAGTGGAGGAGAAAGTGCGAGATTTTTTCCAAAAGATGGAGTTTACTGGGGCGACAGTGTCGGCTATACACAGGGCATTAACACTAATCTCCACGCCCAAGAATTTTCAGTCCATCAAACAACAGTGGGAAAGGGAATCAGGAGGGAAATTAGGGAATTGGGATGTAAGAGCCACTTTGAGAAGCATTCCTGCCCTTACGGTAGATGAGAGGTTGAGAGAATGCGGATTCCGAGGAGTTGTGAGAGCTTACTTCTCCAGACAACAACTTGCACATATAAACCCCAGAAGTAGTGACAGTTGTGTTAAATGTAATGCTACAGTACACACGTTGTATCATGCTTTTTGGGGCTGTGTAAAGATTAGAGCCTTCTGGAGTCAAATCCAGACGTATATGTCCACAATAGCGGGAAGAGTAATACGAGGATCCTGGGACCACTATATACTAGATACACATTCAGGGTTTCGGATGAAAGATAAGGGGATAAGGACTTGGTGTCGAAAAGTATGTTTAGTGGCCAAGAAAACTATATTACAACACTGGGTCTCCCCGGATCCCCCGTCCTACTGGCAATGGAGGAATCAAATTCATTTGCTAGCCACATGGGAGGCCAGAGAGGCGCGGGGATCCCCTAAGAAGAAAAAGGCCTTTATGCAAATTTGGAATGGGTACATAGATACGTTGAGCCCGCGAGGTCGCAGTCTGCTCTTGAATTTGACATGTTAGTCACAAGATTATATATTTGTACCTATGGTTCTTCTTTTTTGATATAGAGTGGTGATCAAGTTCCCTTGAATGGCCCCTTTTCTTGGGGGGGGGGGGAAGGAGGGGAGGGGAAGGGGAGAGATACCAACCGAGCCTATAAGAATCCAGGGCTCGATTGGGAGATTCATGGGGGGATTGGGAGGGAGGGAAGGGGGAGAAAATATGTTTAAAAGATTGATGATGGATGTTATCACTGTTTTGTAAGTTTGGAAGCATTTGGGGCGACATGTTGTGAACCCCGGACTATGGTTGTGATAATATGTGTATATTATCAATAAAAATGTTGAAACATAAATTAACATTTACTGATACTATATTGTCATATATATGGTTATATTTTATGTAATATATAAGGCTATATTGCTTTACAATAGATTGATTGTATTTAATCAATAAAAATAAGCTTTGGGGAAGAAAAGTAAAAAAAAAAAAACATAAAACAGACCATAATAATTCAATCTTCAAAATTAAAAAACTGCCAAGACAAACAATTTTGTCTTCAACAATTTTCTAAACTGTGTTGCACTACTACAGTGCCGAAAGTGGCCTGACAACACATTTCACAATGTGATCCCTGCAGGAACAAAGGCTGTAGCTCGTGTTAATACATACCGAAGTTGAGTTACAAAATGCTACAAAATGGACTCTTCCCAAAGGAAAAAGGAAATATCCTACTCACCCCCATACCCAAAGACGCAAAGAAAAGTGCTAGCGAATTATCCAACTATAGACCAGTAGCATCCATCCCCCTAATAACCAGACTAACGGAAAGGATGGTGACCAAACAACTCACAAACTATTTAAACAAATTCTCAATATTACATGACTCCCAATCAGGATTCCAATCTAACCACAGTACTGAAAAAGTACTAGTAACTCTCATGACTAAATTCAAACAAACGATAGCCACTGGCAAGAACATACTACTTCTGCAATTTGTCATGTCTAGCGCCTTCGATATGGTCGATCATGGAATTCTACTACGCATCCTCGAGTACTTTGGAATAGGAGGTAACGTTCTTAACTGGTTCAAGGGGTTCTTAACCACACGCTCATATCAAGTGATATCTAACTCAATCACATCAGCCACATGGACACCTGAATGCGGAGTTCCACAGGGATCCCCCCTCTCATCGACCTTATTCAACTTAATGATGATACCGTTGGCCAAACTACTATCAAATCAAAACCTTAACCCATACATATACGCAGATGACGTAACGATCTACATCCCATTCAAACAAGATCTAAACGAAATTTCAAATGACATCAACCAAAGTCTACATATCATGCACTCGTGGGCGGATGCATTTCAGTTGAAACTCAACGCAGAAAAAACCCAATGTCTAATACTCACATCTCAACACAACATGAACAAATTCACCACCATTAACACACCAAAACTGAACCTCCCAATTTCGGACACCCTAAAAATTCTTGGCGTTACTATTGATCGACACCTAACACTCGAGAGTCACGCGAAAAACACAACCAAAAAGATGTTCTACTCAGTGTGGAAATTAAAAAGAGTAAGACCTTACTTCCCAAGGACCATTTTTCGCAACCTGGTACAATCAATGATTCTCAGTCATCTAGACTACTGCAATGCATTCTACGATGGCTGCAAAGAGTATATAATCAAGAAACTTCAGACAGCCCAGAACACTGCAGCTAGACTCATATTCGGTAAAACAAAATATGAAAGCGCCAAACCCCTACGAGAAAAGTTACATTGGCTCCCACTCAAAGAACGCATCACGTTCAAAATATGCACTCTAGTTCACAAAATCATCCACGGTGACACTGCAGCCTACATGACAGATCTGATAGACCTACCACCCAGGAATGCTAAAAAAAACATCCCGCACATTCCTTAATCTTCACTTCCCTAATTGCAAAGGTCTAAAATACAAACTAATACATGCGTCAACCTTTTCCTACTTGAGCACACAATTCTGGAACGCATTACCACGCAACTTAAAAACGGTCTATGAACTGACTAACTTGCGCAAACTACTGAAGACCCACCTCTTTGACAGAACATACCACAATGACATGTGAAATCTTCCACATGGAACCAGAACTGTCCTACTCTATTACTTGCTAAGATATTATCATGTTTTATTATTATCACCTTACCCTTAGATCCTTTTGCTATACTAAATGTATTTTTTCAGACAGATTTCCACAACTCATGATGTATTGTAAGCCACATTGAGCCTGCAAAAAGGTGGGAAAATCTGGGATACAAATGCAATAAATAAATAAAATAAATTACTATGGGGCTCATTTTCAAAGCACTTAGACTTACAAAGTTCCATACTGTTCTAAATCAGTTGAAAGTCTCATAGCAGCCTCTGACTGCAATTCACTTCTTGGATAGTAAACAGTCAACATATGCTTCAGATAGAATGGAGCAACTGCAAACAAAGTCTGGTGTATAACTGTCAAATTTAATTCTTTGAAAAACAGGCAGCCAGTGTAACTGTTTAAGCATTGATGTTACATGAGAAACTTTGTCACCCCCATAATTGTTCTCACTGCTGCATTTTGAACCACTTTGCAATGGCCTGACACTCAAAGACGACATACCAATGTACAGGGCATTGCAGTAGTCCAAATATGCCATAACCAAATTTTGAACAACACATCGGAAATCATCAACAGAAAGCATAGGCTTCAATCGATACAACATATGCAAATATTTAAATGCCACCTGAACTACATTTGCAACCTGTGATCTCATTGCCAATTTACTGTCCAAGGTAATCCCCAGCAATTTCATCTCCTTTCTTACTGGTACAGACATATCCCACAGACATACACATATCCCCCAGGCAAACAATTCCTCCTTACCCACAATCATAACTTCTGTTTTTGCAACATTCAGGACCAATCCATGTGTAAACATCCATGTCGTCACTGCCTCCATACAGTCACTTAATTGACTACCAAATTGACTACCAAATCCTGCTTCCTGGGATAAGCAAATAGTGCATCATCTGCATAGAATCAATGTGAAACACCTAAAGATCAAAACGCATTGCCTAGTGGTGCCAAAAATGGTTCATTAACAGTGTGAAGCTTTAGCGTATTGACTGTTTTATCTGGATTGTTTTTCTTCCGTGCTGTTGAACTTTGGAAGTTATTAAGAGAAGTGATGTGTTGCTCTCTGGTGCCATTTCATGATGAATGATACGGTCGCCTGTCTGCAGGTTAGTTTGGCATATGCCTACGAAAGTAAAGACGCACTATACCTAGTTTTGACGCTGATGAATGGAGGAGACCTCAAATTCCACATTTACCACATGGGGGAAGAAGGCTTTGATATGAACCGAGCAGTATTCTATGCTGCTGAGATCTGCTGTGGCCTGCAAGACCTTCATCGGGAAAGGATTGTGTACAGGTAACGGAGTCTCCCATTGCATACTGGATGCTAAAACCACCATTTCCATCAGAACAGGAGGTACAGTGGAGACACTGCTTTCTTGGCTTTTGTCATAACACGAGCAGGGAGGTGTTCCCAGGTTTATGACAACTTGGGCATTCTGTAAACTTAGTACTGTCTGCATAAGTATGTTTGCATGTTTTTAGGCCCATTTCATATGTCTGAAGTAGTCTATAGGTTTTGGTAATTTTGTTCATAGGTATATGTTCTCTGCTTCAGCAGATCCACACTCTGAAACTCTTAGGGTCATGGAAATCCAAATAATACCCTTTGTGTACAGAAAATATATATAAAATAATTGCCTGTTTATATTTTGCATTTGTAGAATATGTCATACAATAGTCCTTGTACAATTCACTGATGCTCAAGGCTGCTTATATCCTGCTGAGACCAGAGACTCCGTTCACACCATATACTGTGCTGTTTGAGCTTATGGGTTCTAATTTTTTCCCCCTTAAGTTATGTATGTGAGAAGTCCAAAAAAGTGCCTGTATCTCATTCTATAAAAATAACATAAAGGCCTGTGTACCATTTTATAAAATAAGTTCTCGTATCCGGTCCCCATAGTGCTCAAATGCAGAGTACAAATTGTACGCTTGTTCCAAAAATGGTGTACTGTACATGTAAGATTAATCAATTCCTAGGCTTCTAACTTGCTATTGAGAACCAATCACTGTTCCACCAGTTGAAAACCACAATACTAAGTCCATCTAATCGTGAAGATTTCAATATGGAGGCAAAGGTTTTTTTTTTAAATGTAGTGTACAGTTTACGCCTTATACTGGTGTCGCTCCTGAAGAAGCTTAAAAAGTGAAACGGCATCAAGACAAGTGCCTGCTGTATTCTTTATCTACAGAAAGTTTGGATGTGTAGTTTCTTTTGTGTATATCTAAAATTGTTTAAAAATGGAAATAAGAATTCTGTTGAATGCACATGAAGATAAAAAAAAAAAAGAAAGGAAGTGTTTTATCACTCATGAGGAAGCTGCTCAGTTGTTAGGTCCAGCCTGTTAGGCAGCAGGACAGAATCTTGAGCTTCTGAATTCTTTTTTCCTCTGTATTGAAATCTTCATGATTAAATGGACTTAGTATTGTGTTTTTCAACTTGCACTGGTGGAACAGTGATTAGCACGCTATTTTATAAAATACATATATACATCCCATCTATACCTCTTGGACACACACTTTCCATGAGTGTACTTTTTGTATGCGGTTGTGCAATCTTTTTAAAAGCCCTTTTTTGTATGTAAAACAGTCTTCAGAATTAACCGTCATAATGCGACCTCCACCACCATATGCAGTACTGTTTGAGCATGGTGGAAAAGAATGAAAGAAAATACATTCTGTAGCCTTGTGTTTCAGTATTTCCACTGTTATGCTGGAAACATACACTTTTTTTTTCCACCTTGTTTTCTTTGCCCAGGGATCTGAAGCCAGAAAACATTTTGCTGGATGACCATGGTGAGCTCCTGATATTGAGTGTCTTCAATGGTGAACAAGAATGTCCAGCATACAGGGTCTCGTAAAGAGCGAGCCCAGCAAACGGCAGGCTTTGCATGAGCATATATGCAGTGTGTAAACAGATGTCTGATGAAACGTGAGATAACTGATTACTTAAATCTTCTTGTGACTCTTTCCACAGGTCACATCCGTATCTCTGATCTTGGACTGGCTGTACACATTCCAGAAGGACGAAGTATCAAAGGCAGGGTGGGCACAGTGGGATATATGGGTGAGTGCAAAACCCTTTCAGACCTTTCTTTTGATGCTCGCATTGCAGCATGAATGTTCAGCTTAGTCTGTTGCTCCTCAGTATGTCCCCTTCTGCTTCTTGAGAACCTGCCATTCTGCAGCACAGCCCCTTCCCATTGCCACTGGGAGTGTGCTGGAAGAGCAGTGAATGGGGCTGATGATCTTCAGTTTTTAACTTTCTTTTTTCCTGTTCGCTGACCCTGGCGTTTCTCTCCTGCAGCTCCAGAGGTGATTAAGAATGAAAGGTATACATTTAGCCCTGACTGGTGGGCACTTGGCTGTCTGCTGTATGAAATGATTGAGGGGCAGTCCCCCTTTCAGCAAAGGAAGAAGAAGATGAAGCGAGAGGAGGTGGAGCGCCTGGTGAAGGAGGTGCAAGAGGAATACTCTGCCAAATTCTGCACAAACTCCCGCTGTCTTTGTACCATGGTAGGACCTGGCACCTCCCCAACCTTCCTGTTAGAAAACTGGCAGCTGAGGGTTGAAAAGGATTAGGGGACCTGTATGTCTCTGCATGATTTTAGAGCAGTACAACTGTTAGCCAGTGGGTCAGAGATTTATAGCGTGATTCTAATTAATCCTGCAGGGTATGCGTCAGGGCTATTAATATCTCTTGTGTTCACAGCTCTTGTGCAAAGACCCAAAGGAGCGTCTGGGATGTAGAGGACGAGGTGCCCAGGAAGTGAAGGAGCACCCTCTCTTCAGACACTTGAACTTCAAGAGACTGGAAGTAGGACTGCTGGATCCTCCCTTCAAGCCTGATGTAAGTCCTGGATCTGCTCTGAGCACCCTTCTTTGGAAGGCTGAAATGGCCTCTGTCAGACCAGATGCTGATGGACCTTTGCTGTGACCTAGTATGGCACATCTTATGTTCTTATGACACGTCTCCTCTGCACAGCCACAGGCCATATACTGTAAGGATGTACTGGACATTGAGCAGTTCTCCACAGTGAAGGGGGTGGAACTGGAGGCCACAGACAATGACTTCTACCAGAAGTTTGCTACGGGAAGTGTATCTATTCCATGGCAGAATGAGGTAAGTGGGCTTTGGCCAATATAGAAAAAGCAGAGTTTCACCAGTGCTTCTCTCACCACACAGTGCCTGCCTTCAATGCTGTGCTATTGCAGCATCTCCCCCAGCACAAGGCTAGGTTGCATCTCAGCAGACAGTCCAGAAAGCGTTCTGATTACTTATTCTGTATTTTGAAAGCCAGTAACTGTAGGAAGCTGCTGAAAACAGTCAGGCTGCCTTCGACATTGGAAAGAATCAGGGTGCATGGAAATTGTAGGATTAGAGAGAGAGAGTAACACATTTGTTTTTGGGTATTTTTTTTTCCGGCTAGATGATTGAAACAGAATGTTTCAAAGAACTGAATGTTTTGACTGCAGATGGTAGTGTGCCACCAGATCTGGACTGGAGAGGTCAGCCACCTCCACAGCCAAAGAAGGGACTGTTGCAGCGACTCTTCAGCCGACAGGTATCATCAGCCTTTTGTAGATCTGTACGTGTACCTTAATTACCAGAGTGCTGTCCTATCCTGATGTCATGCTGCCTGGGCGGGTCCTGGCTTGAATGTGTAGTACAGTGTCTCAGCACGAGTGAATACTGTTGAAGGAGAGCTGCTGTCACACCAAGCAGAGATACAGCCTTGCCTGGATAGCAGGTGACACCAGAAGAAAAGTTTCTCCATTCTAATAAACTCTTTTTAGTTTAGTCCAGTCCTACTCAACCATTCTGCTGTTCTGAGACCAAAGCCAGTATAGGTAGGAGCTAATTGGTATCGCTTCTTCCATAAAGACCTGCTAGACCACCAGGGAATGAGACGGTATGCCAGTGGGGGGAGAGGGTGTTTCTAGAGAAGGCATTGCTCCTAGAGGGAATCCAGGAGGGGCTTCTGTTCTTGAGCGGGAGGCACTTCCAGAGGCAGTGCTGCTCTGGCAAGGGGTGGAGGGAGGCAAAAATTGAACATCCCCTTATGCAAGATATGTAGTGGGGACCCACATAAGTGCTTGTGGCCAACACATGCCCACTCAGACCTGGATATTCTCAGTGCTGGTCCCAGATGTGGCTCAGCAATGAATAACCAGGCCTAACTTATCTGGAAAAAAACTATTCACTGCTGCTGGCTGAATAGCAGTTGGGGGGGGGGGGGGGGGGTCGCGTGCATTTAGAGGTCCTCACACTATCTACACAGACTGGGGGTTCACATGTTTCCCTACTTAAATTGGCTGGTCAGGCACAGCTCAGGAAGGTATAAAAAGATCTGTTAATTCAACCATTCAGGTGCTAGAGTAGTTACCAGGGTTTGTCATAAATTATCCCAAGACATATCTAAAGCCAGCACAAAAATTGGAATTCACAGGAGCCTTAGTAGACATGGCTCAAGCAACTGCCTTTCTTCCACACCAAAGGATAACCTACTTGATTTCCACTATGGAGGAGATGTGGTAAAGTCAGCAAGTGTTTCAGCTGGTCAAATGTTGAGTTGCTGGGCCGTGTGGCATCAACAGTTCATTAAGCTCTGAGGAGTACGGTCCTTGTAGAGTGCAAATCACTCTTTACCCCAGGAGGATCTAGATAAACTATTTCAGTTTCCCTAAATGGATGACTGATAACAGTGGTGACTAAGAAAACCACCATCCTAGTGGAGGGAGCATTGGCCTTGAAGGACTCTCAAAACAAGAAGGTGGAAGTGTCTTCCATGCTGGGGATCCATATGGCAATTTGTGGAGGCTGCTTGGCCCGGGCATTTCTCAGGTGGACCCAACAGCTTCCGCAGAGTTGTAAGGTGACAGTGGCTGGCATCTTCTGCAGCCTTTCTGGCAGATACTGTGTATGATCTAATCCAGATTGGAGCTGGGTTGATGACTTGGTGCCATGCCCATTGTGCAATCACCGTATCTCAAAAATACTAGCCTAGGTGTAAGGGAATGCATGTCCACGTAGCTACAAGACTTTCACCAGCTCTGTGCTTGAGGTGTAGTATCCACATGTAGGAAATGTTACTACCTACACTCACCCCACCCATGCTTCACCCAGACTCTGCCCCTGTGCGTGAAATTATAAGGGCTTATTTATGCAAGTAAATGACTAAGATATGTATTGAGAGCACGACATACAAGAATGAACTGAAAATGGTATTTGCGTACTCTTGTAATGCCTAAAACTAGGTAGGCTCTGTATAAAACTACCCTCTTTGTACGCAGGCTTTCGCGTTATTTTTTAAACTGCCTAGTGCATTAGCGTGTGCTTATCTTACTGCTTTGAGCATTAATGTGGTGTGTATTATTATTATTATTTTAATGCACAAGTTAATAAATGCTTTAAGCCATGCTGTTACATTGGGACCTAAATGCATCACCATATGCAGAAGTAATGTTTCTCCAAAAACTTGCGACTCAACTCACTTTGCTCCTCATATTGTCTTGCTCCCTCTATCCTCTCTCTCCATCTGTTCCCTGTCATCCACATCTCCTCCAAACTTTTTTCAGGATTGTTGTGGGAACTGCAGTGAGAGCGAAGAGGAGCCAACTCGACTGTAGAGTGAATGTGACGCAACTGCTTGAGACTGGAGGATATGGGAGCAGCATTGTTTACACTTTTTGCACATTTCTAGTTTTTAAATGTGTTTTTAAATGTTACTGTATATATAAATTCAAATGTATAAATATAGGAATGTTTTCCAGCTTCTACCTATGTGAATTCAGTCAGAAGGAGTCAGAAGAATCCTGTGTAGATAATGTTACTTTTCATAAGAAAAATATACGTAGATAAAACAAGATTGTGTTAACTGTTCTTATTAATATTGTGCCGTTGTTTATATCTTTCTGTCTATAAGAGAGAGTTTGTGCCCTTCTCCAGTTCACACTCAGTGCTTTTTATAGGTGTCTTGGAGATTTTTAATATACTATGATTTCTCTTTGTGAATTAGACAGACATACATGCACCTGTTTATACTTGTGTATGCATTTGGGTAGATTCAAGAAAGGTTTCAAAGCTTCTGCGCAGAACTTCCATTCTAGGATTACTAGCTTAAGGCTGCGTTTACACACCAAACTTTAGGTGCGAACTCTTATGCAGTGAGCTGGCAACTAACTGCTTCTATGTGTGCACAAGTCCTGGGCATTCCCCCCGTGCACTTACGCACTGTGGATTTTGGGCCCACATTTTGTAGGAGACTGACTACGGTCAGTTGTAAAAGAAACCTGATGAGTTTGCACAAGGTTTTCAACAGAAATAGTGATGATACGCAGTAGTATGCAGGGAATAATGCTAAATTGGCTACTTTTAAGGACCAAAATCTGTCCTTGGAGACCAGCTGTGAAGTAGGTAGGCCACTTTGCTTTCAGTTCTCTGTTCCTTTTGTAAATATGACATAGGCTAAGTGGAATGTTGCATCAGATAAAGGATGCATTCTCTTTGCTTCCGATACACACAAAATAGTGGACTTCTTAACTGGCCAGAGCAAAGACCGTTCTGTCCTCTCAGTAAGTCACTTAGGTCTTCTAAATGTGATTTATTTGACCCTGGTGACCAGTGAATCAGATAAAGGGAGAGCACTAGATATGGTGTACTTAGATTTAAGCAGTGCTGGTCAAAGCACTTAAGTTTTAAAAGTAAAAAATAAATGCATATTTTAATACTAAAATAAAAGTACAGTGAAGAACACATTTTAAAAAATTACAAGTGAAAGTAAAAAAGTTATTGCCTAATACAATACTTTTAGAGTAAAAAGTAAAGTTCTGTAACTACAATGAATGCAACTATTGCTAATGTTTTTTTTATCTCAACAACTTTATTGCTCTACAATTCAATCCAGCATTGTTTTTAGAAAAACTAAAATTTTGAAAATAAGTGTCGCTCATGCGAGTGCACTTGTGAGTTGTGAGTCATGAGTCCAGCACAGCTAAAAAGGTCCAACAACTGCACTATTAGAAAGTGGATTGTTCAGGCTAATAAAAAAGTTCCTTTAAATCATGCCAGGTTGCAATATTACTCATGTCTTCTGACTAGGTCTGCAGGTTTTGATCAATGGCATCTTAAACACTTGGGTTCTATATAGCAAAGAATATTTTATCATCTGCATTAGACATGGTGCTGTCTAATTCATCACTTGCATCTTCATCTTTATCTTCATAATCATTATCATGATGTGCAATTACACAGAAGTTTTTCACAAAGTTGGAATTATTCTAACAATTTTTATATCTGATGGCAAACTTTGAATATCTTTGAGAACTGATGCAAGGACATCAAATGTGTGAGCACCCTTCAGTCTTAAGGCCAGACAAGCAGGCTTCCTTTCTAAAGACTTTCATCAATCCAGTGGACTGTCATCCCAATGAAAAATTCCCATGAGATGACCAGCCGTCTGTTGTGATAGAGACATGGGTCTGTTCACCAAGAATTGCCACCAGCTTCCGCTTCATCTCCGCTTTAAAGTGACCCAACTCATCACTGTTCTGTTTGACTGGAGACCAGTAACCAGTTCAACAAAGACAAGCAACTCCGCTGTTTGTATAGGCCAGATTCACTGAACAGCAATATTTAAGATGAGGTGATCCACTGTTTGTGTGATGAGGTTTGCAATTTGGTTTACTAAGGAATCATTTATTTACATCTTGCTTCTGATTTTACTTTTTATTTTTAACTGCAAGCATCAGCTGTAACTGAGTAAAAGTAGTAAAAATTGGCAAAATTATTACTTCAGTAAAAGTAACAAATGTTATCCTGTACTTCTTTACAAGTAAAAGTGTCAAAACTTTTACTTAAGTACAGTAACTAGTTTCATTTACTTTATACAACACTGGATTTCAGCAAAGCCTTTGACATAGTTCTGCATTGGTGCCTTATAAATAAACTGAGCTCCCTTGGTGTGCACAAAAGCGACTGACTGGGTTAGTGGGACGCAAGAAAGTGTAGTGGCAATTGCCGTTCACTCTGAGAATCAGGACATTCCAGTGGTGTGCTGCAGGGATCAGTTCTTAAATTTTGTGAGTGATATTGTGGATGGGTTGCCAGGAAAGGTTTGCCTCATGGATGATACCAAAATATGAAATATAATAGAATCCTGCAAGGCGTGGATATGTAAGGAGGAAGCCAGCAAAACTTGAAGAATAGTCTAGAATTTGGTAGTTAAGATTTAATGCTAAGAAATGTAAGGTCATGCATTTTGGCTGCAATAACCCCAAGGGACTGGTACAGTATAGGGGGTTTAAAGTACTTCTCTGAATGAAAGAATAGGCCCTTGTGGTGATCATAGCTGATGATCATAAGGCAGTCAAACAGGTAGAAAAGGCCATGACAAAAGCCAGTAGAATGTTGGGTGAATAGGGAGAGGAACAGCCAGCAGGAAAAAGATATCCAGTCTTTCTGAAACCTCTTCCAACCCTGGTGGTGTACCTCTTACTGAAACCCCTTCCTGCCAAGAACATTTTGCCTCACCCAAACATCCACTCACTCGAACAGCTTGAATGTTGAAGGAACAGTAGTTTCTCCATTTGGTTATTTAGATCAAAAAAATAATTGGTTCTCTATCTCCACCTGTTGATTGATGGACACAACTATCCCACAGGTTCTGGAATAGTGGGAAGAATTATTGGAAAGAAAATGATCAGGTAAGACCTAATGTCTCCTTCTGAGGAACCAGTTTGTTGGCATTGACTGGAGGAAAGTGTTTAGTGGTTCTGCCACTTCAGATATATCAACATAGATGGGAAAGGGGTGAGGCAAACTCCCCAAATCTTCTCTTGTTTTTCTTTCAGAGGGACCCCTTGGAAGCAGGTGATTCAGCATTTATCTGATAAAAGCTCTTACAGCACTAGGGTTATTTCAACTGAATACTGTACAGTGAGTTTTTGCGATTAACACATTTTCCATAAAGCCAACCAGTCAACATTCAATCAATTAGATTTAGATCTGCTGTTCATGCAGCTGGGGTTGTCTGTGCAATAGCAAGCTAAAACTGAAAATCAGCACATGGAGGGTAATACTATGTTACACATGTATCGCTAGAACTTTGGCACATATTTTCGCTAGCTTTATGGCTGGCGTAAGTGCCTGTATTTTTGCTATTACGTTGGTATTCTGTAAAGGAAAGTAGGTTTCTGGTTAGGATAAGCTGCTACTGGGTGCCCACTTGTTAGCACCTATCTTCTAGAATTCTACATTTATGTATTTTTGTATTATTTATTAAGATTTATTTACTGCCTTTTTGAAAGAATTCACTCAAGGCGGTGGCAGTTGTGCACGTAAATATTTAGAATAACAGTATTTACATGCCTAAAAGTGCTATTCTGTAAATACCTGCTGAACTTGCCTGCTGTGAATTTGCAGCGGGTGTGCATGTGGGTGGAGCTTTGGCAGGGCTCAAACTTCCACAGAAATTGCATGCATGTCTGTACCACACACCAGTTCTATAACTGGCTTAAATGTTAAGCGTGTATATACCTAAATGGGCAGAGTGGGCACCTATGTGCCTTTTATAGATAGGCTGCTACCAGGTGCCCTGTAATAATTCAGAAAAACTCACTGCATACTAAATGTGAATTAAACATCAGCCATTATGTGTATAATTGCCCTTAAAATACTAAGTCAGCATTTATGCACTTTCCCCCTAGAAGAACTTTCTGCTTTTATTTCTGAAACCAGTACCCTTTTTGACCCATTACTCATTCTAGGCAACTTTAATATTCCCGTGACTAGCCATCACACCTCTTTCTTCTCCTTCTTGGAACACCTGGATCTCACCCAACATGTTTTTGTGCCCACTCGTACGGCTAGTAATATTCTGGATTTTATAATTGCATGCTCTTCCTCTTCAAGCCCCGGTGATTAGATCTCACTCGGATTCCATGGACTGATCATGCATTACTTTGCTTCTCTGTACCTTTTCTTATCCCTTCACTTTCCGACCTTCCACCCCACTTCCCCGACATATCATTACTGATGACACCCTTTACTCTCTTTGGCCTCTGCTCCTTTCCCCTCACGTGGACTCTCCGACCCTCCTTCCGCTTTCTCCCTTAATTCATAACTTGACAAATTCTCATCATCAGGCCCTTGACACTGTTGCTGCTGTCCAATTATTTGTGCATCAATGTAAGAATACTACTCCATGGTTTTCTGCTTAAAACACAACTCTGAAGTGCAGAACATGCCTGGTGTGAATCTTGTTCTCCAGTTGCCTTAAAGACTTTGTGTAGACTATCATCATTATTGTACCCTTTTGATTCAAACTAAAAGAGATTTTATTGCTCCACATATTTCCAATGCAGCTTCCAAACTCCGTGCTCTATTTCAACTCATTGAGTCAGTTGCTCCCTTTGGTTCCTCTCCATCTTCCTGTGATCCTACCATTCTCTCCCCGACTACCTTAGGATCCTTCTGGAATCAAAAAAAATTCAAACTTCGCTCCTCTTTCAACACTTCCTCTTCACCGAGTTCCACTGGTGCATCCCCCTCTTCCCCAAACTGCCTTCCCTCGACAACATCCTTTCTCGTTCCTTCATCTACTTGGTCTGCTTTCACAGCACCTACTCTGACTTCACCCAAACATGCAATTATCGCTACCAATCCTTCTGGCTCTGCACTTGACCTATGGCCAGCATCTCTCTTTAAATGTGCCTCATCTCAGATTCTCCCTCTTCTTTTACACCGGATACTCTGCCTGGTGATTTCGCTTAAATCCTCATCGCTGTCTCCCTTTTAAACTTTATGTACAAACTTTTAAAATACTTGTGTCATTCATATACTTTATAAAGCTCTTGAAGTCTTTTAAGTATTTAAAAAGTTTGAATATAAAGTTTAAAAGGAGAGACCAATGAGGATTTAAGTGAGTCACTGGGCAGAGTATCTGGTGTGAAACGAGTTGTTACTAAGGAAAACTAGTACTGTCCGTTGGGATGGTTGAGATCATTATTGGCTATAGCCCCCGCTCTGTGGAAATCAATTTGTGACTATACAAAGTATTGATTTATCAAGTTTGATCATGGCCCTCCCCCCCCTTACACTTATGCATTATAGCCTTTGTGTTCTAAGGGGGTCTTTTACAAAGGCACAGTAACATTTCTAGCACATGCTTATTTATAGTGTGTGCTAAAAAACACTAGCACACCTTAGTAAAAGGACCCCAAAGTTTTATTGCAAATAGGTTTTTATTGATGATGGTATCAATCATTAGGCATATAATACAGTACAGTATCCATTGCAGATAAGTCTTGAATCAAACTTCACACATCATACTATCACATCATCATTTTATGCAATCTTAAAACTATACCTAACCTCCTCCCTCCCTCCTACCCCCCCCCCCCCCCCGGGGAGAACATTCCTCTTTCTCCTCATTGTCTATGGTGCCTAAACATCTGTGCATTTACTCTACTTACACAACGCAAACTCTTATTTATATGATTGTGTACATCAAAAATTTAGTATAGGACCTTTCACCGCTGGAGGCAATGTCAACCAAAATGGAGTCCATATCTTACAAAAATCTGTTTCTTTAAAGGTTTCTTTCTGATCCACCAGCCGTCTCTCAAACCTCATGAGACAAACCATTTGGCATCTCCATTGATGAACTGTGGGAATTTTATTTGTAATCCACTCGGTTAGTATTACTTTCTTCGCTACAGTTGTTGCCCGAATTGCAAATCCTCTATAACCAGCTGGGGTCGGGGACACCAATCCCGGATTGCCAAACAATAATTGTGGCTCATAACACCATGTTGCCTTCCACATTAGGGATACGTGTTTTAGGAGACTCCTCCAGAACTTTGCTATTTTTGCACAATGCCAAAACATATGTCCTAACTGTACTCCCATCTCGCCACATTTCAGACAGGCCCCATCCGTCGAGGCTCCCATATGGAAAGCCCTTCTTGGTGGAATATGTGCACGCATAGCAAACTTAAATTGTAATTCCCAATGTGACATCATCCTGCAAGAGCCTCGCAAAGACAAAACATATGCTTTAAGAATTTGATAGGAAATTTCTGTTCCTAAGTCTACGGTCCAGGCCTGTGCCAGACTCTTGTAATCAGGTTCTGGTATTGTGTCTCTGATGTGCCTATGGTGCATCCGAAGCGGAACTTTATTTTGTGCCTGTAGGGAGAATGCATCAGACAGTTCCTCCTGTACGTCCTCCGTCAGGTCTTGCCACTCCAGAGCAGAAATGTAATGTTTTAATTGCATGTAGTGGAAGTACTCTGATTGCCGACAAGAATATTTAGACTTCAGCTCTTCAAATGGTTGAATTTGCCCCTCCTCAGTCAACACTTGCGTTATATAAATTAACCCTTTGCTTTTCCAACGGCGGAACACACCGTATATCTGTCCCGGCGGGAAGTCTGGATTGTCACAAATGGTCAAATATGGTGTGGTCCGTGATGAGAATTGGTGAAGTCGACAGATCCATCTCCAAACTGCTTTCGCTGTTGGCATTATATGAGAGTCCTGTAGTATCGGCGGGATCCGACCTCCTCCTGTATGTAGCATGTTACTAAAGTGGATCCCAGCAGTGAGCTGTGTCTCCAATTCCGTGGCAGAAAACTCCGCTGTGTTACGAAACCAATCTGAGACGTGTCTCATACCACATGCTACAGTAAGATGTCTCACACTCAAAAGTCCCAGGCCTCCATGTTCCACCGACATCTGGAGCATTGCAATCGGTATCCGAGCCTTCCGCCCTTTCCACAAAAATTTGTTCAGTTGCTTAGTCAATTTCTGTTCATCTTCCAAGCGTAAAAACAGTGGCAGGGTTTGGAAGACATATAGCCACTTGGGCACAATAACCATATTATATAAGGCTATCCTCCCTGTTATTGATAATGGATAACCATATACAATAATGGAGAAGAAAGGTAAAGAATCAACTGGCAATAAATCTGACCATACAATAAATTTATAGATACAAGAGGTGACACCTCAAGAAGCCCCCGGCTAAATAATTTAAAAGCTCGCAGGGGCTGGGCTGCTTCATCATCGGCAACCACCTCTACAAATTTTTCTCTTATTGCTTTTCCTTTACTTAGAAATTTCACTATACAAATCACTTAGCTTTCATTCCATCTGAGCTCTCAGGACGCTGAATATGACCATGACCAACGGTGGCCAGCGTTTCGTCACCTGCCTCAGGGTCAAATGGTCTGCGTCAATCTGTAAAGGAAAAATAATAATGAGAACAGTAAACTAAATAATATGGCACTAATCTCATCCTAAAAATTTTTTTTAAAGACCTTAGCTCAAAGAATACTCAGCTTCAGCGGGCCAGCAAAAGAAAATGGCCTCTCTAGCTTAAATACTGAGTTATGTCAGACGCCAGGATACAACCTGACCAATCAGCTTGTAGACAGTCCGTTAGATCATCCGAACAAAGCTCATGATCTGTTTTATTAAAGTGACCCAGCCTCTCAAACTAGAAAAAATGACCCCATTCAATTTTACCGTTCAAACCCACTGGAACCAGTGAGTTCAAGCGGTGTATCCACTTCTGTTCATACTGGAACAAAATACGCTTCCTGTTAACTCCTATCCTTACTGGAGAGACCTCAATCTGTTGTAAAACAAAGCATTTTAATTCAGAGAAGGAGTGCTGCATTACATCGCAATGGTGAGCAAATGGAGTGGCAACTTTGTTGGTGTTAAGCACGCTACGGTGTTCAATCAGACGAACATATAGCGTGCGTGAAGTTTGCCCCACGTAAAGCATCTTACAGGGGCAAACCAAACAATACACTACATAGTCTGATTTACAGTTGGTATTTACTTTTAAAACAAACTCTTGTGAAGTAACCGGGTGTATAAACACCGTAATTTCCAACATAATGTCACACATACAGCAACCCCCACAACATTTATGTCCTTCAAAGGTGGGGGATATGTCCCTATGCATTGGTAGCAAGGAAAGGAAGTAAAGGAAAAGCAATAAGAGAAAAATTTGTAGAGGTGGTTGCCGATGATGAAGCAGCCCAGCCCCTGCGAGCTTTTAAATTATTTAGCCGGGGGCTTCTTGAGGCGTCACCTCTTGTATCTATAAATTTATTGTATGGTCAGATTTATTGCCAGTTGATTCTTTACCTTTCTTCTCCATTATTGTATATGGTTGTTCAGACAGAAGTATTTGGAGGGGACTGCCTTCATAATTTGCTTTAATTGATAATGGATAATCATGCCACAGTCTCAACTGCGTACAAGTCTGAGTTAGTAATGGTTGCACATTTTTAAAGTATAGAGTAGTCAAATCCTGTGGTATATAAGTGCCCAAGTATTTGATTTTTTCTTTTTCCCATATCAAATTCCTCTCACCCACACTCATGCCTCCTGCCTGTGGGTATATCATCAATCCCTTGGACTTCTGCAATTTTAGCGAGAAGCCTGACAAGTTCCCATATTCCGTAATTATAGTCAACATAACCTCCAATGCCTCCTGCGGTCTGGATGTGATCACGGCCAAGTCATCAGCAAACGCTAATACTTTAACTTGTCCCTCTCCCACCATCACTCCCGGTATATCCTGCTCGGATTTCAAAGCCCTCAGCAGTGGTTCCAATGCTAGCACAAAAAGTAAAGGTGAGAGGGGGCACCCCTGTCTAGTACCCCTCTCTATCCTAAATGGTGCAGCTTTGACCCCATTAACCAAAATCACAGCTTCTGGGTCTTTATATAGAGCTATTATGGCTTGATAGAACCAGCCCTGGATTCCCATATATTTAAGAGTTGTGAATAGGTATTCCCAGCCCACTAGGTCAAAAGCTTTTTCAGCGTCCAAACTGTACAGGCAAGTCGGCACACCCCGCTGCTGACTCGATGCCATTGCCAACAGTAGTCGGCGCACATTTCCAACTGCCTGCCTAGTTCTGACAAAGCCTACCTGCTCCTGTCCTGTTACCCTAGGTAATATCGTGGCCAACCTATTGGCAAGAATTTTGGACAGGATTTTAATGTCCACATTTATGAGTGAGATTGGTCTATAGGAGGCAGCCTGATCTTCTGGGCGTCCTGGTTTGGGAAGAAGTGAAATCAATGCCGTATTAGAGTACTGGGGAAATTTACCTTCTGTTATGACCTGAGTATAATAGTCACAGAGAGGTCCCACGAAAGAGGTTGGTAGTAATTTATAAAATTCCCCTGTATATCCGTCAGGCCCTGGCGCGGAACCCAAGGGTAGGGATTTAATCACCTCCTGGATCTCTTTCCCCTGTAATGGACCTTCCAGCGTGTTTAATTCTATTTCTGTTAGTTTGGGTACCCCCCACACATTCCAAAAAACTGTTAAGTACTTGGCAATCTGGTTTTTGGGTTGCCTGATATAGAGCCTTAAAGTGCCTTGTGAATATTCGTGCAATGTCTTCACTATTATTGCACTGCACTCCTTTCTCATCTCTCAAAGTCGTTATTGGTTGGCGATTTCCCCAAGCCCTTACTAATCTCATTAACATTGATCCCGACCTATTCCCAAATCTTTGCAGTTTAAATTTTTGATATGCCAGGGATCTGCACATGCGTTCGTGCAACAATGAATTAAGTGTAACCTGCATTGCCTGCAATTGTTCTTTTGTTGTGGCATTAGGGCTACGTATATAACGGGCTTTCGCCTTCTGCAGTTTGGCTTCCAGCCTCAAGATTGCTATGGAATGTTTTTTGTTCCTTGCATGGGCATAGGCTATCACCTCCCCTCGCAATACAGCTTTTGCAGCCGACCAGAACAAAGTTGGTTGAGTCATATGCCTTCTATTATTCTGCTTGTAATCTTCCCATTTCTGATGGAGAAAGTCCCGGAATTCCCTGTTATGGTAAAGATATGCCGGGAATCTCCATCCCCCCGATGTCTGATAGAACCTCGTAGTCTCCACATCTATCCACACTATAGAATGGTCAGACAACCCCCCCCCCCCCCCCCCGGGCCTATTTGTGCTCTAGCTACCCATGAAAATGCTGTTCGACTTATCAGTATGTAGTCTAGTCTAGAAAGCGTGCCATGTGCTCGAGAAACATGAGTATAATCACGCTCTCCAGGGTGTGGTACCCTCCATGTATCCACCAAGTCTAGAGAGCGCATGAAGGACCCCATGGCCCGTGATTTAGGCCCTCCCCGAGATGTCACATTTGGATCAGAGCAATCTACATGGTAGTCTGAGACCAGATTAAAATCGCCCATGACTATAAGTTGTGAATCTTTATATGGCATGCATATTTCCATTAACTTCACATTGAATTTTGCATCATAGACATTGGGTCCATATAATCCCAGCACCAGGAATTCTCTGTTTTGTATCCATAACTTAACCACTACGTAATCACCCTGTGGACCAACCTGCACTACTTCGGATTTGGCTGCTAACCCCTTACGTATTAATAGGGCCACTCCGCCTTTCCGCCCTTCTGCTGAAGTATAGTGGACCTCCCCCACCCATCTAGTTCTCAATTTCCTATGCTCTTCCGGGGAGAGTCTAGTTTCTTGTAAACACCCGACATCTACTTTATGTCTCTTTAGGGCCTCCAGAATTTTTGCTCTTTTAATTGGGGTTGCTATCCCTCCCACATTCCATGTAGCAAACCTTAAAGTTTTAATCTTCCTCTCCGTAAAGCTTTGTCGTCTTTAGCTACTTCCAAACACATCTCCCGGGCGCCCAGCCTCACCCGAGAGATCCAAAATGTCAAGATTCTCCAGTCTGATCCCCAGCTGACATCCCTCCTATCACATCCAGCCCACTTTTTTCTCTGATTGCTTTTACATTGTGGATTACACAAACATTTATCACCTTCTTCCCTTCTTCCCAACATTGCCATTATTCCCCCTTTCCTCCCTCTCCTAACCCCCCTCCCCCCCCTAACCCCCCCTGTTACAACCCAAAACAACTTAACTCCCATCCTTATTCACCCAACGGAGATCAGATGAGATTGGAACCCCCCCCCCCAAACACACACACGTTAGCATATCATATCAATCCCACCACCTACTGTTCCTTTCACCGTAAATTACATAAGCATCTCTGCATATAAAATACAACACACAACCACTTTAACTTGTCATAATCATACACTTGAACTTAGACCTTATTAAATGTTCTCTGCTTCTTAGAAGCCTTCTCTTGTCTCTCATGTCGGATCCAGTCCAGCAATAAATTTTGTGGCCTCTTGCGGTGTTTTAAAGAGATGCCATTTTCCCTGGTGTTGGAGTTTTAATGTCGCTGGATAGATTAAGGCAAATTTCTTTTGACTTTCTGCTAGAGTTTTACAGACCGGCTGGAATGCCCATCGCTTCTCCTGTAAGCATAGTGAAAAATCCTGAAATATCTTGACGGAGCTGCCGTTATAAAACAACTTATCGCGCTTCAGCCGAGCCCCTCTCAGGATCTCCATCTTGTGCACAAAATTGTGCACCTTTACAATCACCACTCTTGGCCTTTGATTTTGCTCTGGCTTACGCCCTAACCTGTGGGCCCTTTCCAGGCACAAGGATTCTGTATTATCTGAGAGCGCCATTTCTTCAGACAGCCATTTTTCCAGTACTGATTGTAACATGTGCTCCGGAATTGTTTCTGGAATGCCTACCAAGCGTAAATTATCACGTCGCGAACGATTCTCCAACTCATCGATCTGTTGAGATTGCAGGTGCACTAACTTTTTAAGCTCTTCCAGCTGTTTGACTTGCCCAACCTCGCCGTCTTCTATGGCCGACACTCTGTGCTCTAACTCTCCCATTTGACGGGTAGTGTCATCCAAACACGTTTCCATCGAGGTGAGCTGATTAGAGAGCTGCTGTAATTGAGGCTCTAATGCCGACTTTACCGCTTCGGTTAATTGTACTAGTTGTTGTTCTGTGAAAGTTACCTCTTTCGGGCTTGGTGCCATTTTGGGATCCATCCCCCGCGCGCGTCTTTTTTGACGCTTTTCGCTGGCATCCCCGCTTCAATTTTTATAACAAAAGGGTCCATATAAGCTAACTTGCTGCTTTATGTGTTTTTCGTGGTTCCCTATCGCCCGGCAAGCAGTGTGTTGTGTCCGAGGGGAGGCAGGGTCTGAGAGAGGAGCTACTGCACGTCTGCTCCACTCAGCTCATCACGTGATCTCGGACCCCAAAGTTTTAAAATAGCAACTAAGTGCAAATTAGTGCTGGTTAACTATCGCTAATAATTGGCTGTTAGCACCAATTGGTATCTAGTTACCAATTAACTTTTGTGCATAACCAACATTCTGTAACCTAGTTACCAATTAACTAATGTGCTTAACTAGCATTCTGTAACCTAGTTACTAAATAACTTAACATGCATAACCGACAATATTCTGTAACCTAGTTACCAATTAAACTTATATGCATAACTAACAGCATTCTGTAACCTAGTTACCAATTAAACTTGTGCATCACCGACAGCATTCTGTACCTAGCTAACAATTAACTTATGTGCACAACAGATAATATTCTGTAACCTAGTTACCAATTAACTAATGTGCATAGCTAGCATTCTGCCAACAATATTCTGTAACCTAGTTACCAATTAAATTTGTGCATAACCGACAGCATTCTGTACCTAGCTACCAATTAACTTATGTGCACAACAGACAATATTCTTTAACCTAGTTACCAATTAGCTAATGTGCATAGCTAGCATTCTGTAACCTATATTCAATTCTGCACATTTAAAAACTTGAGTGTAAGTGGCTAAGTCAAAGCCTGTCTCCAGACCTACCCATTTTTATTTCTGGGTAAATGTGGCCTGCTTCTGAATTTATGGTCCTATATTCTGAAGCTTGTGGAGGGGCAGTTTGTAAACACAGACTGAATAGTTAAGAGGGAATTTTCAAAGCCATTATGTCCTAGCTTCTGTGCTAAAGGATAGCAATCTGTTCTCCATGCACAGTTATAATTTATGATCTGTTTAAAAATAATTTTAAAAGCCTGTCTGCTGGACTGGTTTCTCCTGCTCAGAAAAGTCTAACAGATGCCTCTCTCCCATAGGAAGAGCAACTGGAGTCCACTATCTTATATAATTTTCCCATAAGCTGTTTCATACTATTTTGTACATTTCAAAGGGACAGCTTAGGGCCTATTTCTGCACAGCTCTTTTAAAACACTTTTTGTTAGTTTGTTTTGAAGACTTGTTCTCTCTCTGTTTCTGCCTTTTACACAAAGGCATGTTTCATTACACTGCGCTGTCTCTCTGCACATACTCTGTATGGTCTTCCCCATAGCTACTTGTGAATCCCACACACTGACAGCGCAAAAATCTGCATCCATCCCCATTGCTGGAGCCAATGTTGTGCAGGAAATAGCAACTTGCAAACTGAACTGTGAGTGCACCTCTACTACTTCCAGTCTTTCTCATATATCTGCATGAATCCGAGCCAAGAGTCCCTTCTAGCTCGCCTCTAGAACTGGTAGTAGGAGAAGCCTGTCCTGCAGGACCTGTATAGTGTGGGAGTAGGTGAGTACCGTGTTCATTCTGCATTTTCTAAAGACTGCAACCTTCTGACTGTCTGTCTTCTGAATATGAAGTCTTGTATACTACATATGTGTTGTGAATCCATGACTCTGTTGTGTACGTAGCTCTCGCCATAAACGTTGGCTACATGGGTGATGGTTGCTTGCATGTATATATGTATGTTATAGATATGCAGAGATGTTGCATGATTTTCTCCCTAATCACAAGCTGTGGTATTACAGGCTCTCTGTTCTCAATGCCTTTAGTGAATATCTTTTCTGTGCAGTATATTGCCAGTGCATGTGTGTGGGAGAACCTGCCGGAGGGAGGATGTGTGGGTGCTCAGCTCTTGTTTTTGAATTGCGGATAATGCCTCAGTAAGAGTCGCTTTTCCTGGTTACGGTTGCCATGACAGCCTGCTGAGACAGGAATTCTGGTACCAGGACAATCTGTCTTAAGCTGAAATTCCAGGACTTTTTCATTCACAGAAGCAGTAAGATAGGGTAACCTGCCTCTTTCAAGCTCTATCGGCAACCGAATGTGCTTAACCAAAAGGCAGAACTGTAACAAAGGACAAGGAGTTGGCTTCCTGAATACTCACCCTCCAGTCTTCACATATGCATAGTTTTGGGTGTGCTTACTGCCATTTTGAGGTTCCTACATTTTGAAAGTGGATTTTCTCATTTTCCTGTGTATTTGCTGGATGCTTCCAATGCAAGATATTTCAATGTTTAATATATGTCCTCTTTCACATTTATAGCTGCCCCTCTTTCATGATGCTTAAAGCAGTGTTCAAATTGTGTTGATAATCTCCTCTATCACTGATTACTTGAACAACATTGAAACCTGGTGCCATGTAGATGACCCTACTGTCTTTTGAGTATTGGATTTTTGGATTACTTGTCTTTCCAAACCTGAACTCAAGGCAAATTATATTTCAGGGGCAGTAGCTATTTCTTATCCCCAGAAAGTGTGCAGTCCAAGTTTGTACTTGAGGCATCCAGGGTGAATAATTTACCCAATGTCACAAGGAGAATGAGTGTGAAAAGTGGGACTTGAACCTTGGCTTGCTTGGTTTTCAACTCATTGCTCTGACCAGGGTAGTATAAAAAAGTAATTTTCATCCAGGTTCAGGCTAGAAAGTCAGTTGTCAAACTATCAGAAAATGTACCTATATCCCTGTACTCTATGGCCTATAAATAGATAAATGAATAAAACCATTAAACTGTACATTTTAGCACATGCTAAGACCACAAAGCTGAAAGCAACTTATGCTTTACAGAGTAAAAACAAAATACATCAGATTTCATTATCTCATCCCTCACCCTCACATCTTACCCATAACACCCAAAAACCCACCGACCATACACTCCAACTCCCAACCCACAGCTGGATGAGGCACTGTTCCTCACACAGACTTTTGCCTCTGGTATCATGGCTGCTATGCTAAAGTTTGTATTTTTCCTTTTTTTGTTTTTAATTCTTCATGTCAAATCAAATATACATATTGTGTGTATATGTCTGTACATAGTAGATGATGGCAGATAAAAACCTGTACGGTCCTTCTAGTCTGCCTAGCAAGATGGATAGATTATATCTATCTCTCTAAGAGCTCTGTGTTTACCCATGATATGAAGCCAAAGAGAGAAAACATGAGAAATCACTACTTTATATGAAGGTTTGTGCATTAAGAAGAATTACAATTCATGAACTACTTGAGTGTTTCCCAAGTGAGTCCTGGAGGACCCCCTTACCAGTCAGGTTTTCAAGGTATCCACAATGAATGAGATTGTTTTGCATACACTGCCTCCATTGTATGCAAATCTCATTCATGCATATTCATTGTGGAGATCCTGAAAACCTGACTGGCAAGAATGTACTGGACCGACTTGGGAAACTATTTGTTTCAATAAGCTTTTTAAATTGCTGGTGTCGTACTTTAAAAAGATATTTTATAAGGCACAATAATTTTTTTTTATTTAATTTTTTATTGTTTTTAAAATGTGTTTTATGTAACTGTTTTTTCTTATTTTTATTATGATTGTTAAATTGTAAACTGCCTAGTGCCATGAATAATGCAGGATAGAAGCTGTGGAAAATAAATCTAAGCTACCAGCCAGGGGTGGGCACCAGATCTGTGATGGAATTCAACATGTCTTGGGCAGATATAGAGGATGTTGGCAGGGTATAGTGTTTTAAATAGCCTAGTTTTCATTTCCTTCAGAACAGCTATGATTTGGAGAAATGAAGGAACAGAGAGAGCTTGATTGGAACTAGCAGGTTTCAATTCTCTAGAAACCGACTGACTTGGTGCTGGCAACATAGTGGTAGATCACTATGTTCCAGTAAGCCCACAAGGACATAGGGAGCTTAATGGTTGGTGGCCATGTCATGTAGAGTATTAAAACGCTTGCTGCTAAGACATATAGGGTGAGGAGACTAGGTGTTAAGAGTAAAAATTCCCATCTTTAATCTACCTTGGATGGAGAAGCATCTGTGGCTACTGCATTATCTATAATACAGTTTTCTCAAAATATGACTGGAAGAGACCTTGAGTGACCTTTCAAAACCATCACAATGTCTCTAAATTGAATTTGCGATATGGAAAATGCCCGACATAAATTTATTTTTTACTTTTTATATTTATAACCTGCCTGCAACCAAGCAGGGAACAATAATAACATCCATAAAATTATAAAAACATACACCACTCGTAGACAGTTGCATGCTAGCATCCAAGAAATTCTACCTTTGCATTAAGACACCAGGCACCAGCAAAGGCCTCAACAAACAAATGTGCCTTCAGAAATCTTTTAAACTTCTTTATATTTGCATACAGCAACGAGTCAGGCAAATGGTTCCACATCAGAGGTCCAGCTATTGACAAAGCAGAGGCTTTTGTATCCATGTAGTGGACCTCAGAGTTGCTTCACAGATTTGTGATCACAAGGAGTGGTTGAGTTGATAGGGTACATGTATTATGACCTTATCTTTGCAAACTTCCAATAACAAAACTTTTTCAATCATTACCAATCCTTATAGATAGCAGTATTAACAAATCTGTGTTTGTTGTTTTTAAATTGTAACTTGCCCTGCTTGTATAGTTGAAGTGTGATACTAGGTTCTGTAAATTAATGGAATGAGCTTTTCCTAGAGGTCAGAGCTAAATCCATCTTGCTTTAATGGAAGCCTGCTGATTCTTTTTCTTTCTTTATACACATGGCAAATGTGCTTCATTGTAAACCCCTCCCCCATTCTCTATCCAGTCGCACCTCAGGCTTCCCTTTCCAGGCTAAGTAAACCCACTCCATCCTTTTCTCATAGGCTTCTTACCATTTTTTGCTCAAGATTAAAGGAACTTTCTTAATATTATTTTTTGTATATGTATTGCCAAAGTAGTTGATTAGGCTACTGTTAATTTTTCAGTGCACATCACAAAACGTACTTTGTGCAATGGGGTAACAGTCAAACAGCAACTTTTGAAAGAGATGGATGAGAACCTTAAGGGGGAAAATTATCAATGTGGGCTGCCGTTGTTAAGGTGTTTTATTTACTGTTAACCTAGGTTATTAGTAACTAGGTTTCACTTCATAAATGGGACCTGTGCTAAAATAGCAGAATTAGTGGTAAAATAACCCAACAGTAGTCCATGTTGATAAATTCGCCCTTAGGGTGAAGAGTTTCAGTCTCTGATAACCAGAGCTGATATTGTGATGTCATAATACCTCATTCCACCAATAAGAGCCAACCTCATCACTGATGTCAGAATGGCTTGATTGTCCTAGACTTAGCTCACTTTTATTACATACAGCAGTGATTCCCATTTTTAGAAGCATTTCTTTTTTTTTTCTTTAATTAAGGAGAGAAATTATCAATGTAGGCTACCATTAAAATTTATTTTACTGTTAATCCCAGTTATTAGTAATTAAATCTCATTGCATAAAATGGGACCTATGCTAAAATAGCAGAGTTAGTGGTAAAATAACACATCTTAACAGTAGTCCATGTTGATAAGTTTCCCCCCTAAGTGTGAAGAATTTCAGTCTCTAGTAACCAGAGCTGATTTTGTGATGATGTAATGCCTCATTCCACCAATAAGAGCCAACCTCATCAGTGATGTCTCAATGGCTTGATTGTCCTCTATTTGGCTCACCTTTATTACATACAGCAGTGATTTCCATTTCTAGAAACAGTTCTTTCTTCTTTAATTAAGGGGAGAAGTTATTAATGTGGCTACCATTGAGATTTGTTATTTTACTGTTAATCTCAGTTATTAGTAACTAGGCCTCATTGCATAAAATGGGACCTGAGGTAAAAGAGCACATCTTAACTGTAGCCCATTGGTAACTATACCATTTAGTAGTAACAAAAATAAAAGACTTATGAAACAGGGAGAGAAATACAGTAGCAAGTATAATTATAAGATTTTGGTAGATGTTTGTTGCTGTCCTCTCTGTTTTCTCTGATTCCTCCATATCCTCTTGATGTGCAGGACCCAGAGTTAAACATTGTAATCCAAATTCAACAATGAGCTCACCAATTCTGCACTGCATGCAATACTTGTGTTACTAGTTTCAAGTTTGTTGGTATTTGATGTGCTGCCCATTGCTGAAGCCAAACCAAAATTAATAGAGAGAGAGTAGAAAGGGAGAAAGAAATGAGAGCAAGAGGAAAAGGATTATGTCCATTTACATAGTTTCTCCACCTCACCCCATCTGCAGAGAGGGTACAATATCACTCCGCAGAAAAGAGCACACTGCAAAGACAGTATTCTGTATTGCACAGCCGTGTAGGGCCCCTGTTGATCTTTGCAGATGTCATCAGCTGGAATATGTTGGAAGAAAAGATACGTTTTAAGATTGTACTTACAAAGATTCCTGTCTTAGCGATGAGGACAGCCCTTGGTGGACCAAGTAGGCGCTGTAACAGTAAAGCTGGAAAGCCTGTGAATGTCCAGTCCTCTGTGGTGGAAGGAGGTTTTGCTGTGATCTAAGCACTGTACAGGTGGTATATGGAATCAGTATGGAGAAAGAGAGGGAGACCACTGTAAAATATTTTATGCACCAAGATAATGTTCTTAACGGCAACCCACACAGAGATTGGCAGCTAGTGTTCCTTCTTCAGAAGTGGGATGCCACAGTCATATTTACGGGCTGCAGAAATGAGTTTAATAACCTTGTATTGAATGAGCTGTAAATGTTTAAAGTCTGTAAGCTTGATCCTTGAATAAGGCACTGAAAGAGTCCATTATAGTACCAGTGCATGAGTTCGTGTTCGAAAAGAGCCCGGACTGAGCTAATTAATTTCATTTAAAGGAAACATTTCCTTGTCAAAAGAAATGTGAGGTTGATGTCTAATGTGACCCGTAACACTTTAATCATGTCAGCTAAAGAAACTAAAAGAAGAGGGACTGTGGGAACTCTGTCAGTTTCCTTGAAAACAGTAAAGCCTTAGTTTTATTAGTTTCAATTTTAGCTTTGAATATGGCCAGTGTGCAGTAGTCAGAAGTTTTCCGTTCAGAAGGGATACATCAGATGGGTGGATAGATCGACTGTGGCAAGAATTTGAATATCTTCTGCATATAGTAATGATTTCATGTGTATGCCCAGATATATATATAGAGAGAGATTATTAGATACTGTAAATGTAGCAGCAGAGATGGTGTGATAAAAGCTTAATCATGTTTGGACAGATAGAACAGTGCAAGGACAAAAGTGTGAATGACTGAATATTTATTTTGTGGCCCATTAGTTTCTCTGTTTTGTTCCAGCTTGATTGGAACCAGTCCTTGGATTCTGGAGCCGTGAACTTTTGTTCACAAGTAAGCACAAATTTCCCCCCTATTGTAATAGGGTTACCCTGCCACTGTTCCTAGTCTGATCATTACAGCAATGGTCCTGAGACAGGACCAACATCAGGGCTCCTCCTGCAACCTTCTACCACAGGCTCTAATGGAGAGTGAGGTGTTGCCAACCACACTCCATCTGTAGCATCCCATGTGGGGGTTTGAACCAGGGGCTTTCTATGTGGCAGTGCAAAGCATTCCCATTGAGCTTATAGGATTTTGAAGAATCCATCCTTCACCTCTTCAAGAGCAGAGACAACAGAAAAGATGTCCTTAAGGGTGATTTTCAAAGGATGCTAGCTGGGTAGCTAAGGCCTAAGATCCCTCAGTAAGAAATGAACCGGCAGTGGGTGATTTTAAGTCTGACTTCACCAAGGGTTAGATTTAACCACTCAATAAGAGTTGTAACATGGTGGGTGGAAATAGCTGTTGGCTCCTGGCCAGTTAACTTGCCCGTTCGGGTTATTGCTGATGTTCAGCGACATTTAACTGGTTAGTACCACTGAAAATGTCAGTATTCATCCCTTAACCGGCCAGGGTAATTGCATAACTAGGACCAGATAAAAGTCGATCCTATCTTTATGCAGTGCTGAATATTGCACTTAGCTGGCTATGCATTAGCCGGCTCTGGAAACCCATAAATTCAATGCCAATGCCTGCACATGGCCTAGCATTTGAATTTTTGGGTTTAATGGCAGCAGCAGCAGTGACCAAAATGCTAATCGCCACTGACTGAATATCGGGCTCTGTGTGTCCATTGTATGTTTTAACAAATTTACATAGTTTCTCCACCTAACATCATCTACAGAAATAGTGACAAAGTACAGGGACCCTTTCATGCCTGCATATGTGTTAGTGAATTTTCAAAGTAATTGCAGGTGTCTTTATGAAAATTATCCCCATGGGTACTACATTATGGAGCAGTCATTCTCAACCCAGTCCTTGAAACACACTTAGCCTGTCAGCTGCTCAGGATACCCATAATGAATATGCATAAGGTAAATCTGCATGCACTACCTCCAATGTATGCAGATCTATCGGCTGCATATTCATTGTGGGTATTCTGAAAACCTGTCTGCATCCTAGCTATGCATTTTACGTTCTGCCTGTTTGCACGATTCTCTTCCTAAGCGTAGTCCTTTGCTTTTGTCATTATTGCATTTTTGTCTATTTATTTGAAGGTCATTTTGTCTCTGAAACCTCTACTGCAAAGGTGCTCAATTTCTCTGAACTCACTGTAGTGTGAAATTTACATGGACTCTTGACTCCTTCATCCAAATAAGCACTAAAGGATTGAATACTACTGAAGCCATGATATATGTTTGTGAACACAAGGCCGCTACCACCTGTCTAACCTGAGAAGATCTGACCTTTCTGCTAATAATAAGTGAATATATATCTGGATAAGGGGGCATTGAGAGGAGAGAAAAGCAGAGCAGGGACCTAGGTAAGACCACACTACATATGCAGCTCTTAGAAAATGGTGCCTGACACCATATAGATAGCATAAATACGTCCAGGGTACTCTCCCATCTGCTGGACAGGTTGCCATGGTAGAGACACTCATTACACATATGTTGAAGCTGTCCAGAAATCATGACAATTGGGAGAAATAGAAATAACTAAGTGAACCCTCGACAGATGTGTCACAACAGCTATTATATCCATAGAAATATAGAAAGATGAACACAACATTACCAGGCCTCAGAAAAAGTGAGTGTGAAGCAGGACCTTGGTTACTGTAAAAATGACAGAGCATGTCAACTTCAACTATTAACTTGATAGGGTTAGGGCAGGGGTTCTCAATCCAATCCACATGACACACCAAACCAGCCTGGTTTTCAAGATACCTAAAGTGAATATACATGAGATAGATTTGCATATATTACTCTTGGTGGCAAAAGCAATGTGCTACTACCCGGGGAAACCCCTTTTTTGCCACTGGCTCTCCTTGAGACCTTAGACAAGTCATTTCGTCTCCCCTCACCTCAGGTACCCACTTTAGACTATAAGTTCTCTGGGACAGGTAGATACTGAACCTGAATACTTACAACCATTGTACAGTGCTGAGCACAACCAGTAGCACTATAATAATGATGAATATTATTATTATGTTAATTATCATTTTTTGTATTATATTTCATGGATTGGGGAAGGTGGCAGTGGGAGAATGTAGGAGATGTTTGAAATACATGTATTTGCACTTATTGAATGAATTGGTCATCTCACAGTGTGCAAGATATTTGTTATTCAAAACTTTAATTAAAAATGTAAAACAAAAAATGGAGAAGTGAGTAAGGTGATCACATTTGAAGATGACAGTGATTTAAAATACTAAAACAACAAAAAAAAAAAGACTTGAGTTATTGAAGGAGGATCCTGGGTGATGCATATAAAATGTTAACATGGGCAAAGTGATGCACATGAGGAAAAATAGTCCAAATGGTTGGTTAATGAAATGATCAAGAGGAGGCAAGAAGACAACATCAGGGGCCCAGAAGAAAGAAGGTTAAGAAATCTTTATAAACACCATATTTATAAAAACAATATCCAGGAAACTGATGGACTGAGCTTGGCTCAGTTAAACATGCTGATGTAAGTCTTGTTCTTGGTTGATCTGGAGGCTCATTTTCAAAGCAAATAGACTTACAAAGTTACATAGAGGGCATTTTCCATACGACATCTAAGTCAGACTTTGGACGTTTTGCACTAAACGTCCGAGATCCAAACAGCAAATATAACCATTTTCAAAAAAGCAAAATGTCTTTTTTCTTTTTTCAAAAATATTGTTTGTAACAAGGTTTTGTGCTCTGTGCATTTATCTTTTCAGGCCATTTTCAGAAAAAAAAAAAAAAAAACACCACCGCACAAGTGAAAACATAGAAACTCAAGCTATTGGGATGTAGGAGGGGCCAGCATTTTAGCAGACCAGTCCTCCAGACATCTCAGGAGAGCAATGGGCACCCTAGGGAGCACTGCTGTGGACTTCATAACATGCTCCCAGGTACACATCTCACCATTACTCCCATGTCTTGTCTGCTGAGCCCTCCAAAACCCACTATCCCTAACTGTACACCACTACAATAGCCAAAATGGGTGAAGGGGGCACCTAGATGTAGGTACAGTGGGTTTCTGGTGAGTTTTGGAGGGTTCACAGTTTCCACCACAAGTGTAACAGGTCTATAGTGCACTGTAACCAACACTACACTACTCCAGGGGCTAGGCATGATGCTCTAATGGACCTGCGTATAACATCTGAGGCTGTCATAGAGGCTGGTGAGTACTATTTTTTTCACATTTTGGGGAGGTGGGAGGAGGTCAGTGACCACTGTGGGAGTAAGGGAGGTCATCCTTGAATCCCTCAAGTAGTCATCTGGTCATTTAAGGTACCGTTTTGTGTCTTATTCATTAGAAAAACAGGTCTAGACCAAAATGTTGAAGTTTTAACCCTAGATGGTTTGGTTTTGTTCCATTATGGCTGTAAAATGTCCAAATGTTAGGCACACCCTAAGCCCGACCTAATCCTGCCTTCAAAAAGCCCCCAACATGCCCCCTTATGATTTGGACACACTGCAGATGAAATTCATAGATAGACAAATGCACAACAGGTTTTGAAAATACTGCTTTGGACGTTTTGAGAATAAATCTGTCCAAATGATGCTTTATGAAACTTTTTGGATGTTTTTCTCTTTTGAAAATGAGCCCCATAACAATCTATATAACTTTGTAAGTCTATGTGCTTTGAAAATGAGCACCATGGTGTTCATGGCCATTTCTCCTCGAATTACCCACACAATGAAGGCCAGATTCTCTTCCTCAGGCTTCAGCTAGAATGTAGATGAAATTTTGTTTTCAGTGCTCAGCCAGACCTACAACTTTCAAAATTTGAGAGTACCAGAACTCAATGAACAACTAAAAATGATCTCCCCATCTGAGTTATGGGACTGCCTAGCCCACCCAGTCTTGAAGGCCTGCCATTAGGAAAACCAAACCCAACAGCACGCATGCCTTGAGATTCTGCTCAAGAGAACAGCTGCAGTGAAAGCTAAGGTGGCTTCAGCAGGATTTAAGTGAGCAGAAGCCTCTTGTGCCCACTTAAATCATTAAAGGGGTCTTTTACTAAAGCTTAGATGGAGTTTATTCCTATGGGCCCTGCTGTAGATAACTTGAGCTAAGCTTTAGTAAAAGGCTCCCTTTGAATACTGGGTCCTAAAAATATAACAGATAACCTAACAGCAGCAGCAATTCAAGGAAGGACAAACACAGCAAGAGTATATCCAAATGCCAATTTTAATGGAAACAGGACCCAACCTGGCCAAGTATTGGAAAAACCTTCATCAAGGGTCTACAAACAATAAATATAATAAAATCAATAAAAGTATAAGAAAGATCATCGTAAAAATGGATTATACAAAAATGAAAATAATAGAATGCAAACTTTACCAGATAGGTTTCCACAATGCATTCACAGATTCAAAGCATGCACTGTAATATCCTGTCAACATCTTAAAAATAACATAAATATTATTATTACTGCCCATAATGTATAGCTTCAAATAGATACATATAGGGCCTTTAAATACAATTCTCAATAATAATATTCATATTATATGGCTCATAGGTGTAAACAATGCTAAGCATATGGACAGTAACTATAATTTTAACTTAACACACAAGTGTATAATCCAGCAGATTAGCACAGTCCAAAAATAGGTGAAGGAAGGACTCCAAAATAAAAATAAAAAGTCGATGCAATTCAAAATAAAACATGAGACCAAGGGATATATTATAAATGTATAAATAATAAAGATCCTCCATATAAAATAATTAATCATACTGAGCAGAAGAGAGTTTCAACATATCATCAACAATGACACTTAGGTTCTGTTCCTGGTCAGGGACTCCTAATGTGGAACCTTGCATTACGTAGCTATAGTTTGTGTTTCTCTTTCCCACATGCATCACTTTGCACTTGCTCACATTAAATGTCATCTGCCATTTGTATGTCCAGTCTCATACAGTGTAGGTTCTCTTGCAAGTTTTCACAATCCTCTTGCGATTTAACAACTTTGAATAACTTTGTGTCATCAGCAAATTTTATTACTTCACTAGTTATTCCCATCTCTAGATCATTTATAAATATGTGAAAAAGCAACGGTCCCAGCAGAGACTCCTGGGTAACCCCACTATCTACCCTTCTCCATTGAGAATACTGACCATTTAACCCTACTCTCTGTTTTCTTTTAACCAGTTTTTAATCCACAATACAACGCTACCTCCTATCCCATGACTCTCCAATTTCCTCTGGAGTCTTTCATGAGGTACTTTGTCAAACGCCTTTTGAAAATCCAGATATACAATATCGACCGGCTCACCTTTATCCACATGTTTATTCACCCCTTCAAAGAAATGTAGTAGATTGGTGAGGCAACATTTCTCTTCACTAAATCCATGTTGGTTTTGTATGATTAATCCATGATTATATATGTGCTCTGTAATTTTGTTCTTTATAATAGTGTCTACCATTTTGCCTGGCTCCACATCAAGTTCACCAGTCTATAATTTCCCGGATCACACAAATTGGTGTTACATTGGCCTTGGTATGCAACATTCTGCAAGTTCTGCCCTTTATTTCTTTTATTTGTTACATTTGTATCCCACATTTTCCCACCTATTTGCAGGCTCAATGTGGCTTACATAGTACCATAACGGCATTCGCCAGTTCCGGTATGAACAAATACAAGCCTTTCTGAACAGGTTTGTTTTTAGTTCTTTCCGGAAATTTTGGTGGTCGTAAGTTGTTTTTACTATTTTTGGCAATGTGTTCCATAGTTATGTGCTTAAATAGGAGAAGCTGGATGCATACGTTGATTTGTATTTGAGTCCTTTGCTGCTTGGGTAGTGGAGATTTAGGTAAGTAAGTATCTGCTCGTTTGTTTGTTTGTTTGTTTATTAATTTATTTATTGGTATTTATTGATTGCGTTTATGAGGCCATATCTCAGTATGGATAAAGAGGCTGGAGGACTTGGTATGCAAGATTCTTCAAGGTTCTGCCCTTTATCTTCTCTTATTTATTTATTTATTTATTGTATTATTTATTTATTGGGATTTATTGATCGTCGTTATGAGGCTATGGGGATAAAGAGCCTGGAGGGTCTGGTATGCAACATTCTGCAAGTTCAGCTCTTCCTTGTGACTCTGGGCAAGTCACTTAACCCTTCATTGCCCCAGAAGCAAAATAAGTACCTGAATATAATATGTAAACAGCTTTGATTGTAACCACAGAAAGGAGATATATCATATCCCATCACCTTTCCCTTTATCTGATCTTGTTTGTTTATTTTATTTAGATTTATTGACCACCTTTATGAAGCCATATCTCAGTAAGGATAAAGAGGATGTAGGACTTGATATACAACATTCTGCAAGGTTCTATTTAACATCTACTTCAGCCCATTCGCCTATTATGGAGGATTTGAGATAAGATGGTTACCTTATGCATCTGATATTCAGCTTCGTTCCTCTGTGCAGAAAGATCAATATACTGTGATTACCTAGCTTAATGAGTGCTTATTAGTTGTGATGGGGTTGGTCGGGGGCACTCATTGGCAGAAAACTGGGGTGAGCTATTGGGAAAATGGCCCAACCAACTTTTTGACTGAAGTCAATGGTGAGCAGACCACAAAAAGACCGCGGAAATCCAGAATAAAACAAAAACACCTTTATTATGCAACAAGAGTGGAGGGTCTTCAACACAGAGCTCGGTTTGGCCAAGTTTTGCCAAATGGCTACTTCAGGGGCTAAAATAACCAGATCAGTATGTAAACAAACATGTATCAGATCTGGCTCAATTGTATGACAATGACTCGAATGTTTGAGTTGTGTTGAAAACCCTCCACTCTTGTTGCATAATAAAGGTGCTTTTGTATTGTTTTGGACTTCTGCGGTCTTTATGTGGTCTGCTCACCATTTTATTTATTTATTTATTTTTATTTTATTTATTTTATTGCATTTGTAGCCCACCTTATCCCACCTATTTGCAGGCTCAAAGAGGCTTACATAGTATTATTAACATGGTTTTTCCAGTGTATCAAGTATTGTTAGTATTGTGTAAAGATTAATTAAGGGACAAAAGAGAAGGAAGGGATTTATTAGGGTATTTATAGAAGGTGGGCTTTCATAACTGAATGGTTGGTGAAGTCTGTATTTTGCAGACTGCCTGCCCATTTTGGGGGGGGGGGATCAACCAACTTTTTGCCCCACACAGCATCAGAAAGTAAGAAGCTTGGAAGTTGTTTGGCCCCATGGGCACTCAAGCTCAAGCTTATTCAGAAGATAGAGAATATGTGTGGGCAAGAGGTTGAGGAGGAGATTTATTTATTTATTTTCAGCACTTGATATACTGCAAGTGATCCCTGAGACAAATATGCGGTTTACAATTTCTCTTACAGGTACTTTGCTAATGGACTCACAATCTAAGTTATATGTTGTGAGTCCATTATAAGTTATACCTGGGGCAATAGAGAGCTAAGCGACTTGCCCGGGGTCACATGGAGCTACAGAAGGAATTGAACCCGGTTCCCCAGATCTGCAACCCACTGCACTAACCACTAGGTCACTTGCTCCTCTGCTGTTATGTTCAGAGGGTACAATTGTGCTCCAATCAGCCCATAAATAAAAATAAAAATAAACACATCGAACCCTCCCACAGAACCACACCGCTTAATCCAACTAGGATACATCAACGCAAGATCAGCAGTAAGCAACTCAGTAGATATACTAGACTGGATTACCACAGATAAGTTAGACCTTCTTTTCATCACAGAAACCTGGTTCCACAGCCCTACAGACCCCGCCATATTAGAGACATGCCCACCAGAATACAAAATCACCCACTGGACAAGAAAAGGAAAAAGAGGGGGTGGAATAGCCATAATTTATAAACCCGAATTCACCATCACAACCACGGGTGAATCCACTTCTCCACAACTTGAAATTGCCTCGACAAGAATCACTCACCCAAACCTACTAGGACACCTCAACGCAATCCTATTTTACAGACCACCAGGAAAATGGCAAGACTCCCAAATGCAACTCATGGACTTCATCTCGAACACATGTGTCTCTGCCTCAAACATCCTCATCATAGGAGACATCAACCTACACCTTGAAGACGACACCTCTAGAGGCACACGAGAATGCAAAGAATTCTTAAAACTTTGGGATCTGCACGCACCTAACACGCAACCAACACACACAAAAGGACATACACTAGACATCATTACACACAAATTTGACCCAGACTCAAACATACTACTTACTGACACAAGATGGACACCTACACTATGGTCAGACCACCATAAAGCATATGTCTCCCTCAACTGGCGAAAAAACACACATAAACACAATCAACAAACATGAACGAACAACATACACCATGAGAGGAAAAATAGACCCCACAACATTCTGGCAACAGATCTACCAGAACGAATGGTTAACAAATGCTGACACCATCCAATTCCTCCAAGAATGGGACGATATATGCACAACAACATTAGACAAAATCGCCCCAATCCAAACCAGAACATCACATAGGAAAAAATCAAATCTATGGTTCACCGAAGAGCTGAAAAAACTTAAAACACAAGTCAGGAAATTAGAACGCGCATGGAACAAAAAGAAAGATGAACAAACACTAAATGCCTGGAAACTACTTCGGAGGAAATACAAATACACCATATAACAGACTAAAAGACTACATTACAAAACAATGATAGGACCCAACTACAAAGACACACACAACTCTTCTACCTTGTGAATAAATTGCTAGACACCTCACCAGCTACAAACAACAGCAAAGACATACCAGATGTCGACAACCTTGCGAAATACTTAAGGAGAAAATTATACGACTTAAAATACCCGCCAGCACTATTGAATACGCCACACTTCTAGACTGTCTAGACCCAGAAGACGGAATTTACCCAGCAGACAGAACCTGGACCGAATTCGAATTATTATCAGAAGACCTCATCTCTGAAACACTTAAACGATTTGCTAAATCCTACTGCAAACTAGACAAATGCCCAAACAACCTCATGAAATCAGCTCCTCGACAATTGTAATAGACCTAACGAACCACGTAAACTTCATGCTACAAAATGGACTCTTCCCAAAGGAAAAAGGAAAATTCTTACTCACCCCAAACCCCAAAGATACAAAGAAAAGCGCAAGCGAAATAATCAATCACAGACCAGTAGCATCCATACCACTAATAACCAAAATAACCGAAGGGATGGTAACAAAACAACTTACAAACTATTTAAACAAGTTCTCAATACTGCATGATGCCCAATCAGGATTCCGATCGAACCACAGCACAGAAACAGTACTAATTACCCTAATGACTAAATCCAAACAATAATCGCAACCGGCAACACTACTTCTCCTACAATTCGACATTTCAAGTGCAGGTTGATTTGGTCGACCACGGAATTCTATTGCACATACTTGAATACTTTGGGCATCGGAGGAAAGGTCCTAAACTGGTTCAAGGGGTTCCTAACCTGCGTTCATATCAAGTCACATCAAACTCAAATACGTCCGCTTCATGGACACCTGAATGTGGAAGTACCGCAAGGATCACCCCTCTCACCAAACCATTTTCACATAATGATGATCCCATTGGCAAAACTCCTATCAAATCATACCTCAACCCGTATATATAAGCCGACGATGTAACAATATACATCCCTTTCAAACAAGAGATCAAAGAAATAATCCAACGAAATCACCAAAGTTTACACATCATGAACACCTGGGCAGATGCATTTCGACTGAAACTAAACGCGGAAAAAACTCAATGCCTAATACTCACCTCCCAATACAACACGAATGAATTTACCACCTTAACACCACCAAAACTAACCTTCCAATCTCAGAAACTTTAAAAAAATCCTTGGAGTCACTATCGATCGCCACCTAACACTCGAAACCCATGCAAACAACACAACCAAAAGATGTTCTGACTGCATGTGGAAACTGAAAAGAATTAGACCATTCTTCCCAAGATCCGTCTTTCGCATCCTAGTGCAATCCCTCGTACTCAGCCATCTGGATTACTGCAATTCACTATACGCAGGCGGTAAAGATGCAAATACTGAGGAGACTTCAAACAGCCCAGAACACAGCAGCCAGACTCATCGTTGGAAAACCAAATACGAAAGTGCAAAACACTTACGAGAGAAGCTACACTGGCTCCCACTTAAGGAACGCATTACTTTTAAAGTATGCACATTAGTCCACAAAATTATTCACGGTGAAGCTCCAGCCTACATGTCTGACTTAATAGACCTACCACCCAGGAACGCTAAAAAATCATCTCGACACTTTCCTTAACCTCCACTTCCCTAATTGCAAAGGTATAAAATACATGGCGCTGCACGCATCAACCTTTTCTTACATAAGCACGCAATTCTGGAATATACTACCGCGCAACTTGAAAACAATCCACGAACTAACCAACTTCCGCAAAGTACTGAAGACTCATCTCTTCGATAAAATTTACTGTAAGGATCAATACACATGAAGTCCACACTCACTGTTCCAGAAATACACCAATACTTCTTTTCCTGAACTCTCATCCCCCGTAATTTATCACACTTAAACCTTCACTCACAAAAAATGTTATACCGAATGTTCATTTGCTAAGGGTCCATTACCCTATTAATTTCCATTGGTCTCTTTCCATTGTTCCATTGTTCTTTTCCTTGTCCTATTCCCTAACGATACCTTGACTCTGCTTTCGCTTAAAATTCTCACAATGTAATCCATAACTGAATTGTAACAAATTGTAGTTTCCATTATTTACAATGTATTGTAAGCCACACTGAGCCCGCAAATAGGTGGGAAAATGTGGATACAAATGCAATAAAATAAATAAATAAATCTGAATTTAAGGATCCTCCTTGAGGCTTTCTTGCTATTAACTGGTATATTTCTGTTGTGTGTCTATCCACCAATGGTTTTTGTCAACTACATCCTTCAAGTGAAAAATTTGCTTTACCTTGTTAGGACTAAGACACTCATCGAGTTTATCAGGGAGAAAACCCTGTAGTGCTTACATGTAAATGGCAGAAAGGTTCTTTGGGATAGAAATGTTTGGGCTTCTGCTTTAACTTTGCTTTACAGCTCCAATGGCTCCTGGTTAAGGTGGAATCTTTATGACTGTGTGCTTGATGTTTAAAGCATTGCATTATGGAGAATCTGAATACTTGGTTATTTGTCTGCAGTGTTGTTAGCTTTGTGCTTCTCGCAGCAGGCCTTCTTGACAGTTCTAGCCCATCCTTGATTAGTTGGTTGCTACCAGGAAGAGAGCATTATCTAGTTTGTTCTGGTGAGCTGGCAGGCTTTGCCTCTTGAACTTTGTTTGGAGTTAAACCATCTTCTGTTTTGCAAAGCAGTGAAGGTTTGGTTGTATACACAATGTTTTAAGTAATTTAGGAGGGGGGGAAGGATTGGGTTACCCTGACTAAAGTTTAGGAATTGTTTTATTGGTTTGTTATTTATGTTTTATTAGAAGTTACTTCGTAACTGACCTTGAGCTCCATTTTGTAGGCTCTGTCATTAACAAATTCTTATGCAGAGTTACACAAGACCTGCTTAGGCAGGTGCAAACTTTTCTCCACTCCTGGTTTCAATTGTCTTATACTGGTTCTTGTATCATCTTTAAAATAACTTATAACCGAATAAATCTTATATGAGTGAGAGGGAGGGGCAAGATAGTTGATAAATAAATATCATCACAAGAAAAAGGGAGAGAGAGACAAGGATGTCTCAGAGTGCAGAAGGGCATTAATGGCACATTGGTTGCATCTAGATGAGACAGGTGTACCCAGTACCAGAAAAAGCTACTAGGTCTGCCTTAAATTGTGATGCTGTTACTAAGAGCAAGGCTGACAGCAAGCTGTGGAACATAGAGGGTTTGGGGGAGGGGGGAGGGAGGAGGGAGAGATTATACAGTGCAAGAGAGAGGGAGAACAATTATACAGAGCAAGAGGTCACCTATATGGAGAATCTTCAGAGCGAAAGGCAAGCCAGAGAGAGAGACATGAAGGAATGATAGAATTCAGATAAGGGAAGGAGGGATAGAATACAGAGAGAAGAACTGAGGAAAGCAAAGGAAGGAGGAGGAGAGAAGGGAGCTGTTATAGCCACACAGCATTGGCTTGCAGACCGGGGAAACGGTTCCTTTCTGTTCATCAGGCTTTCATGAACACGGCGATCCCCTGAGGGAAGTGCTGGCTGCTGCCTGGGACCAGCTGTGTCCACCGCTGCCAAGGAATGCAGGTAAGAGCCTGTCCCCCCTACCCCCCCCCCCCCCCCCCCAACACACACACATCCGAGAGGTGCTAAGCATTTCTTAGCTAGGGATTCTCACCAGATCTGCTTCACTTGTTAAAATGCTCTTTGTCTTATAAATAATTTAAGAAAGGGATTGCAAGCTCTTTCCAGGTCATCAATGCTCCCTCTACCCCCTTCTGCTGCTTGCTCTCTTGAGGAGCTGCAGGAAAGAGGGGAAATAATACAGAAAGGAGAGATGTAGGATGGAGAGACTGAGAAAGAAAGGGAGAAACAAAGGCATGGGGGAGATACATGAGGAGATAGAGAATGGGAAATACAAATGGAGAGCCAGAAAGGAAGTGGGGAGAGAGAGTGATGGGGCAGGAGATAAAGGCAGATTGTGTGTAAGGAGAAGGAGAGAAAAATCAGAGGGACTGAGGAAGACCTAGGGAGAGAAAAAACGGCAGAGAGAGAGAGTGATGGGGCAGGGAGATTATGAGAAAGGCAGATTGTGTGTGAGGAGAGTTCGAGAAAAAACAAGGGACCAAGAATAAGAAGAAAGACTGAGGAAGACCTAGGGAGAGACAGTCTGTGAAAAAGAGCAAACAAGAAGGAAGATTGAGACAGAAAGGAGAAAGAACAAGGAGAAGGGAGATTGTAGGAACTGAGAGAGTCTGATCAGAGAGAAGAGACAGACAGACAGACTGGACAGATGTAGGGGGAAGGGGGAAATATGGGGGGAGGGAATATGGGGGGGGTGGGCTTTAAGAGGTAGAGGGACTGGGGAGGAAGAGACTATATGATCAGACTGGTGAGGAAGAGACAGGACATGGAAAAGGAAATTGAGAGAGACAGTCAGACAGACTGGTGAGTGGTAGCTGAGAAGAAATATGGGGAGAGAAGACGAGGGACAGATCTGGAACAGGATGACTCAGAGACTTGCTGGGGGAAGGGAAACTGGGTAACACAACCTGTGGGGGACTGGAGGTTCAGGAACAGATTATTTGTGGAGGGAGGGGGAGGAAATATGTCAGAGAGACAACAATTTAAATATGTGGAGCTGAGAATACACACAGGAGCCCATGGGAAAGGCTCTAGCTACTGCTGCACCCTTGTGTATGTGCTCTGGCTATGGTGACTTTTAGAGCTTGCAATTCCACATTTAAGGAGGGTGGCAGTGAGCCTGTGCTGGTTTCTGCTGGACCATTCAGGGCTTTCCACCTCTGTAAGGAGTTCTCATACCAGCAGCTGCTAAGGTGAAGGCCTTTAAGAGCTCCAGTGGGACTGGATTTAAGAATTGGGCAACCATAGGCAGGATGCATGGCTCTCAACAGTGACCTGTGCCCTGTCTACCTGTAGGGGTTGTAAGAGTGATCCCATTCTTCCTAACTGTGAGACTTCTGTGATTGACAAACAATCCTATTAACTGTCAGGGTTGCCTTGTAAGGTGGTAAGATTTCACTCATGGGAAGTTTTTCAAAGCAGGCCAGACCTTTTATATAGTTTAGGCACAGTTGATTATACCTTGATGCAGGAGAATAACTTCTTGATAACTCTTTTAGTTCAGTCTTTCTGTGATTTTTTTTAATCTGCCTGGTATGTATTTCAAGAATACTTAAACATGCAGAAATAAGGAATTGCTTCGGTGTGAAGCTAAATCTAAATTCAAACCAACGATATCCATGGACTGCCTAATTATCTCAAGACTCTGATATGCTTATTTCTCAATCAGATCTGTCTCTGAAATGACCATGTACCATCATAATGATGACTTTGACTCTTCCGCACCATCCACTTTACTAGTTTTCTCAATGTCCTCTTAGCAAGGACTCTTCATATCTTTAAACTTTGGTTCTCCTTCATGAAAACTAGTATTTTGGCTCTTGTTCATAGCTTTCAGCTTGCTCATTTGATGTCTTTTATATAAGAATATAAAACATAACATGCTGGGTCAGAACAAGGTCCGTCAAACTCAGCATCCTGTCTCTAACAGTGATCAATCCAGGTCACTAGGAAGTACCAGGCGGATCTCAAAGAGTAGATTAATTCCATGCACTTACTCCCAGTGTGTTTATGGACTTCCCTTTAGAAACTTGTCCTGTTTCCTTTTAAACCCAGCTATGCTAAGATCACATCTTCTGACAACAAAATTCCATACCCCTGATTTTTCACTGAGTGAAAAAATACTTTCTCTCCAATTTGTTTTAACCTACTCTCTTGATGTATGGAGTGTCCCTTAGTCCTGGTACTATTGAAGGAGAAAGTAACTGTTCTCTGTTAACATTATAAGGCCTCTTTTATATCCAAGCACTAAAGCCTGGGGAATTTTTTGACACAATGTTCTGCTTCTGGTTCACTGTTAAAAGGAGAGATTGACTGGCTTCAAGCCCTTTCACATTAGTAAATTAAATAGTGATTTAATAGGCAGCTCCATTTATGTCAGGGGGCAAAAGGAAGGGATGGAATGGAATGGAGAATATCGTAATACCTTTGTACAGATCCATAGTGTGACCACATCTTCAGGTACCTGATCTCAAAAGGAACTGGGAAAGGTACAAAAGAAGGGTGACAAAAATAAGAAAGTAAATGAAACAACTTGCCTTATGAAGAAAGACTGAGCTGGCTAGGGTTCTTCAGCTTGGAGAAGAAACAACGGAGAAGGGACATGATAAACGTTTATAAAATAAAAGGGAGTGGAACTGGTTAAGAGAGAGAATGAATGGGTAGGAAACATAGCCATTGATGGTGGACTATTATTATTATCTGCCTATGCCATCCAGACCAGCTGGTCAGATCATGAATTCCTTCCAGACCTTAGGGCCCTAACATGAAAGGTCTTCTCATAAGAACATAAGTATTGCCATACTGGGACAGAATGAAGGTCCATCAAGCCAGCATCCTGTTTCCAACAGTGGGCAATCCAGGTTAGAAGTACCTGGCAAGATCCCAAAACAGGTACTTGAAACCTGGATTGGTCACTGTTAGAAACAGGATGCTGGGCTTGATGGACCTTCAGTCTGTCCCAGTATGGCAATACTTATGTTCTTATGAGAAGAATACCTTCATGTTAGGGCCCTAAGGTCTGCAAGGAATTCATGATCTGACCAGCTGGCCTGTATATGGTCACATACAGACCACTGTGCTGATCCATATATAAGGACCCTAGGGCTCAGCAAGGTATTAGGGTTGTCTGTATTATATAGACAGATAATCTTCTGTAGAGATGGGAAGAGTCAAACATGAGGTAGTGATAGAATATTTAGGTCTATTCTAGGGGATAGGCAACTCCAGTTCTTGAGTGCTACACGCAGTCAGGTTTCAGGACATCCACAATGAATATGCATGAGATACTACCTCCATTGTATGCAAATCTATCTCATGCATATCCACTGTGCATATCCTGAAAACCTGATCTACCTGCAGCACTCAAGGATTGAAGTTGCTTACCCCTGGTCTACTATATTTATCAACCACCTTTCATACTAGCAAATCTATGCAGTAGACAACCTGACTGAATTAAGAACAAGACAAGTAGGGACAAGACACATAAGGAAGCTAATAAAAATAGCATTGGTTGGGGGAATTCTACCACCCACCCTCTCCCAGGACACAGAAGGATGCCAGCTGAGGCAACAATGCAGCCTGACCCTTCAAACAACAAGGCTGGCCTGTAGCCAGAACTAGAAAGCCAATGGTGAAACACAACTGTCGAATGCACAGCCAAACAATCAAGTTTTCAGATAGATGCTTTTAGCCCTAATATCCAGGGAAGTGGGTTGTATAATTGAGGAGCGAAATACGGAAAACAGGCCTGATGTGCAACCTCAAATCTGATGTATGTAGTAATGGCTTGATAGAATGGCCTTTAGAATAAGCCATCATAGTGGTGCACAATACTGGAAAAAATTATGACAAGGGTACAACTAACATCCCAAAAAGAACAATGAGTTTATGGACTTTTCTTTTAGGAAATTATTCAAACCTTTTAAAACTCTGCTAAGCTAACCTGCTTTTACCACATTCTCTGGCAACGAATTCAGAGTTTAATTACCTCATTGAGTGAAGAATATTTCTCTTATTTGTTTTAAATTTACTACGTAGTAGCTTCTTTGCATGCCCCCCAGTCCTAGTATTTTTGGAAAGAGTAAACAAACGATTCATGTCTACCCGTTCCACTCCACTCAGTATTTAATAGACCGCTATCATTTGTCCCCTCAGCCGTCTCTTCTCCAAAATGAAGAGCCCTAGCCACTTTAGCCTTTCCTCATAAGGAAGTCATCCCATCCCCTTTATCATTTTCATCGCACTTCTCGTACCTTTTCTAATTCTGCTAATCTTTTTTGAGATGTGGTGACCAGAATTGCACCACGGAGCAATAGAAAGCCATTATAATAGTCTCTGTTGGAAGAAGAGTTAAAGGCATAAGACGACTTAAAATTTCCTTGACACTGAACAGACTACTGAGGTAAAAACTGCTGTTGCACTGTGTTATCTGTCTATATGTTCCCCTCTGCCTCCCCCTCTGTTGTATGTTAAGATACTTTATTATGTTGACATGTACTAGTATTTCATATTTACTCTTGTATTGTTTATTGTCTGTCTTGGGTGCTCTTACTCTCCCTGTATATAATTTATATAACCGCTTTGGTTGTACCACAGAAAAGAAGATATTAAATACATGACCCTTTACCCTTTATACCACCTCAGGTGAATTTCTTCAAAAGGTGTTAATCCTAATTTAAAACAAAAAAAAAAGGAAAACTAAAAATAATAAGGAAGTATTATTTTACAGAAAGGGTGGTGGAGGCGTGGAGTGGCCTCCCGGTGGTGGTGGTGGAGTTGAGGACTGTTCCAGAATTTAAAAAGGCATGGGATAAGCATGTGGGATCGCTTAGGAACAGGAAGAATTTGGGGTTACAGAGGATGGGCAGACTGGATGGGTCATATGGCCTTTATCTGCCGTCATGTTCTATGTTTCTATGTAAAACAAATCAGGGGGAAGCCCTGCTCAACTACATTGACAAAAGACAAAAACATGGTGAAAGAAAAGGTAGAGATCTGAAAAAACATGTTTCTGTTGGTGAAGGCAGACCTGTATCAGTCTGGGATGTATATGGAGTCAGGATTGTAAGTTAATGTGGTCTCATTATGTAAAAAACCTGATGGGCCCATAGAAGAATCTTAAATTGCAAAAGCAAACAAAAGCAGCGATGTTATATGAGTAAACCTGTCTATGCCATATGAGTATTCTGTATGGTTTGAATCTTTTTTTTTAATAGAGTCACGCTATACCAGCCATAAGGGAAAAGCAAAGCGCAAATAGCTGCCAGAAGCAAGAGAGAGAGAGAGAGAGAGAGAGAGAGAGAGAGAGAGGAGTAGAAACAGATTGAGGCAAGTGAGGAGGTGGAGGGCAGCAAGTGAAACGGGAAGAGAGCTATTCGGAAAGGAGAGGCGAGAGCATTCATTGTAATGTTGCCAGTGTACAGGCTGTTGCGTGTGTTCCCACTCAGCCTGTTATAGTGCTTTACATTCACAAATAAAGAGGAAGACAGAGAGAAAGTGATTCAGGAAACTGAACATGCAAAGTTGAATTTGGTAAATTATTTTAGTGTTCCATCAGTTCAATAAACTAACAAACCTTATATTTTTATTTATTCTCATGATTGCTATATCAGCTGTGGGAGGGAAGTTATCAACTGGGCTATCGTTAAGATGTGTAATTTTACTGTTAAACCCCGGTTATTAGTAACTAGGTCTCGCTGCATAAAACGGGAAAGGATGGCCAGATGAACAGACCGATGCAGAAATGTTATCAGAAATTAGGGAGGCTAACAAAACTGGGAAACACAGTAAGAATGGTGATTTCAATTACCCCATGTTGACTGGGTAAATGTAATTATCAGGGCATGACAGGCAGGTAAAATTCCTTGATACAATCAAGGCCTGTTTTTTTTTTTACTTTGAATTTTTATTGAAATACATCTCAAACATACAACGAGCCAGTGGCGTCAAGCACATTACAATGCAACAATTTTAATATTTATTTAACATTATGCTTATAACCCTTTTATCCTCCCTATTCCCCCACCCTTCCCCCCCTCTCCCCTCCCCTCCCCCCCCCACTAACCCCTCAACAACTGATTCCCTCAACAGCCCAAACTCCCCTAAACCCCCTCAATATCTGTTAGATGAATCCATTCAGGTGCCTCTGGATTATACTCCTCTTACGCTTATCAGTCAATTTTTCCAACTCTTATAATGGTTTTAAATTTCTCAGCGCAATTACCTACAGTTGGCCCAGCGGACTTTTCCAATGCATTGCAATAGTGTTTCGGCGGCTAACCCATTCTCTGAATCTCTGTTGTCATCTCTTTCCCCTCTGTTCCCCCACCCCAGGAGGCACCATTTAGATCACATGGAAAAGTACCTTCTAGAACTTTAGACAACCTATCCGTTATATCTTTCCAATAAGGTTGAATCAAACTGCACCCCCACCAAATATGAAAAAAAGTTCCCGTCTCTCTTCCACATCTCCAACAGCTATCAGAAGCCTCAGGGAACATTCTTTTAATTCTATCAGGTGTATAATACCATCTGCTCAGCACTTTATACCAGGGGCGTATCTGAGGTTCGGCGGTAGGGGGGGCAGGGGCTAGAGTGAGGGGGCACATTATAGCCCCCCCTTACCGCCGTCAACCCCCCCCCCACCGCCGTCAACCCCCCCCTACCGCCGTTAACACTCCCTCCCTCCCCCGCCTACCGCCGTCACCTACCCCGAGGTCCGCTCCTTCCGTCCGGCTTTTAAAATAGTGCTTCAGCTGGCGGGGGACCCCACCCCCCCGCCAGCCCAGCTGCGATCTTTTTTCATCCTCGTCGTGCAGCGCGCTGTGAAAGCTGCATGCATCTTTAGATCCAGTTGGATGGAGGGTTAACTGCAGTAGGGGGGTCCGGGGCAAAATCTGCGGGGGCCCAGGCCCCTGTGGCCCCACGCAGATACGCCCCTGCTTTATACGCATTTTCTTTAATAAGCACACACACCGAGGCTTTCTTGACTTCCAAGCATACCCTCCTCCATTCTGCCTCCGAAACATCCTGATTCAAGTCCTTTTCCCATGCCTCCATATAAGTCATTTTCATAAAACTCTGCCCCCTGAGGTGTCCATATATCCCTGAAATTCCTTTCCCCCACTTATCCATATCTCCCCATACTTTTTCAAATCCCTCTTGGTCTAATCAAGGCCTGTTTTATGGAACAGCTGGTACAGGAGCCAACAAGAGGAGGAAAAATTCTAGAGCTAGTCCTTAGTGGAGCGCATGATCTTGTGCAGGAGGTAATGGTGATCATAAAATGATCAGATTTTATATAATCTCTGGAGTAAGTACACACAGGAAATCCAATACATCAGCATTTAACTTTCAAAAAGAAGACTATGATGAAATGAGGAGAACGGTGAAACAAATCTTAGAGGGGCAGCTGCAAAGGTAAAACATTTACGTCGGGTGTGGATACTGTTCAAAAATACCATCCTGGAAGCCCAGACCAGATATATTCCATGTATTGAAAAAGGTGGAAGGAAGGTGAAACGACAGCCAGCTTGGTAAAAAATTGAGGTAAAGGAAGCTATTAGAGCTAAAAGAAAATCCATCAGAAAATGGAAGATGGATCTGACTGAAAATAATAGGAAACAGCATAAGGAATGGCAAGTCAAATGCAAAGCACTGATAAGGAAAGACAATGAGAGACTTTGAAAAGAAGATTGCGTTGGAGGCAGGGCCGTGCCGATGCGGTAAGCGAGGTATGCGCCGCAGGGGGGCGCCCACCTCTGGAGGGCGCCGCCGCGGTGCTTACCCTCGCCCCACGCCGCCGAGGCCTTTAAATCTTTTGGCATAACAGGGCAGGGCGGTGGGGCGGGGGACTCGGATGGCAGAAGGGACTGGGTGGGAGACAGATGGGGTGAGGGTGGGGGGCACTTGGATAGCAGAAGGGACTGGGTGAGAGACAGAGGGGGTGAGGGGGACTCGGATGGGCAGAAGGGACTGGGTGGGAGACAGATGGGGTGAGGGGGGGGGACACTTGGATAGCAGAAGGGACTGGGTGAGAGACAGATGGGGTGAGGGGGACTCGGATGGGCAGAACGGACTGGGTGGGAGACAGATGGGGTGAGGGTGGGGGGCACTTGGATAGCAGAAGGGACTGGGTGGGAGACAGATGGGGTGAGGGGGACCCGGATGGGCAGAAGGGACTGGGTGGGAGACAGATGGGGTGAGGGTGGGGGGCACTTGGATAGCAGAAGGGACTGGGTGCGGAGATTTTGGCCTCTGGAAGCTAAATGTATTAGTCCAATAAAATGGTATTATTTTATTTTCTGTATTTGTTTTATTTCTATTTGTTAATTTGTAAAGTGGTGATTGGTATTTTTTAGTTTTTTCAAATTTACATCTGCTGTCTTTATATTTTGCACAGTACTAGGAGATATTTTCTGTTTCTGTGGTGTTGCATTGTATGCAGAGTCTGGCATCAGGGGTTCAGTTTAATTTTTGTCTAAATAGAAAGTTTATGATTACTTATTCTATAGTGGATTAGGGTGTATCTTTGTTTGTGAAAAAGACATGGCTTTCAGTTGGCATTGACTGTGCAGGATTGACGATCTGTACTATTCTGTCTGGTTTCGTTTTACAATAGGTGAATTGATGTTCTAGTGCTCACTGTAGTGCTTAAGATGCTTTCCTTTTCCTTGTGTGACTCGTAGAAACGGCTGCTTATGGTATGGTAAAATTGCTCTATAGGTCGTGAGTGTTTTGTATTCTCGGTATGCCTAGTACTGGATTTGGGGGGGGGGGTGTTAAACAATGACCGGCCCCGGGTGTCAACTACCCTAGCTACGCCACTGCTGCCGACGTCTCCCTTCCCTTGCACTCATTGGTTCCCTCAGTGCCCGCCTTCTTCTGACATCAGAAGAAGGCGGACACTGAGGGAACCAAGAGCGCAAAGGGAAGGGAGACGTTGGCAGCGCTCCGCTTTCACTGACGCTGCTGCGACCGGAAGTAAAAGATTTAAAGGGTGCGGAGGGAAGGGCAGAGAGGCATGGATGGGAGAGCAGAGAGGCATGGATGGGAGGGCAGGGCCCAGGGAGAGGACAAAGTGCGGGAAGGGGAGGGGAGAGAGGATTGCTGGCTATGGATGGAGGAGGGAAGGGCAGAGAGGGACAAGGATGGACATGGGGGCCCAGGGAGAGGACAAATTGCTGGAAATGGAGGGGAGGGGAGAGAGGAGGCAAGGATTGCTGGCTATGGATGGAGGAGGGAAGGGCAGAGAGGGACAAGGATGGACATGGGGGCCCAGGGAGAGGACAAATTGCTGGAAATGGAGGGGAGGGGAGAGAGGAGGATTGCTGGCTATGGATGGAGGAGGGAAGGGCAGAGAGGGACAAGAATGGACATGGATGGGAGGGCAGGACCCAGGGAGAGAGGAGAAATTGCTGGAAATGGATATAGAGCAAGAAATGAAGAAGAAAGGAGAAAAGTAAAGAAATAAATGGAAAGGAAGCACTGAAAATGGAGCTAAGAGGACAGATAGCAGCAGAATCAGATACTGGACCAGCATGATTGAAAAAAGAAAGTCACCAGACAACAAAGGTAGAAAAAAATTATTTTATTTTCATTTTAGCGTTTGGAATATGTCCACTTTGAGAATTTACATCTGCTATCTTATTTTGCAATGTATAGCAATTTGTTTCTAAGAATATTGCTGACAATTCCTTTCAGTGTGGCAAGTGGTGAGCGATCATTTTCATGGGGGGGGGGGTGATCATTTTCACGGGGGGGGGGGGGGGGGCGCCAACTGATAGTCTGCAGGGGGGCGCCAGAGACCCTAGGCACGGCCCTGGTTGGAGGCAAAAACCCCTAGTGAAAATGTTTTGAGGTATATTAAAAGTAAGAAGCCAGCAAAATAATCAGTTGGCCCACTAGATGACTGAGGGGTAAAAGGGGCACTCAGGAAAGACAAGACCATAGTGCAGAGATTAAGGTCCCCTTTTAGCAAGCAATGGTAAAAGGGGCCCAGTGGTGGCATCAGCACACGGGTTTGCCATGTGCTGAGGCCTCCCTTTTTCCGTCGCCCAGAAAAGGAAATTCCAGGCAGGGGATGAAAATGGTTGTGTAGTAAGTGAAACACTTGCCATTTCCCAAAGGAGCCCTAACTGCCACCTAGTTAGGAGATGGTAAGAGCTCCTGCGCTACCCCAGCAGTCACCAGGCAGAGATTACCGCCAGGTAAGCCCCGGCACAAAAAAAATGGTTTTAAATCTGACATGCCAGAAATGGCACATGTTGGGGCAGTGGTGCTGGATTGGCATGCAGCAAAGTGGTGGTATGGGTGCTGTCACTTTGTAAAAGGGGCCCTAAATTAATTCTTTGCTTTGATTTTCACTGAGAAGCATTGTGGGAGAGATGCTAGTGCCAGAAATGGTTTTTAATGCTGATGAGTAGGAGAAAGTGAAAAAAAAATCTTTTTTAAACCTGGAAGATATAATGGGGCAATTTGACAAACTGAAGAGTAGCAAATCACCTGGACCGGATGATATATATATATCAGTGTACTGATAGAACTTAAAAATGAATTTGCAGAACTATTGTTAGTAATATGAAATTTATCTTTAAAATCAAGCATGGTACTGGAAGATTGAAGGGTGGCTAAAGTAACGCCAGTTTTTTAAAAGGGTTCCACTGGTGATCTGGGAAATTTTAGACTGGTGAGCCTGATGGTGCTGGGCAAAATGGTAGAGACTATTATAAGGAACAAAATTACAGAGCACGTACATAAGCATGGATTAATAAGAAAAAGCCAACATGGATTTAGTCAAGGTAAATCTTGCCTCATCAATCTATTAAGTTTCTTTTGAAAGGGTGAATAAACACTGCTCCAGGGGCAGTGATGTAAGAGACGGGAGGAGCCTGCAGAGCCAGCAGCCAATGCTTCGAGGCTGCCTGCAGTGCCGCGTTTTTTTAAAAACATTTTTTCTCGTCCTTAGCGACGCGTTGGCGCTCAGCTCAGTCAGCTGAGCGCTTCTTCTTTTTGTAGCGCCGGCCCTGCTGCTCATCAGGAAAAGCAGCAGCGCCCGGCAATGGGAGCTGGCGCTGGGCGGGCCTGGGCTGAAATTGGGTGGGCCTGGGCCCACCCAGGCCCACCCGTAGCTACGCCCCTGAGCTATATAAATGTCTGCAACTGTGCTGCAGATTCAAATCTGGCCACCCTTTTGATGCTGCTTTTAACTTCTAACCCTTACTCACTTGTTCAGTACCCATGTTTTATCATTCCCACCTTAGTAGTTCCCTTATCCCTTAATTTGTCCTGTTTGTCCTAATTAGATTGTAAGCCCTGTCAAGCAAGGACTGTCTCTTCATGTCCAGTGTACAGCGCTGCATACGTCTAGTAGCGCTATAAAATGTTAAGAGTAGTAGTAGTAGAATCTACCCCCTCAGTCCCTGTAGGTCAGGGATCTTGGTAGCCACAGATTTTTAACAAGAGGCAACTCGTATTTATTAAGTGCTGGGTTTTTCCTATGTACAAAATGTAATGTGTGAGGCCATCATCTGCTCACAGTGCTGATGAGATGCTCCCTTAACACCCTATTCACATTATTTCGAACACCCCCCCCCCCCCAGTGATTTAACACCTACTATCTTAATCTAGTTTCCTCTCAACACTTCCTAGCATCCCATGCTGTAGGATTTCTCACCCACAACATTCTCTAGCTAAAAATCCTTCCTTCCTTCATCCTTATGGTCACAGCTGATAGGTTACAAAAGCTCAAATACTACAACAGCTTCTGCTGAGCCTTGAAAAGGTCTTCCTAATGGCAGCCCTAGAGGCGAATAGCTCCAGACTAGCACCAGTGTTAACCTGCTCAGAAGGCTGTAGCGCAGGAAACAATGCACATGCCAAAGATTAATGTAAGCAAAGGGATGAAGTCATTAGCTGTTCCCTTCCAATGCTCAGAGAAACAACACTCAAAAAACCCCTACCCTCATGCTGGAAACCAAGGTCACATTGAGGGGTTAGATTTCTTATGAGGAGCAAATGTGTGAGAGTCCGAGCAAAGCTGAAAGTGGAAGCACACATCGGCGCCTGTTTTCTGCGCTTAAATATAGGCTTTTCAAGTAAAAAACATTTTGAAAAGCTTATATTTCAGGAGCAGTGCAAGCACTTCAGCATTTGAATGGGTATGTGCACAAGAGCTTTACTTACTGCAAAACTCTTGTGCACGTATGCCAAGCATGTTCCTCCTCCTTGTACAGTGCGCATATAATTTGCATGCTGTTAAGGTTGAGCATTGGGAAATTAGTTTGTGCACTGGGTCCACAGTATTTTATAGCATTGCTCCCTATAGTGCCAGAGTTCTGAGTGTCGGCCTACGAGATTTAGGTTTCTTGACGATCAACATACCTCTTGGAACAGACTACACCAGTAGATAAACTGTTGGCATGTGTGTGTACTTCTCTGTTCAGTAGCTATGTCAGCAAGAGATAGTGGATGTGTTGGCTGAAAGCTTATGTGAGAATGTTTCTGCAGTTCTTATGTCTTTATGTTGAAGGGTTCATGTTTGGTGTATATGTTGCATGTGTAAGGATTTGTCTGTGTACTTCTGTGGTACTGGATTGTAGAAATATTTTACATTTTGTGGACTGTGTACTTTTTTGAAGAGAAAGTATCACTTTGACATCCCTCCCCCATCCTTGTTCCCATTAATTTGTAGTGTTTCAAGAAAGATGCACAGAAAGGTTTAAAGTTTGAGGAAGCAACATGGCCAACCTAGAAGGCCTCGCCATGGGAGGAGAAGGTGCCTGGCATCAGAGAAATAGAAGAGGAAGCAACAAAGCTCAGAAGAAAAGGAACCTTCCAGAACAGACGTCATGCCCTTCCTTCACATCCATACACACTGTATTCCTGCCTGAGATGACGACACCCAGAAACTAGGAGCACTAAGAACAGACTGAACTTATTGTACTTTTGCCTGTACAGAAGTCCTTCGTCCTCTCCTGGGAACTTCTCCAGTGAGAACCTTCTTTTTCTAGAGGACCTGGGGAGGCCTAACTCTGGTAGACAGGGATGTGCTCACTGGCAACAGCTCAGGATTTATTGCATAAGGTGAACCCATGAAAGAAAGCCACATGGTATCTTCAGCCCCTGGGCACTTAAAAACCTCAGCTGAGAGAAGGAGAGAGCTGAGAGTGAAATACAAGAAGCAGATGATCAATACAAACAGAAAGTAATTTGGATTGCTGGATTCATACTCTCAGCTGTCCACTGAGGAAAGTAGAGGCCTCAAAAATGAGAAATCTGCACTGAATCTCACCCTCCCACCTTGGTCCACCCCCTTTTCTCCACATTGTTTCTGTGGCCCCTGGAGCCCCCTGTTTCCTTGGTTCTGGTCTCTGAAAATGGTGATGTCCCCTGGCACTTACACCTTTCTCACTTGCTTTGCTGGATTCTGGCTGATCTGGGGCTTCATTGTTCTGCTCTGTTGTATCTGCAGCTTTATTCGACGGCGAGTGAAACGCAGGCAGGAGGAGAGGCTGCGTGAGCAGACCCTGCGCACTGTGGAGCTGGAAGCCCTCCAATATGAGGAGTATCTGAACAGCCCAAGGGCTGCTATGTCACATCGGCTCCGCAGCCAGCTGCTCCCTCCCCCTCCTGTGCTGCATGTTCAGCCTTGGCCCTACAGACAAGGTAAGTGACTCTGCAAGGGCAGTGCCAGGTGGGGATTGTGATAAAGAGGTCACACTAGGATAGTGTTCATGTATCACAAGACAAATCCTTTGTGATCTTCTAGGAACAGCAAGTATGACATAAGTGGTTTTGTATTTTGCATCCTGAAAGCTGTAAAGAGCATCTGTTCTTTCTTAATGCTAAAATCCTTGAAATTTTGTGATGGATCAAGTAAATTATCAGACCCTCTAACCAATTGAAAAACACTATAAATTATAGACCCCCCCTTCAGCAAACATCAACCAAATAAAATGGCAATAAGATAAGAATCCAGAGCACCCAAAACAGTTAGGTCTGTTCAGAGCCAAAAGGTGCAGAGACTAGAAGAGTCAGAAGGAGAGGGACATTTGTGTGCAGAGAAAGAGTTTGGCCCCAGTGCACCCAATAGCAAAGCCAGAAAGAACATGGTCCCAAAATAGCCAATAGCAAAGAGAGAAAGATGGCTGGTTCCCAGAGTAGCCAATAGGAAAGAGAGAAAGAACATGGTCCCAGAGTAGCCAATAGCAAAGAGAGAAAGATGGCTGGTTCCCAGAGTAGCCAATAGGAAAGAGAGAAAGAACATGGTCCCAGAGTAGCCAATAGCAAAGAGAGAAAGATGGCTGGTTCCCAGAGAAGCCAATAGCAAAGAGAGAACGATGGCTGGTTCCCAGAGTAGCCAATAGGAAAGAGAGGAAAAATGGCTGTTTCCCAGTGAACCCAACAACAAAGATGGCTGTTCCCTGTACACCACAGGTACTCAGAGAAAGAGGGAAACAGGTCTAAGAGTACCCAATAACACAAATATAAAAAGAGATAGTTACATTCCAGTTCACCTGATACAGTGTACCCAGTAGTAAAGGGAGAGAGACAGCAGATCTCATGCCTCAAGAGTGCAGATGGAGAGAGTGATAGAGAATCAAGTGCCAGTGCACCCGACGAGCAAAGAGCACGGAATCCACATCCCAGTATAACCCAGCTTAGGTTTATTCCCTTTGCTGTATATAAAGGGGTTGTGGTTCTTTAAGATGAAATGTAGTTGTTGTTTCTGTACTAATGCACAAGAGTACAGTTCACCAATTACTTCTGCACAATTCCTTCAGTAATTCTGGTGCTCAGTAACAATAAGGCTCAGATCACGCAGAGATACAAAAGATAAACTTGATGAAACAATACAGCAGAGCAGAACACAATGTAACTGTTAGACATACATGAATCAGTAGTTACAGTTTCTACAAAACATAAATTGGTCACCTGGGAAATTCCCATTTTGACTGATAAAAAGCTCTATGAAAGAAAACTAGTCAGAGTAGTAAAGGAGAAAACCATAAGGCATTGATGATAGGAGGTGCCAATGCCAACTGATTATGTGTGGAGAGAGAAAAGATCCTTGACTATTAAGAAATGCACTCAGAGACCAAGAAAATGTGGCAGGAAGATAAAGAAATATTTTCCACAGGCTTTATTAAAAGCAATTTCCAAGCACATCTTTATAGATCTTCTATACATGTTATATCTTATGAACTTCAGAAAGAATATCTCTGTTAGCAGATGGCCAAAACCAAATCTACAGCTGAAATTTGCCACTTGGTTTTGGCTGGAACCAAGGCCAAAACCATTGACTCCCACACCCCACCCCCAAGCACACAGAAAGCCTGTCTCCCTAGGCCAGCCTCCCTCCCATGATCCCCCTGGGCAGCCCACCAACTCTGTCCTCCCCTGGCCTACCTTCAAAGCCCTGGTGGTCTAGTGGCCTCTTCGGGGCAGGAGCAATTCTGAGTTGCTTCTGCCCCCACCAGCTCTGCAGTCAAAATGGCTGCCTCACCTGCTTGTGGAAAATCACTGCAGTCATTTTGAGATTGGAACTGGGGTGGGAAGGACCAACTAGGGATTGCTCCTACACATGCCAGTTAAAATCTCAAAATGGCTGCCATGGGACGTCATAGAGTCATTTTGACTGCAGAGCCAACAGGAGCAGGAACAACTTGAGATTTCACCTGCTCCGAACAAGCCACTAGACCACCATGGCTTTGAAGATAGACCTGGAGAGAGTGGCAGAGAGTGGTTTTGAACATGGTATGAGGTGCGGAGTTTCAGTTTCAGCTGAAAATGTGCTTGCATTTTCAGTCAAAACCAGATTTCAGGCCAATTTAGGCACCAAAACTGAAACAAAAACCAAAATTAGGTTGGCCTCTGCTCTCTGTGATAGTACTAGCATTGTACAAAAAGCATTAGCAATAAATCTGAGACAGCTGAGATCATATTACACATACCCTGGCATAGGAGTGAGGTTCAGTACTGTCATGCTATGCACAACACCAACCTTTAAATTTAAAATATTGTCCATGTATGGCATTACTCACTCTGCCATATACCACCATAAAAGAGTGGAGAAAAAAAGCCTTAGATTCACGTAACAGCCTTTAGTAAGACACAGTTCATCTGCTGTCATCAATACAGTCACAGGCATTAAAAAACTCCTGAATGGTGTCAGTGAGTAAACAATTCACCACATTGATTGTACGCAGTCATTTAAATTAACCAGTCACTTATGTGATGCAGTAATGAAGATCTCCTGATGCAGCCAGGGTGTCCGGTGATACAAGGATCCTTGTTGGGAGTATTTTGGGAGTTTTGAGTGATGCAGAGTTTTTTCAGCGTTTCCATGGATTACTGGATACTGCCTAAGACTGTTTGTGAAACGGAGTTCCTGCTGCAGGTAAGTGACTGGTTAATTTAAATGACTGCACAAAATCAATGTGGCGAATTGTTTACTCACTGACGTCATTAAGGTAGAGTACTGAAGTTTTTTTTTTTTATGTCTGTGATTGTATTGATGACAGCAGGTGGACTGTGTCTTATTAAAGGTTGTTATGTGAATCAGACTTTTATCGTCACAATTTTATGGTGATACATGGCAGAGTGAATAACCCCATACATTGGGGCTCTATTGGACAATATTTAAATTTGAAGCTTTGCATATGATTTGGATGCACAACACGAACCCATATGGAGACATTGTCCTCAAAAGAAGCCATAAATTGGAAAAAGTAAAATTAACACATTATATTAAATCATGAAATGGCTTAGTGATCTTGAGAAAAACATTGCCAGTAGAAGAATACAAACAACCCTCGCAAGGGCTATAGAATATTATTGACAAGCTAAATAGTAGCAAATCTTCAGGCCCTGGTGGAATTCACCCTGAAAAACTCCACTATGAAATTGCAAACCTACAACTGAGAATCATTAAAACCTATCATTTAAATCTGCCATTGTTCCCAAGGACTAGAAGGTAGCCAATATAACACTAACTTTTAAAAAGGGCTCCAGGGTGATGCAGGAAACTACAGAGCAGTGAGCCTGAAATCTGTGCCAGGCAAAATGATAAAGTTATTGTTAAAATCAAATTGGTCAATGTTCAAAAGGAGTTACACATATATTCAGTGTTGATACTTATCCATTTAGCTGAATATACATAGATTTTGTTTTAAAACACTGCAACCAACTTAAAAAAATTAGGTGACTACTAGGTTTAAACATTGACCTGAAATTTCGAGGGAGAAGTTATTACGCAGCCTTAGAACCTTAAGTCATGTTTATTTGCTGCTTAACATGACTGAAATGGCCCTAGTGCCCTATTGTAAGCCACCTATATAGCCTGGGCAGTATAGCAAACTTTAATAAACTATAATACCAATTGGCATAAAATACCATGGCGATATTTAAGTTGAGTTAGGCCGGTTACTGCATTACTATGCAAATTCCCTAATTTGACTTGCTGTGATCTTCTTAGAGCCAAAAAAGCATGGGAAAACCACCGCAGATTTTTTCTGGGGTTATTTCACTACCTGGGAACATTAGGCCGCAAAGCTACTTTCCAATGCTCCTGGGACACCTGAGCAGGGTCCCCCCGGCTCCTGGGTCCCCTCGGCTTAAGCCCCCAAACACAAGTATCACCTATCCCCCCCACCTCACAGCCCTTGCTCCCTTAAAGGGCTACCTTTATATATCATTGGTGGTCTGGAGGGAGGTCCAGGGGATCTTTGGGCAGGAGCAATACCCAGTCGGTTCTACCTGGTCCAGCGCCACATTGAAAATGGTGCCCCTAGCAGTAGTCTTGCAGAACTACAGCTAAGGGGGAGGGGGTCATATCTCCTTATAAGGAAATATGACCACTAGCAGTAATAGCATGAGACTGCTGCTAGGGGCGCCATTTTGGATGTGATGCTGGACTGGGCATCATTCCTAGCTGAAGACCTCCTGGATCAGTAATGATATCAAGGTAGCCCCTTGCTCTGGCATCCTGGGAGCATCGGGTCATGGTTTTGCGGCATGATACTCCTGGGCACACAGAATCATGCTGTTTGCGAGTAGCTCACCCAATTGGCTACTTTTTTTGAAGGTGTGAATAAATATTTGGATAATGGTGAACTGTTTGATATTACGAATCTGAATTTTCAGAAAATGTTTGATAAAGTCCTTCAGAGGGACTCCTGAGGAAATTTTAAAAAGTGAAGAGATATAGGCAATGGTCTGTTGTGGATTAGGAACTGGTTAAAGCTTAAAAGATAGAAAACAGAGATTAAAATGATTACTGAACAGAGAGAAAAAATAGTGGACTGCCTCAGGGATCTGTACTGGGACCAATGTTTATTTAACATATTCAGAAATGACCTGGAAAACATAGAAATAAGGAACCTGATCAAAACTGAAGATTACACAAAATTATTCAAAGTTGTTGAAACTGAATGAATTGTGAAGAATTGCAGGGGACCTCGAGAGTCTGAGCACCAAAATGGCAGATGAAATTTAAGATGGACAAGTGCACAGTAATGAATTTAGGGAAGCAAGGCAGGCTAGGCTGGATTCCTAATTGAAAGCCATCGTTCAGGAAAAAGATCTTTAAATTTTCTGGACAATACATTTACTTAGAAAAGATCATGTACAACCAACTGTGATTACAAGAACATTCAGGGCCATTTACAATAAATAACAAATCGAGTGGTCCTTTACTGAGCTGCGGTAAGCCCAACGCGGATGTACCGCTTGCTCTTCCACGACTACCGCTGACCCAACGTGGCTGATGGAGTAGTCCCACCCCAAGCGCGTGCCATTTCTGGGGGGAAAAGAAAGCACCCTGGTAATGGCTTGCGTGACAATAACCCGGCGGTAATCAGGCACTGCTGTGTGCTGCCCAGTTAATGCCAGGTTAGTGTGGGAGCCCTCATTGCCACCTCAGTGGGTGGTGGTAAGGGCTCCCTGTCGCATAGTCATGTGGTAAGAGAATGGCCATGTGTGCTAGGAGCTTTTTTACACGCTGCAGGAAAAAGGGCCCTGGTGTGCAGGAAAAATGGCCTCCGCCACTAGCGCAGCGTCCTTTTTCCACGCAGCTTGGTAAAAGGACCCCAGAATGAACAATAAAAATAAAACTGTACTACCAAAAACATGAAGGGAGAAGCTCTTTACAATAAATAATAATAATAAATAATAAAAATAAAACTGTACTATCATAATCATTAAGGGCCTTTTATAAAACCGCACTAGCGGTTCCCGTGCAGCAATGCCAATGGAGCAATTTTTGGCATTACCACACCAAAAGCAACTAGCGTGGCTTGATAAAAGAGGCCCTAAGGGAAAAGCTGTTTTCAATAAACACAATGGAATAATTAATAATAGAGAAAAATACTACCAAAAACATGAATGGAAAAGCTGTTTATAATAAATAGAATAAGAATATAATAATAAATAATTAACCAATGGTTAAAAATGAAAGTTTACTACCAAAATCAGTAAGGGAAAAACTATTTACAATAAATAGAATAATAATAGTAATGAGACCTTAATGCCACCCATTGGCTTAGCGGTAAGGTCTCATGTGCTAACTGGATGGCAAGCATGCCGCGTGTGCCAACTGCTGACTACTGCCAGGTAAGGGCCCTGCAGTAGAAAAGAGAAAATATTTTCTACTGCATATTTTGGGCGCACACCAAAAATAGAATTACTGCCTGGATCACAAGGTAGCCAGATGGTAATGCCAATTTGACGCACGTTAGGCATGCGTAGGCACCTCTGCACCTTTGTAAAAGGGCCCCATAATCATTATGAGAAAAGCTGTTTTCAATAAAAACAATAGAATCCTATATAATAAAACGCATCTCCAACATTCTGAAGCTGACTGCATGGCTGAGGCATTCCTGCTCTCTCTATCCATCTCCTGAATTGACATCACGTACTTCCGGGTTCGTCACAAGCAGAAGTGACCAACCACACGAGGTTTCTCGGCTTCAGAATGTTGGAGGTGCATTCTATTAAATAGGATTGGTCAGTTCCTTGAAGCACAGCCAGAGCTCAGCGTCCTGCACAGTAACGCTCAGACACCAGAGAGAGAGAGGGGGGGGGGCTGACACCAGAGAGAGGGAGGAAGGGGGGACCTGACACCAGAGAGGGGGGGAGGTATCTCTGTCACACACACACTCTTTCTCTCACACACTCTCTCTCTCTCACAGTCAATGTCTTTCTCTCTCTCACTCTCACACACTGTCTCTCACACACTATGTCTCACACTGTATCACATTCACTCTCTATGTGTCAAACAGTGACTCACACACTCTCTTGGTCTCATACACTCAGTCTCACAGAGAGTCTGTGTCTCTGACACACACTCTCTCGCACACACTGTATCTGTGTGAAACACACTCTCTCTCTCACACTGTCTCACATACGCACTTGCACACACTCTCTCTCTCACAGACACACTCGCACCCAGACTCACTCGCACCCAGACTCACTCTCTCTCTCTCACACACTCGCACATTCACTCTCTCTCTCACACACACAGTCACTCTCACATACACTGACTGTCTCAAACATACACACTCCGAGGAAAACCTTGCTAGCGACCGTTTCATTTGTGTCAGAAACGGGCCTTTTTTACTAGTAATTAATAATAGATAAAAATAAAACTGAATTACCAAAATCATTAAGAAAAAAACTGCTTACAATAGAATAACAACAACAATAATAAAAATATTTTTTAAAGAAACAGCTGTTTACAATAAATAATATAATAAAAATAAGATAAAAATAAAACCATGCTAATAACCCCAACCCCTTTACAAAGCCGCACAGCAATGCTCTTTGAATGATTGTGTTGGCATTTCTGGACCAGCAGCCCACTAGCATGAAAAGCCCACAAATGCCCTAAGCAAAAAATAACAAGCAATTAAATATCCAAAGCTTTACTGTGTTAAAATCTTCAGGTCAGTGCTCAACAGTATTAAGTAAAAAAAAAAAAAAAGAAGCAACTAGAATGTTAGGAATTATTCAGAGAAGAACAGAAAGTAACACTGGATAGACACAGGTCAAAATTCAAACCCACATATCCGGATAACAGCACTTTCCCTGCTCCTGATTTGCTAGTGCCTCTGCACTATGTGGGCAGAGCCAAGGCAGTCCTGGATCTTATCAAAATAGTGGCAATATTCAGTCTGCTATCTGGATAACTTAGTTCAGATAAAAGGTTACTGAATATTGCCATTGTCCAGATAAGTTCCAGCACTGCATTATGTAGATATTCAGCACTGAATATTTTTTACCACCGCAGCTGGCATTTAAAAAAACACACTGAACACAGTAACTTAACAGTAAATGACGGTAGATGAAGACCTGGACAGTCCATGCAGTCTGCCAAAATAAAATAAATTCATTTCATAAGGTATGATATGATACTACATGTGCATACTTGATCTTGAATTGTCCTTGCCATTTTCAGGGCACAGACCATAGAAGTCTGCCCTGCACCAGCCTTGTTCTCTAATTACTGAAGCTGTCATCAAAGTCCCACTCCAGACCATCCAAATCTGTCCAGCCATGATAAGGACACAGACCAAATAAGCCTGCCCAGTACTGGCTTTGCCTCCCAGTTACTGGAGTTGCCATCTGAATACCACTAAGTTTGTTTGGTTCCATTCTCTTTCCATACTGGATTCCTTTATGTGTATCCCACACATTTTTGAATTCCCTTACCGTTTTCATCTTCACCACCTTCCACTAGAGGGCATTCCAGGCATCTACCACCCTCTCCCTGAAAAAGTACTTCCTAATGATATTCCTGAGTCACCCCCCCCCCCCCCCCCCTACAACCTCTAGTTCTACTGCCTTCTCATCTCTGGAAAAGGTTTGTAGATTAATGTCATTCGAATATTTCAATGTCTGTATCATATCACCCCTATCTTTCTTTTCTCCAGGGTATACATCTTCAGGACCTCAAGTCTCTCCTCATACATCTTGTGGCGTAAACCCCATATCATTTTTGTCACTTTCCTCTGAACTACTTCAAGTCTTTTTATATCCTTGGCAAGATACAGCCTCCAAAACGGAACACAATATTCCAAGTGGGGCCTCACCAATGGCTTGTACAGGGGCATCAACACCTCCTTTCTTCTGCTGGTTATACCCCTCTCTATGCAGCCTAGTATCCTTCTGGCCATGGCCAACATCTTGTCACATTGTTTCATCACTTTGAGATCCTCATACTCTATCACCCAAAGGTCCCTCTCCTGAGCTGTGCGCATCAATCTCTTGCCTCCTATCTCGTACATCTCCTTTGGATTTCTGCACCCCAAGTGCATCACTCTGCACTTGTTCGCATTAAATATTAACTGCCAGACCTATGACCATTCTTCTAGTTTTTGGAGATCTCTTCTCATGGTCTCTATTCCCTCCGGGCTATCCACTCTGTTGGTGATCTTCGTGTCATCTACAAAAAGGCAAGCTTTTCCTTCTAACTCTTCAGCAATGTCTCTATATGAATAAATTAAACTGAATTAGCCCTAGTACCAACCCCTGAGGCACTCCACTACTCACCTTCCTTTCCTTCAACAAATTCCATTTACCACCACTCTGTCACCTGTCAGTCAACCAGCTTCCAATAAAGTTCATCACCTTGCATCTTAAGTTCAGCCCTTTCATCTTATTCACGAGTTTTCTGTGAGGAACCATATCAAAGGCTTTGCTAAAATCCAAATAGATTACATCTAGCTCATATCCTTTATCCAGTTATTTGGTTGCCCAAAGAAATCAATCAGATTTGTTTTGCAGGATTTTCCTTTGATAAAGCCATGTTGCCTCCAATCCTGTAACCCATTGCATTCTAGAAAGTTAACTATCTTTTTCTTCTGCAGCGACTCCATTATTTTTCCTACCACCAATGTGAGGGTTACCAGCCTGTAGTTTCCCACTTCTTCCCTGTTTCCACTTTTGTGAAGAGGGACCACATCCACTCATCTCCAATCCCATGAAACCTCTCCTATCTCTAAATATCTGTTAAATAAATCCGTAAGAGATCCTGCCAGGATTTCTCTGGGCTCCCTGAGTATTCTGGGATGTATCCCATCCAGCCCCATAACTTTGTCCACTTTCAGATTTTCAAGCTGTTTATAAACGCTTTCTTCCATGAATGGTGCAATATCCACTTTATTCCCAGATATACCCTCGGCAGCAGACCGTGGTCCTTCTCTAGGATTTTCCTCCGTGAACACTGAAGAGAAGTATTTGTTTAGCACGTTCACTTTTTCCTCATCACTCTCCACATAGCTGTTCTCTGTGTCTTTCAGTCTACCAATTCCATTCCTAGCTTTTCTCCTTGTCACCTCTCTTTACATCTTAGGGAATTTTTCTTCCACCTGTGCTTTTATTAGCTGTATTTCCCTTTTGCTTCTTTGAGCGTAATCCAGTAATCTTTTCTGTGATCTTCTTGTTGCATTCTTCTGTATTTCTTGAACGCTGTCTCTTTTGCCTTTTTTTTTTTTTTTAGAATTACATAGGCTTCCTGTTTGTCTTGTTTTTGTTTACTTTCCTTGTGTAAATATCAGTTGCCATATTTATAGCAGCTTTTAGCTTGGACCCACTGCTCTTCCACTTCTCCTATGCCTGCTCATGTCATCAGCTCCTTCTCAGAGCCGTAGCGAGGGGAGCTGACACCCGGGGCGGGTTGCCGCTGCGCAGCCCCCCCCGGGTGCAGCATGGCGCACCCCCCCCCGGAGCACATACCTCCCCCCCCCAGAGCGCATACCTGCGGCAAGGGACGGGCGGGAGGGCCGATCCGCCCCGACTGCATGTTGCTGGGGTGTGTCGGCTCCGCGCTGGTTCACTGCTCTCTTTGTCCCAGAACAGGAAGTAACCTGTTCCGGGGCAGAGAGGGCAGTGCACCAGCGCGGAGCCGACACCCCCCAGCGGCGTGCACCCAGGGCGGACCGCCCCGCCCCCCCTTCCTACGCCACTGCTCCTTCTTCAGGTACTCTCCCATTTTACCACAGAGATAGTCTCATTCTTTAGTCATACATGCATGCACTCACTCCTCAGACACATGTACACACACACTCACATGCGTGCACAGTCTCCTCCTTCAGTCATGCATGCATGCACTCTCACTCCTCAGACACATCTACAAACACATATGCATGCAATTTTACTCTTCAGGCGCACAGTTTATTCTGGTGCTGTACTACTGCTCATGTGCCCATTCAAGAAGTCAGTTCCCCCATACACTATTCATTCATTCATTTAAGTATTTATGTACCACTTAGACCTAAGCGGGTTACAGTTTTCATTTTACAGGTACCGGGTCTGTCTTGAGTGGGCTCACAATCTAAGTAGTATATTGTACTTACTCCTCCACTTGTATTTGCTGGCAGCTTTTTTTTTTTTCTCAGCATGCAGCAGTAGACCCCTCACACTTTGTCCCATTCCTCGTATATTCCTTCCCCAGGACACTCACTGGTTCCATAGGCTCTCCTCGAGGCCCCATGCAGAGCACCGTCTCCCCACATCATTTACAGCTCAGCACCTCCTTTCTGTGACTAAAGCAGCCCTCCCAGTGGCTGGATCTTACCACACTCTCTGCACGGGAAAGGGGAAAGGATTGGAAAACTGTAGAGGGCTAAACTTTGAAAAATATCTAGACACTTTAGCTGTCCTTTAGGTTTCAAGACAGCTTTACGAATCTGTTGAATCCTGAGAAAGTCCAGAGAGTGGCAATGTTAACCTCCTGAGTACTGTGCATATCTAGCGAGGCCTCCCCTAAAACGTTGGGCCCAAGGTATGTGCCTAGTTTGCCTATGCCTTAATCCAGTTATTTATACCTCAGATCAAGAGATCGAGTAAATCACTTTTATTCACAGCTTACGTCATAAAAACTAAAGCTGCTTAACTTTTTAAGAGAACTAACAGGATTAAGAACTCTCCTTCAAGGTTTCCATCAAGGTTGCTTTGTCCTGAAATTCTAGTTCCCTCCAGTGCTGTTCCTCAGCTCACCAGCAGGGCAAGAGATGTCTAGGATTTGCTGCAAGTGGTTCAAATCCATAAAGGAGCTTCACTCCTTTTAGGGTGCTAGTGTAGGAAAATTTTAAGAGGTTCTATACTAGTAGACTGCATTAGCACAGAGAGAGGTTCTAACTGCATCCGAATGTAACTTGTCTTGAAGCACTGATGTAAAGGCCTGAGCTAAATCTAAATAAATAAATACCTCCTGTACCTGGATGCAGCTCTTACTGAACTTCAAATGAAAAGGCCTGAGCTAAATCTAAAAAGTAAAGCCCTACTCTCAGCACCCCTCAATGGCTCATTGCAGAAACTTTAACACTTGCTCTCTTCTCTCTGTGTTTCAGACACCGACCTCTCCAAACCCCCATGTTATGAAGAAGCAGTTCTGATGGCAGAACCTCCACCTCCATACAGTGAGGTCCTCACAGACACCAGAGGCATCTATCGTAAAATAGGTGTCCCTTTCCCAACACCAGCAGAGGCTATGAAACAGGAGCATCTGCCCAGCCACAAACAGCTGTGCCTAGGAAGGGCTTATTCCTCAGCTCTGCACCTTCCTCAGCTGGCCTGCAACGAGTTCAGCCAGAGCAACCTCCTACTTACAGCAGAGTGCTCAGGCAGCATCCTCCCCAGCTGGACAGACCCAGGTATAAACTCGTCACGGCTCTACAGACTGCAGGGAAGCTGTCACATGCCTCTTCCTATACCTCTCTTTGGCAGGACTACAGCAGTGTGAGCAGCACCAGGAATGGGATTACACCGGCACAGACTTTCCTGTTCTGTCTTATGCCTGAGCTATGACTGTGGAAGAAGGTCTGGCCTTTGGTATGGCTACATTGTAAAAACAAACACAAAAAACCCTGAACTTTCCTTGCCTATTCAAAGTCCAACAGCCCTATGGACTCCTGCTGACATGGAGTGAGATTTCACTGTCATAAAAAAATGAATTCATGGGATATACTTCTCATTCCTATATAAGGACAATTGAATCATGGAACCATGATGCAAATATTCTGGGGTGATCCTCAGCTGTTTTTCAGCGCTCACTTCAGGATCTCCAAGCTCCTCATGCTGAACTAAAGCAACTAATTTATTTTTAAAAGCATTCAGCAATCTGAGATTTCTTTCTTAATTTCTTTGTTATACTCTGGCAACCAAGATCTAAAAGGTCTTCTAACAAGAATGAGAAACATTGGGGAAGAGGAGAGAGGGGAGCACAAGGAGATGGGGAAACATGGGATTGGGGGGAAATAGAGGCAGGTGACATTGAACAGGGAAGGAGAGAAAACGGGATGGTAAGAAAAAGAAGAAGAGCTTGCAGAAAATGGGAGAAGTGAAGGGAGTGAAAGGAGGCCTTGCTTTGCAACTACAAATTTGTCTCTTTCCTCTATATTTATAGAGAAGAAAGAGGGAACAAGTAGAACAGCTGGTGAGACAAGATTCTAAGACACATTTTGGGAGGTTTCTCCTTAGACAGAGGTACTTCCTCAGATCTCTCGTCATGCAAAAAGAAAAAGGGTTTTTGTCATTCCCCTTGATTTAGAGGAGGTTTACCAAGCCTGGTAGGTAAACTTCTATACTATACATATGTTGTTACTAAGAGAAATATCCCTGCCACATCTGGTACCTACACCAGTAGAGCTAAGAACATGGCATGGTGCAGAAGGACACAGGACAACCTGCAACTCACATTGTATTCAAAGCCTGTAAAAATATTGGTTCTCTCATTCTGCACCCTGGAGACAGTCAGAGGCAAATAGTTATTCAGGGAGGTCAGTAAATAAAAATATTTCATAACCAAAGCAGGGACTGTGCAAAAGGCCAGTTTATGGGCTTACCCATTTTGAGTTCTGGCACACATTATGTACTCATTTCCCTATGAATCAGCCTTACCATCTATTTGTGGACACATAAAGTTGGACCCTTGTAGGAAAAAGGTAAGCAAACTACACTGATCATGCTTGGGCTAAGATATCAGCAAAATCAAAGGGTTACATTCCCAAAACAGCACAACACTCATCTATACATTGAGAAGCACTTATTCACCATAGAATTCCATGGAGAAAATCCCAGCACTTGTTCACTTACTGTAATCAGAGCAAATCTGCCAAATCCTTAGCAAGTCATTGAGTAGGAGGAACTGCATGAATCCATATGAAAAACGAGCAATGTACTTTTCCCCCCCTGGCTACAGGATCTTTACCCTTTGTATTATTATTCATGCACAGCTGTCCTCTTTATAAAGCAACAACATTCATAAAATACTAACCACACAGTTTTGCCTTACCCACACTGCACAGTCCCTAACCTCTACATTGCTGACTGGCTTTAGAGTATCTGTAACACACAGAGCTTCTATCACGCCATCATCAATCCTGCATCTCCAGCAGTCATCTGCAACACAGAAGCTTCTGCTTTCATCCTGCAAGTGCCCCCACTTCTTTATACCACTCACCCATGCACAGAACCAGGGAATTCACTACCCATTGGGCACATCTAAAGGCCAAAGAGTGAGATTGCTATTATTCTCTTTTCTTTCTTCTGTGTGCAGAGAAAGAAAACCAGGTCCCTGTGCAACCAATGACAAAGAGAGAGGCAATTTGGTCTCAGTGCACCACAGAGCAAAGAGAAAATGAGCTCCAACCCCAAATTCCCAGTAGCAAAGATAGGGAGCCTGATCCTAGTGTATCCAGTAGTAGTGAAAAGAGAGGGAGCCTGGTCCTAGGGTAATCTGTAGCCCCCTCCTCTGAGATCAGATGTTTAGACTCACCTATGCCTGTCAGCTGTGCTGTGGCCTGGCTCCATTTCAATGCCTGTAATGCATTGCTCTAGCAGTGCTGGTAAACCCATATGGTTACTCTCAGGGAGAGGGTGATCAGGGTGGATGCTAGGGGCCCTGGCACAGCATCAGCCCAGGCTGAAGAAGAGGTGACAACATCCACAAGTACACCACCACCACAGAGTTCTCCACCTTTCACAACCCCCCCCCCCCCCCACACACACACACACACACACACACACTGAGTCTTTGAGGCTTCTTGAACAGGCAACAGATGAGTCTAGTATGGGATTGTGTTATCAACCCTTGTGGGCTAAAAGACACAGGAAGCATAAATCAATCAAACGGGTATTGGGAGGGTTAGGGCTGGTTATTGAGGTCCTTGTGAGGGGAGGAAAGCAGGGCAGTTCATAATAGGGGAAGCAGAATAATCTCTGCTGGGGTGTTGTTGAAGCCAGCTGGCTGGGGTGGGGAGAGTGAAGGGGGACAGAGCTAGGTGAGAGGGCGAAAAGTTTCACTTCCGCCATCCTTGGCAATTTAGTCATGCAGGTATTGAGAGGCTGAGAAAAGGTGATCCTCATGTGCTGAGGTGGGTGGGGAAAGAAGCTAAGAGAGGGAAGAGGAAACTGGGTATCAGATGGCTGAGATAATGCCTCATTCTCATCACTGAGGGGGACACAAGGGGACCCTGATCAACTGTAATATATGTATCAATGCATAATCCCAATACATAGATAAATGACATCAAACTAAAAATTGGAAAAAAAAATTCTCCACCTCCACCATCAGCACAGCCAACCTCTCCCTCCCCTTCCAAATACCATCCAGAAATATGTAGCTACTCGTAAACCATAAGAAAGTCATTCAAGACCCCCTGATTCACCTGTGTCAACAGTCACAATAATCGTGTCAAAAGAAAGACCCACATCTTGAACTTTTTGACAGATGGATATGTAGCAGGTCCTGTATTAGATGGGACTGATGGTGTCCCCCGAGGCTGTAAAACTAATCATTTCTTGACCGTTGATACTGTGCACACACTTCTTCTGTCTTCTCCTCCCCAATCACAGCCCACAGAGAAAGAATTTCCAATGGAACAAAAACCTCTGTTTCACTTTCAGGCCAGACAGACCTGAGCAAACCTCCAGTGCAAGCAGGAAAACTCTCGAGTCCAAGAATATATGAAATTACTCATTTATTGGGCATACTAAAGTCAGAAAGAATTATATGACAGACACAAATAAAATCAAACCTGCATACAGTCCAGAAGAAAATGGTTCACAACAAAAAAATGTCCACATTGCTCACTTTCCCATATCTCTCCTCCAGCAATTCCCTTGCTGTAGAGGATAGCCTCCTCTCCCCTTATCAACTCACAGCTCAATACAATTCAGTAGTAATCACTTCTCCATCTTAGTGCAGTTGACAAACAACCACATGGAATGATTCCTTTCTCGTAGGGATGCATCCACCTCTCAGAGTCATCACAGACCTCTCTGGGACTAGGCTAGCAGGATTCACCTGGCTCAAGTACTACCCCATACTCTGAGTCATACACCTGGACTCTCTCTCTCTCCAGTTCCACCTACCTTCCCTTCTTAGATTGGAATTCTGCACTCGCTCCTCTTCTTTTGCCAGGATCTCGCTGGTACCTCCCAGCAGCACACGTGGTTTAGTGGAGCTGTAGAGGGCTTAGTTCCCCAAAATCTAACTCCTTCTCCTAGTAAAGAGGGGGGGGGGGGGGGCGGAACCTCACTAGGAAGTAGCCTCCTTTGCCCCTTCCCACCCAGTCTCCTGTACAGAACGATGAGCTCCTCCCAAATCCACCCAACACTAAGACTAGCCCACCTTTCATTACATTTAAGTGGCCTCTGGAGCAGGGCTCCAGAATGTCCTCCTATAGATCCAAGGTAGATATATTTTGGCATCCTGCTACAGAGAGAGATTTCCATCCTTGTCTGATCTCCAAGAGGCACCTATTCTATAATGCCGGCTCCATTAAAAAAAGCTAACTGGATCGTAGCTGATGCTTTGGAATTTACCATTCTAATTTATATTTCTAGTAAAAGGCATCATTATCCTCAGTACCTAAAAAATTAAACACAAGATGTTGAAATGCATAGAGTAATGAACAAAACAAAGCAGACTCTCTAGGACAGTGAACTGTGAGCTTATTGCAGCCTACATGTCATCTTCTCTGGAAGGACCACCCATGGGTCATTGCAGTAGTTCAGTTGGGAAACTGACAATGAATCATGGTTTTAAAAGATCTTAAATTTAAAAAAGGGCAGAAGTGTCTCACTGATTTTAATGGGAGTTTCCTGCACTGTGCTATCCCATTATCAGTCGAGATTCCTCCTGGGTCATTCTTCTTCTTGTAAACATGTTGTGTTCTCACCCATGGCTTCCAGCACCCTCTTTACACTGACTCGTAACTGAGCTACCTCTCTGCATCAGAAATTTCACCAATAAATTTCTCATGTTTTGGTCCTGGCTGAGCAGGTTTACGGGCCACAGAAGATTTTGGTTTGACAAAAAGCTGTATGTATAGAGTCAGAAGCAGGTGCATACTATCCAATTTTAGGATGGTTCTTCTTTTTTTTTAATTTTTATTATTATTGGTTTTAGAGTTCAGAGGAGTGACAATATGTTATTGGGGTGTCATAAGTATTGTTTTTATTGGTATGTGTTGAGAGTGGGGGGAGTTGGTAATATTACTAGAACTGTAGGTATTGTAATTATTATTATTAATAAATTAATTTGTATTGTAAGCAACTTTGGGGCTTTGTGATTTAAAAAGAAAATCAAATGGAACAAAGGAATAAGAATCTAGTCCCAATCGTAACCTGCTGGTCAGACGTTGCTGCCTAGATGTCCTACTGACACTTTCAATTTTACAAGGCCAGACCCCATTTAACCCTATCCTCACATTCAACCTCTACTGATTTTTATTGATTTAAAAATGTTTATATTCCGCTTCACATACAATTCTGAGTAAATATTGTCATCCTCCAACATTGATGTTACCTGGAACGCCTCTCTTGAATTTTTTTGCATACATCCGAAACAGCTTTTAAAAAGTGTTTCATTACCAAAATCAGTCTGTCTGTTTCTTCCGTTCTGAACACGCAACCCCCTTACCCACTCTCTCGCCACCTTTCGCTTAGATCACTGTACCCTGCTCCTCCCTCTGAAATCTCTCTCTCCATTTCAAAATTCATCTGCATCACTTCTCTCCCTCCACCATCATCCTCATGATTATGTAACCCCTGTTCTGGAGTTGCTACATTGTCTCCTCCTCTGCTTCTTTGGAGAGTTCAGGCTTCTCCTAGTGCCACCTACAAGTGCCTTTGTCCTGTACTACCTGTCTTCTCCGATTTCTTCTTACAACCCTCCTCACAAACATACTGCACTTATCTGTTTCATTCTTCGCTCCTAAAGCTGTATGCCCAATCCACTTTTGCTGTATTATATGCCTGCAGTTGCTGAGTTGGCTTGTCATATGCTCTCTGACCATATTCAAGTCCTATCTAAAACCCATTTTTGGAGGTTGTTTTACATTTTTAAATCCTGCTTTTTTCCCAAACATAGTGTTTAATTTTAACCAGGTTTACTGTAATAAATACATTAATTGAAACCTTTTGTGTATGCGTCTTCACTAGATTCTCTCTTCTCTTCTGATACCTCTGATAATGCTACAGAAATAATGCTCTGATTGTAGTAAGATCACACCCCTGCACCTTTCTGTCTTTGTTCATCGTGGACTTCCAGTTCAGAATTAGGTGATAGATAATCAGCAGATGCATCTCGGTTCATCTCACTTCCACAACTCCTCCCCACTAAATAAAAAGCTAAGTAAGCCCTTTAGTGAATTTTAAGGTTATCAATAGAAATCAAACAAAATAAAACATGGAAAAGAAAATAAGATGATACCTTTTTTATTGGACATAACTTAATACATTTCTTGATTATCTTCGAAGGATGCCCTTCTTCATCAGATCAGAAATAAGCAAATGTGGTAGCTGATAGTATATATAAGTGAAACATCCAAGCATTTCATTTACAGTCTAGCAGGGTGGGGATGGGTAGGAGGTATGCATGGGGACATCAAAGCATTTCATTGATATTCTAACAGGATGGATGTGGGTAGGTGAGAGGAGGGTGATAAACAGAGAAATACAACTTTTTGGCTTATAATGGGCTAGAAAACCCAGATCCTTGTGAATTTTAAGGAAATGCCCAAAGCAGAACAAAAGTAAGGCACTGCCATTTGTCAACTTTTACAAACATGTTTTAAAAATTGCAATTAGATGTGTGTTACTAATTTCCGGGCTCTTTTCTCAAGTGCAATATGTTTTGCAATTACTGCACATTTAATATAAAAATTAACAAGTGGCAATTGCAAAGTCTTTGTGATAAATGTGGGGGGAAATGTCCAGCATCTGCCCTGCATTTACCACACAGGGAAAACGCTTACTCAACCATTAAGCACTGCATTACATGCAGTTGCAGATAGCACAGGAGCAAACCATGCTACCTGCCACACATGTAACACAGTTCCAGGCTGACCTTGAATAATGAAACAGGTCTGGTGCAGTGGCACTCCCTCCTATTCCTGCATCTCTCTCCCCCCCTCCATCCTTCCCATCACACTTGGATACCCCCCTCTGTGGAAGCCGATCCCAGCCCCGCACCCCAATGATCATAATTAGACCTCCCCCCCCCACCACCAACAACCCAGGCCAGTTCTGCCCCTGGCAGGAAACCCCACCCCAATCCCCGTCCAGGACTCACCTAGTGGTCTTCATTGGTGGGCTGTGGTCCCAGGCAGCAGCAAGGTTGACAGCAGAAACCAAAATAGTGCCAATGATCCCTGTGGTAGTCTTGCAGTACTAGGAGAGGGGCATGTAGGAGGTCTTGTTATACTCATCAGGGGTGCAGGGTATAAAGTTTGACGGAAGAGATCAGGAGAGATAAGCACTGCTGCAGCTCCTGTGCCATGCACTTACTGCCCCCTCAGCAATCACAACACCTACTACCTGGTATGGACCTGTGTGGTCCCTGTCACAGCAGGCTGTACCTCCACCCATCCATGTCACTACCACCTCATAAATACATGAAGAGTCACCATAGGAAGAAAAGGATTTAGATGTCCGTCTTCTCCAGCTTCCTGGTCTCAATGTCATTAAACCTGCTACAACCAGAAAAAGCCTGTTCTCAGATGTGGGATCTTCTTTCATGGAACTCTTGAGCTGATGCTCTTCGTAATGCTTCTTCTTATTTTAGTTTTCATGACCTTCTAAAAACATACTTGTTTTAACAGTGTTTTAGTAATGTGGTTTGTATTCTCCTTTGCAATTAGTATTTATTGTATTTCTATTTAATAGTAGTTGTCTTATGTAAACCACTTTTAACACTATAGTACAAATGCGGTATATAAAATTAATACATCAAATCAGGTCTTGTATACTGCTAAAATCCCCTTACTAGGGTTCGGTGAGGATTACATAGTGAGTGAAACAATGCTCAGACTGTTAAAATGGAGTGGCCTAGTGGTTAGGGTGGTGGACTTTGGTCCTGGGGAACTGAGGAACTGAGTTCAATTCCTGGCACAGGCAGCTCCTTGTGACTCTGGGCAAGTCACTTAACCCTCCATTGCCCCATGTAAGCTGCATTGAGCCTGCCATGAGTGGGAAAGCGCGGGGTACAAATGTAACAAAAAAAAAATGGAAACTGTAAACTTAAAGAACCTTATAAGTATTATGGGAGATAGGAGAGACCAGCATTGTGTTAACTGTTATAAAACAGACTTAGGGAATAGGAAGGTTTATAGCCTCTTCTGGAAGCTGAGGTAGATAGATTCTGTTCTGATGGAGATAGATAGCGAAGTTCCATATTAATATTCCTGGTACAGGGAATACAGAGCTGAATACCTTATGATATTGGATTGCTTTTTGAAATGGTGTTACTAGAGTCAGTTGTTCTTGTAGTCTATCGAACTGGGCTAAGCACAGAGAAGACACTTTTGTTAGTAGATCTGATGTAAAGCCCTGTAAGATTTGAGAGACTAAGCAGGCAGTTTTGAACCCAATTCTATCTGATATGGGAAGCCAGTGAAGTTTGTTAAGAAAAGATGAAACATTAGTATATCTATTCAGTTTGAATATTAGTCTGGCAGCAGTGTTCTGCAGTTTCCTCTGATACTGACACTTGATACCAAGAAATAAGGCGTTGCAATAATCCAGGTGTGGTAGGATCAGTGTTTGCACCAGCAGCGCAAATACTTTTTGAGCAACAAGTGATCTGACGAGACAAAGCTGCCTCATTTTGAATATTTTCCAAAACTGATTAATACATGAGGAGAATGTGAGTGAGGAGTCAAGCAAGACCCCTAGCGCTGGGTACGCCTTGTAGCGCTATAGAAATGCTAAATAATAGTAGTAGTAGTAGTACTTTGACTTCTGACGCTACTGCAAAGTTTTGACCGTTGGACGTTATTGAAGCTGGAAACACAGTTCCCTGATTCTGGAACCATAGTATCTTGGTTTTTTGCTCGTTCAGTTTTAGTTTGTTGGTCAAGGCCCAGGCACTGACAGAATGTTAGGAATTATTAGGAAAAGAATGAGATTAAAACAAACTATCATTGTGCCTCTGTATCACACCATGGTGAGGCTGCATTTTGAGTATTGTGTCCAAATCTGGTCGCCACATCTCAAAAAAACATACAGTAGGACTGGAAAATGAGTAACAGGTTGGTTAGGGCTCTTCAGCTTGTAGGAGAGACAGCTGAGGTGAGATATGATAGAGAACTGGAATGGATAAAAACAAATGAATTGCTTATTCTTTCAAAAAGTGCACAGTAGCACATTGAAAACAAATAGGAGAAAACCTTGGTTTTTTTCACTCAACATACAAGAACATAAGAATAGCCATACTAGGTCAGACCAATGGTCCATCTATCCCAGTATCCTGCTTCCAATAGTGGCCAATTCAGGTCACAAGTGCCTGACAGAATCCCCCATGTGCATCTCATTAGCAGACTATGGGTGTTTCCTCCAGGAACTTGTCCAAACATTTTTTAAACCTAGACACACTAATCACTGATACCAAACCCTCTGGCAATGAGTTCCAGAGCTTAACTATTCATTAAGTGAAAAACATTTATCTCCATGTAACTACCTTGAGTGTCCCCTAGTCTTTGTACTTTTTGAGAGTAAAAAAAATTGATTTATTTTTACCTGTTCTAAACCATTCAGTATTTTGTAAACCTCTACCATATCTCCCATCAGATGTCTCTTTTCCAAGCTGAAGAGCCCTGATCTCTTAAGCCTTTCCTCATATGACAGGAGGTCCATCCCCTTAATCATTTTGGTTACCCTTCTTTGAACTTTTTCTAATTCTGCTATATCTTTTAAAGATATGGCAACCAGAATTGTATGCAAAACTCAAGGCATGGTTGCACCATGCAACAATAACAGAAGCATTACAATATTCTCAGTCTTATTTTGCATCCCTTTCCTAATAATTCCTAGCATCCTGTTTGCTTTTTTGGCCACCGTCGCACATTGGGCAGAAGATTTCAGCATATTGTCTACAATGAAGACTCATCTCTTTGACAAGATATACCACAAAGATCAACACTTGAGAAACTCCCCACATATATCCAGAAATGTTTAACAATGCCTTCTGCTATATTACTATCATGTATTCCATTACTATGTAACCCAAAATCCTTCCGTAATACCAAATGACTATTATCTTCCTATTTCCACTATCCATGATGTATTGTAAGCCACATTGAGCCTGCAAAGAGGTGGGAAAATGTAGGATACAAATGCAACAAATAATAATAATAATAATGACACCTAGATCTTTTTCTTGAGTGCTGACTCCTAAGGAGGACCCTAGCATCAGGTACCTATGATTCAGATTATTCTTCCCAATGTGCATCACTTTGCATTTGTCCACATTAAATCTCATCTGCTATTTAGATGCCCGGTCTTCCAACTTCCTAAGGTCTTCCTGCAATTTTTCAAAATCCGAATGAGTTTTAACAACTTTGAATAGTTTTGTGTCATCTGCAAATTTAATCACTTCACTCATCGTTCCCATTTCCAGATCATTAATAAATATGTTAAATAGCACCAGACCCAGTACAGATCCTTAGGATACTCCACTATTCATCTTCCTCCACTGAGAGAATTGACCAATTAACCCTACCCTCTGTTTTCTATCAACCAGTTCCTAATCCATAATAGAACATTGCCAGAGCAAGTAGTAAAGCAGTTAATGTAGATGTCGGGTTTTAAAAAGGTTTAAACAAATTCCTGGAGGAAAAGTCCATAAACTGTTATTAAGGTAGACCTGGAGAAAGCCACTGCTTATCCCTGAGGTTAGGTAGCATAGAATCTTTTTATTTTTTTGTGACTCTGCCACGGACTTGTGACCTGGACTGGCCACTGTTGAAATCAGGATTCTGGGCTAGATGGACCTTTGATCCGACTCCACTTGGAATCCTCATATGTGATATTCTTATATAATCTCATAGATCACATCAGCAAGCTCTTGAAAAAACATTGACATATTTTACAAGCTCACAGTTGTTTTGATAAGAAGGAATGACCTGCCTCTGTTGGAGCTCAGCATGTCCATCAGTTTTAGAACTGGCTGATCACAGATTGGTTTTTGGGAGTAGGTGTTACGCTTTCAATAAATTTAAATTTATTGCATGTTTAATTTGTAAACCGCTTAGGTTATGGGTGGGGTATACATTTTTGAAAATAAATAACTAATGTTTAGTTTGTCCACAAATGATGAAAGCAAAAACTCTCTCACAGCCAGTTACAAAGAAGACAGATTAGCTGAAACAACTTTCAAATTGTAATTCAATGAATGTCATCTGTATTATACAAGCACTTGCAATATTCTGCGTGTTGCAGAACAAAACGGTTCAGAGATCCCAGATAACAGAAGCTGAATAAAAAGAGGAACATAGAAGCAGGTTTGGGCATGTTTTAGAAGGTCTGAAATGTTGTGCTTTACATGTTGTCTGCCTATCCTGAAGAGCAGGCGATAGAGAAGGCAGCTGACACAGCATGAAACAAGAATTTGCCTTTTCTGAACGGGTTGACCCAATAGACAATCTGGGATTAGGTTAAAGGTTTTCCTATGAATTTTAGTGTTTGCAGTGTGATTTAGATGGGTTTCTTGCTAAGCTTCTGTTTTATTTTACAATACATATTATGAAGGTTAAATGAAAAGTTATGCCTCCACCTCCATAACTTTTGTTTAAATGAATATATTGTAATGAATAAAAAAAAAGATGAAAATAATGCTTGAAACTTGCTCTTTTATTACATGTTTTTATTTTTCTACATAGTCTCCACCATTTGTCACTCATTTCTGTCAATGATGGACAAGTTTTTGAAAGCTGTCACAAAAGAACTGCACATCTCATCTCTTCAACCAGCTGCTCACACTCCTTTTCACCTTTACATTCAAGTCAAAGAGATGCCCCCAAGGGTATTCCTTCAACAGTGGCGTACCAAGGGGGGGCGGTGGGGGCGGTCCGCCCCAGGTGCACGCCGCTGGGGGGGTGCCGCGCGCCAGTCAGCTTCGTTTGTTTCCATGCTCCTCTGCCCTGGAACAGTTCCGGGGCAGAGGGAGCATGGAAACAAACGAAGCTGAGCGGCGCGCAGCACCCCCCAGCGGCGTGCACCCAGGGGGGGGGGTTCTTTCACCGGTGTGGGGGGTTCTTTTGCTGGGGGGGGGGTCACGCGCCACTCAGCTTTGTTTGTTTCCATGCTCCCTCTGCCCCAGAACAGGTTACTTTCTGTTCCGGGGCAGAGGGAGCATGGAAACAAACGAAGCTGAGCGGCGCGCAGCACCCCCCCCCCCCAGCGGCATGCACCTGGGGGGGTTCTTTCGTCGTGGTGGGGGGTGTTCTTTTGCCGGGGGGTCACGCTGCACGGGGGGGCGCTGCACCCGGGGGGGGGCGCATCGCGATCCACCCCGGGTGTCAGCCCCCCTAGGAACGCCACTGTCCTTCAATTTTTGAAAAAATTAGAAATCACATGGCACTAAGTCTGGGCTATATGGTGGATGGGGTAAGACTGTGAAACCCATCTTCACGATTGCCTCTGAGATGTTTCATGCTGTGAGACCTAGCATTGTCATATTGGAGGGTGACCAATGTAACACTGACTTTTAAAAAGGGTTCCAGGGGTGATCCAGGAAATTACAGACCCGTAAGCCTGACATCAGTGCCGAGTAAAATAGTGGTAACTATTACAAAGAATAAAATTACGGATCACATAGATAAACATTGTTTAAGGGACAGAGTTAGCATGGATTCAGCTAAGAGAAGTCTTTCTTCACCAATCTGCTTCATTTCCTTGAAGGCATGAACAAACATGTCAATAAAGGTGAGCCAGTTGATGTAGTGTATCTCGATTTTCAGAAAGCTTTTCATAAAGTTCCTCATGAGAGACTCCTGAGAAAATTAGAGCCATGGGATAAGAGGCAATGTCCCTCTGTGGATTAGGAATTAGTTATTGGACAGAAAACAGAGGGTACGGTTAAATGGCAAATTCTCTCAATGGAGGAGGGTGAACAGTGGAATGCGAAGGGATTTGTACTGGGACTGGTGCTATTTAACGTATTTATAAATGACCTGGAAATTGGAACAAGTAAAGTGATTAAATTTGCAGATGACACAAAACTATTCAACGTTGTTAAAGCACATGTGAACTGTGAAAATTTTCAGGAAGAAAACTGGAAGACTGGGCATCCAAATGACAGATGAAATTTAATGTGGACAAATGCAAAGTGATGCACATTGGGAAGAATAATCTGAACCATACTTACCTGATGCTAGGGTCCATCTTGAGGAGGGGGGGAAGAACCCAAGAAAAAGATCTAGGTATCATTGTTGACAATATGCTGACATTTTCTGTCTGGTGTGTGGCAGTGGCCAAAAAAGCAAACAGGATGCTAGGAATTATTAGGAGAAGGATGGTAAATAAGTCTGCGAATGCTTTTAACTCATAACCCTTACTCACTTGTTCAATACCCGTATTTTATTATTCCCACCTTAGTAATTCCCTTACTTCTTATTTGTCCTGTTTGTCCTAATTAGATTGTAAGCTCTGTCGAGCAGGGACTGTCTCTTCATGTTCAAGTGTACAGCACTGCGTACGTCTTGTAGCGCTTTAGAAATGATAAGTAGTAGTAGTATAATGCCTCTGTATTGCTCCATGGTGCAACCTCACCTAGAGTATTGAGTTCAGTCTGGTGGTCGCCATATTTTTAAAAAAGATATAGCGGAATTAGAAAAGGTTCAAAGAAGAGCAACTAAAACGATAAAAGGGGATGGACCTCCTCTTATATAAGGAAAGGCTAAAGAGGTTAGGACTCTTCAGCTTGAAAAAGAGACGGCTGAGGAGAGATATGATTGAGGTCTACAAAATCCTGAGTGGTGTAGAATGAGTAGAAGTGAATAGATTTTGTACTCTTTCAAAAAGTACAAAGGCTAGGAGACACTCAATGAAGTTACATGGAAATATTTTTAAAACATTTTTTCACGCAATTTATAGTTAAGCTCTGGAACTCTTTGCCGGAAGATGTAGTAACACAGTTAGGGTATCTAGATTTTTAAAAAGGTTTGGACAAGTTCCTGGAGGAAAAGTCCATAGTCTATTATTGAGATGGACATGGGGGAATCCAAATGCTTGCCCTGGGATTGGTAGTATGGAATGTTGCTACTAATTGAGTTACTAGTGACCTTGATTGGCCACTGCTGGAAGCAGGATATAGACTAGATGGACCATTAATCTGACCTAGTATGGCTAGTATTATGTAACAACATTTCCTTCTTGTGTTTCTGAACTCTTCTCAATTGTTCTTTCAAAGTTTTCAGGGTTGCAATGTAACACTTTGATCCTCTGATTGTTCTTTACGAGTTTATCAACCTTTCTCAGGTGAAACTCATTCTTTGTAGAGTTGCACAGGAACAGAAATCTAACCCATCCACGTGGGAATCTAACCCATCCCTACCCATTCCCATCACAAGTAATCTCTCCATCCCTAACCCTGGTCCACCCAGCCCTACCCCACTACACCCCACCACAGTCACCTTGACCTCCCCTCCCAAGAAAGCCAGATTCTATAAGCAGTGAAAATACTTGAAGTAACATAAATGCATTTTCTTCCAAACTCTGCTAAATACAACACTTAAAAAGATGTACATTTTCAAAAAAGCAAACATCCATGAGCAGAAACCCCCTTTTCTTTCCCTCCCATCTATGAGCAGCATGTCCCACTCTCATCTCCATCACCTTCCATCCCATATGCTCTATTTTTTCCCCCCCCCCCCCCCATGTACATCCCTCTTACCAATCTTTTTTTCCAGCCTACTTCCTCTCTCCCTACACCCACACGCCATCCACCCTTTTTACTACCCCCTCCCACCCATCCATCCACCTCCCCTCCAGCACTGAGGCAGAGTGCCCTCCCCAAATGTACCTCAATGCACCCTGGTAGTCGAGTGGCCTCTTCAGAGCAGGAAAGATCCCCACTCTTTCCTACCTGCTGCCGCCACTTCTTTAAAATAGGGAAGGCTTGCATGTACTTCCATGGGATCCCTGCAGGAGCTGGGTCCATCCCAGCAGGATCCCTGTGGTAACTTCGAGATTCCTGCTATTTCCCAGACTATGCAGAGACTGCAGTGGCCAGTCGATGATCTGCAGATCAGGAATTGCCACCAGTAGAAGATGAAACTGGTTTATTGCGGTCACCCGGCACAAGTATAGACTGGTAATAGGGTGCCACAGGATGCCGTGATTTGGGAGACAGTCTGCTTGAAGATTTTTTTTCCTTTCCTTTTTTTGCACATAATTTACCGGGATGAGTAGACTGAAAGTTCGTCTTGCTGAATAAAAGTGCCATACTGTGATTGTGTACACACAGGTGTTTTAACTGAAAAATAACTGCACCGATTTACTCTGATTTGACCCACCTGAGGCTTCCATTAACTGGCATTAGTTTGCTTTTCAAATAATATGCGGACACCACAATGTTTTCTGAAAATAATACAATATATTTTGGTGAAAATATACCTTATCTACCTATATAAATTGTCAAGAATATGTTGGGTGAAATTGTGCCCCGTAGGATTCCGCTCCTTCCCATGGGCTGGAGCATTGTAAGTCCATGATGAAGTCCTCAATAGTAAGGCAGGATTCTTCGGATACTCAAGATCAGGTGATCATTGCTTTGCAGCCAACTGAATGTTGTTGCTTAACTGCAGAAACCATCTTTAACTCTCTTAACACATACACCTTACAGCTGTGATTTTCACTCTGTGGGGGTCACACAGCCAACCCCCCTCCCATCAATATGAGAATCAAGAGCATCAGGCAAAGTGTTTGGTGGTGGTGGTGGTGGGGTGTCTGGGAGGGGGGGTGTCTGGGGGGGGGGGTGAGCTCCCTTCAGTGACACAGCTGACCTGGTGGATTCCCCCCTAGTGTCAGCCTGGCTGATTACACACATTGAGAATGACTCATAACTAAAACAGTTTACTCCCCACACCCTCTTTTTCTAAGTCCTTGAGTCTACTTCCCTCCCCCACACACATTCTCTATCCATGTCCCCCAGCCCATTGCTGTCCTCCCCAGTAACCACTCTAGCAATTTGAATCACAACCCATTTCCATTCTTCCTGTTCTGTCTCTACCCTTCCTTAACCCCTTCAAGCCGGCCCTCACTCCAATGTTGTAATCCCCCTTATTCTGCAGAAGCTTGTTGAGCTCTGGAACAGTTTAGTCTATTTTCTTCCAGCATCACATGACTCTTCAGGGAGACTGAACTGCTGGTGCTCCGATTCCGTCACTGCTCTTTCAGTTTCATAAGAAATGTGTGGGAGTTTGGGAAGTGAACAGTTCAAATGTAGAGAGCTACATGCTGCCGGCAAAAGACAGAATAACTGTTACAGAGAATGAATGAGGGAACACAGACAGGACACATGAAGAGGCAATGGAGCTGTCACTGGCCCCCAGGTCCTGCAATGGAGACCACTGGCTCACAGCAATCATGTCTGCTAAGGTCAAGGAGGGAGAGAACCAGTGTAAAGAAGCAGCATTTAGAGCAGAAAAAGGACAGAATACAAAGAGAGAAACAGAAAGCAAAGGAGGGTTTTATGCCTCCTTGAAAGACAGAGAAAGGCTAAAGGCAAGCAGACCACACCTGAGACTGCAGGACATAGGTGCCGACTCCGTGGGTGCTCGAGCACCCCCAATATTTTATGCACTGAAGTTCCCTTCCAGCAGAGCCAGAATTTTAAAAGTCCCTCCCTCCCTCCGAGTTCCAGGGCTGTCGGGCCGTCTGTCCATCCCTCCCTCCGAGTTCCAGGGCCTGCCCTCCGTCCGTCCATCCGAATTTTAAAAGCCCTCTTCTTACCTTGTCAGTGAAAAGCTTGCACTGCAGGCTCGGCGGCGCTTCAGCCTTCCCTTCTGTCTCTCGGCGCTGGTCCCGCCCTTGTGGAAACAGGAAATAAGGCCAGGACCAGAGCCGAGAGACAGAAGGGAAGGCTGAAGCGCCGCCGAGCCTGCAGTACACGCTTTTCACTGACGAGGTAAGAAGAGGGCTTTTAAAATTCGGACGGATGGAGGGAGTGGGGCCCTTGGAACTCGAAGGGAGGGAGAGAGGGGAAGGAGGGAGCCTGGAACGCAGAGGGAGGGAGAGCCTGGAACGCGGAAGGAGGGGGGATGAGAGGGGGCAGAGGAGAGGGGGTGGAGGGGAGAGGAGGTGGGGAATGCACCATCTGTAAAAAAAAAATTTCAGCACCCCCAATCATTTTGAAAAATTGGCTCCTATGCTGCAGGACCTGAGTGTGTCTACTCATAAACAGAGATTCTCAAGCCAGTCCTTGGATTTTCAGAATATTCATAACAGCTATGCATGCGAGAGCGGCATACATTGCCTCCACTGCATGCAAATTTCTCTCATGCATATTTGTTAAAATAGCAGTACAAAGAATATAGATTGTACACAACTGGTCTCCGAAAGGTGCCTTTATTGTCAAATACCAGAACTCACCATTACTCTGTTTATAAAATGTGTTATCAAAATAGAAGCAATTGTCTTTCAAGGCAATTTCGGCAAGGGTCTTGATGAACTGTCGGTATTCTTACATGAGTTACTTTTGAAAGGACCTGCCTAATGATAGCTAAAGTCTTGGTTTGTGGTTTGTTCATCTATGAGGACTCAACAGCCATGGTAGCCAAAACAAACATCTCCAAAATTGGAAGAGTTTAAGAAATTAATCATGTCTGAGGAGTCACATATGTATGAGGGAATTTTTGGAACTTCAGGTCTTAAAAATTCAGAAACAAATTTTGAAATTGGTTCCTACACTGATCCAATATCTGACACAATCAGGTCAATATTGCGGATTTAACTGGCCAGAAACAGCTCCTGGAGAGATAAATCACCTGTTAGGAGCTAACCACAATTTTCAGCGGCACTTAACCCATTACTGCTGGTGAAAATAACCAGTTAGTACCAAACTGAAAACCAACTATTTGGAAGGACATCTGGGGTGGAGTCGGCACTTGTCTGGTTAAAGCGGTGATATTCGGCACTTAACTGGCCAGAGTATCTGCATGAAAGTCAGTTCTATCTTTATGTGGTGCTCATAGATGGTTACACACTTTAATGGCTACGAGTTAGCCAACTCCACAAACCTGGAAATTTAATGCTGCTGCTTGGACAAGGTCCAGCACTGATTGGCCAGGTAAAATGCCAGAAGCAAAACGTTGATCGCTGCTGGCTGAATATCAGGCCTGATAGGTCTAGCTGGAAGTGTAGTGACATGTATTTTCGGTAAGATGTAAGCCACTGGTTTTCTGGGGTAATCAACAGTTTACATTACTAAAAAGAAATTTGATTTTAATACTTTCAGAACAGAATCGATCTTGCATTTTATTTCCTCAGTAGGATCATTAGTAAGTTTTAAATAAAAAGTAGACTACACTACTAAGAATGAATCTGACTCTGTTCATTTTCCCAAAATACCAGTGATCTACACATTACCAAAAGTCACTCACTACACCTCCAGGTAGACTTATCACGTCAGGTATTGGATCAGTCTTAGAACCATTTTCAAAATTCACCAATGCATTTGGAACCTGAAGTTCCAAAAATTCCTTCATACATACGCGACTCCTCGGACATGATTAATTTCTTAAACTCTTCCAATTTTGGAGATGAGTTTGTTTTGGCTACCATGAATGTTGAGTCTTCATATATGAATATCCCACAAATCAAGGCTTTTGATTTCCTTACAAAAGTAACTCATGTAACAATACCATCAGAGTTCATCATGACCCTCGCTAAAATAGTTGTGTATGATCTACAGCCTTTGTACTACTATTCTGCTTGTGAATCATATCAGCCTCTCCAGTTCATGTTATTCATTAAAGAAATCCTGAAACCCAAGGACAGCTCGAAAATGTCTGTGACATTTAAACACCTTAAATATGAATAATGCACAAAAGAAACTTGAGGGGGGGGAAGGGGAGGTTTCAATATTCAAGGTAATTTAAGTATGCAGGAGAGAGGTGTTTCAGGGGACAGAGTCAGGGAGGAGTCTCAAGTCATGCAAGTGCCAGCAGTTTTCAGTAGTGGGATATCCTCCACCTGTGATTTATATGTACCTTTGTCCAAAAAGCATGGATCTCAGCTGGACAGAATGGATGGACCATTTTGGTCTTTATCTGCCATCATTTACTCTGGAAGCAGAGAGATTTCAGTAAAAGGGCTGTGTCTGCAACCCCACCCCTAACAGCAGCTAAATTTAACCAAAGCTAATCAACATATCGACCACATAGTGATTTTACTTTCAGCTAGAATTAAAATTAGGGCACCTGGCTGTGTTTTCCTATTACTTACAACTAGAGCTTAAGAGGAAAACAGTTCATAAAGAACTGACGTCAGTATATATCAAGAGGGCGCCATTTTTTAAGCTTCCACTGGAGGGTGATACTGAATAGCTGCAGCATTGAAGTGAGGTTTAGATTTTTACTGTGGTTATAAACTGCACGTTTGCTTTTGAGATACTAAAATACATTCCTTTTTGACAGCTATATTTACCACGGACCCTGATGAAGTTCACGAAACTTTGGCCTTAGTCGGCCGTGGACAGTTAAAAGCCGCTGGGCATCCACATAAGATAAGTTTCTACATTTAATAAATGGATTTTGAAAGTTAGACAGTTTATGGAGGTTTTTTGCCAATGATGACAGCAAGTGCTCCTTGAGATTAAATGGCTGTGTGCCTATAAATTATGGAGTCTGTTGAGGCTTTTTCCTCCATTTTTTAATGACCATTTGTTAATGATCATTTCTTGATGACCAATTAACTAGTGTACTGCAGTAATATATATATGTTTTCCTATTACCAAGAGCCGAAATAAAGCATCTTGTAATTCTCTCTCTTCTCAAATAAGATAATTTGACATCACAGGCCACCAACCTACTACTACTACTACTATTTAGCATTTCTATAGTGCTACAAGGCATACGCAGCGCTGCACAAACATAGAAGAAAGACAGTCCCTGCTCAAAGAGCTTACAATCTAATAGACAAAAAATAAATAAAGTAAGCAAATCAAATCAATTAATGTGAACGGGAAGGAAGAGAGGAGAGTAGGTGGAGGCGAGTGGTTACAAGTGGTTACGAGTCAAAAGCAATGTTAAAGAGGTGGGTTTTCAGTCCAGATTTAAAGGTGGCCAAGGATGGGGCAAGACGTAGGGGCTCAGGAAGTTTATTCCAGGCGTAGGGTGCAGCGAGACAGAAGGCGCGAAGTCTGGAGTTGGCAGTAGTGGAGAAGGGAACAGATAAGAAGGATTTATCCATGGAGCGGAGTGCACGGGAAGGGGTGTAGGGACGGACGAGTGTGGAGAGATACTGGGGAGCAGCAGAGTGAGTACATTTATAGGTTAGTAGAAGAAGTTTGAACAGGATGCGAAAACGGATAGGGAGCCAGTGAAGGGTCTTGAGGAGAGGGGTAGTATGAGTAAAGCGACCCTGGCGGAAGATGAGACGGGCAGCAGAGTTTTGAACCGACTGGAGAGGGGAGAGGTGACTAAGTGGGAGGCCAGCAAAAAGCAGATTGCAGTAGTCTAAACGAGAGGTGACAAGGGTGTGGATGAGGGTTTTGGTACAGTGCTCGGAAAGAAAGGGGCGGATTTTACGGATGTTGTAAAGAAAGAAACGACAGGTCTTGGCAATCTGCTGGATATGAGCAGAGAAGGAGAGAGAAGAGTCAAAGATGACCCCAAGGTTTCGAGCTGAGGAGACAGGGAGAATGAGAGAGCCATCAACAGAAATAGAAAACGGGGGGAGCGGGGAGGTGGGTTTGGGGGGGAAAATGAGAAGCTCGGTTTTGGTCATATTTAATTTCAGGTGGCGTTGAGACATCCAGACAGCAATGTCAGACAAGCACGCTGAAACTTTGGTTTGGATGCAAGGTGAGATATCAGGGGTAGAAAGGTAGATTTGGGAGTCATCAGCATAGAGATGGTAGGAAAAGCCATGGGATGAGATTAATGAACCAAGGGAAGAAGTGTAGATAGAAAAGAGGAGGGGACCAAGAACAGAACCCTGAGGTACGCCGACAGGCAGAGGGATAGAAGTACAAGAGGATCCACCAGAGTGAACACTAAAGGTGCGGAGGGAGAGGTAGGAAGAGAACCAGGAAAGGACAGAGCCCTGGAATCCAAGTGAGGACAGGGTATCGAGAAGTATGCTGTGATCGACAGTGTCAAAAGCAGCGGAAAGATCAAGAAGAATGAGGATGGAATATTGACCTCTGGATTTAGCCAGTAATAGGTCATTGGAGACTTTAGTAAGCGCAGTTTCGGTTGAGTGGAGAGGGCGAAAACCAGATTGTAGTGGGTCAAGAATAGCATGTGAAGAGAGAAAATCAAGGCAGCGGCGGTGAACAGCACGCTCAAGTAATTTGGAGAGAAAAGGAAGGAGGGAGATGGGTCGGTAATTAGAGGGACAAGTAGGGTCGAGTGAAGGTTTCTTAAGGAGAGGTGTGACCACAGCATGTTTAAAGGCAGAAGGGACAGTCGCAGTGGAAAGTGAGAGGTTGAGAATGTGACAGATAAAAGGAATAAGAGCAGGAGAGATGGCATTAAGAAGGTGGGTGGGAATGGGATCAGAGGAACAGGTGGTACATTTTGAGGAAGAAAGGAGAAGTGTAGTTTCCTCAATAGTAACTTCAGGAAAGGAGGAAAGGGAATGAGGGGAAGGAGAGAGAGGGGAACGGACTAGTGGAGGGAGAGGTGGTGAGGTAGAGAAAGCAAGGTTTATCTTTTCAACCTTGTTGTGAAAGAATTCAGCAAGGGTCTGAGGAGATAATGAAGGGGGAGTTGGGGGAGGGGGCACCTTGAGGAGAGAGTTCAATGTGGTGAAGAGAAGTCGAGGATTAGAGCCAAGAGAGTTGGTCAGTTGGATATAATAATCCTGTTTGGCATGTGAAAGAGCAGATTGGAAGGAGGTCAGCATGAACATAAAGTGTAAGAAATCAGCAAGGGCCCGAGATTTCCGCCAGAGGCGTTCGGCGGAGCGGGTACAGGAACGTAGGTAGCGGATATTAGAAGTCCGCCAAGGTTGGGGTTTTGTACGCCTTACAGGGCGGGTCATCAAAGGTGCAAGAGTGTCTAAGGCAGAGGATAGAGTATTGTTGTAAGAAGAAACAGCCTCGTTGACAGACGTGGATGGTGCCACAGTAGAGAGGAGGTTTGAAACATGGGAGGATAGAGATGAAGGGTCAATATCGTGAAGATTCCTAGATAAATTAGATAAGATAGGACGGGACTGGGAGCGAGGAGATTTAAGTGTGAAAGTTATAAGATGGTGATCAGAGGAGGGAAGATCAGAGGCAAGGAAACTAGAGGGTGAACAGTTGGAGGAGAAGATGAGATCAAGACAGTGACCATTTTGATGAGTGGGGGAGGTGGAGCATAGTTGGAGATTAAAGGAGGACGTTAAAGCGAGTAACTTGCAAATATAAGAGTTGGAAGGATCATTAGCAGGAATATTAAAGTCACCAAGGATGAGAGAGGGGGAGGAAGGATCATGGAAGAAGGCAAGCCAGGCATCAAAGTCACTGAGAAAGGATGAAAGGGACTTATCAGGGGGACGATAAATGACCGCTATTTGAAGAGGCAGAGGAGAGAAAAGGCGGATAGAGTGGACTTCAAAGGAGGAAAAACAGTGAGATTGAGGTGGAAGAAGGGGTTGAAATCTGGAGGGGGGAGAGAGAAGTAGTCCAACACCGCCCCCACGGCCAGCAAGGCGAGGAGTATGTGAAAATAGATAACCGCCATGGCACAAGGCTGCGACTGAAGCAGAGTCATCAGGGCAGTGCCAGGTTTCTGTTATGGCGAGCAGATGGAGGTGACGCGAGATAAAGAGGTCATGGATATAGGCGAGTTTGTTACAGATAGAGCGGGCATTCCATAGGGCGCAAGAGAAGGGCAGAGAAGAGGAGGGGAGTAGAGAAATAGAGATGAGGTTAGAGAGGTCGCGGTGAGATCTGTAGAGTTGGGATAATAGTTGGTGAGGGGGGCCAGGATTGGGATTGATGTCACCGTCTGAGAGTAAGAGAAGGAGTAAAAGAGAGCGGAGGAGAGTAGGAGAGGTGTGGCCACGAAGGCGTCGAAGGCGAGAGGTATTTAGGTGGAATGGGGAAGGCAAAATGGACGGAAGAAAGAGGCGGAGATTAAAAGCCAAGAGGGAGGAAGAGGGTAGGAGAGAAGGTGAGGTGATGAAGTCGATGGATGGGCAGTGAGTTCCTGTAGCGGAGAGAGGTAGGGGGTGAGGGAAAAGATTAGGAAGGGACAGGGCTAGGAAGAGAATGTGAATAGGGGCCATAAATGACTGAGGTACTTTAGCAACTGGGAAGAAGATTAGATGTAAAGAGAAAAATGCCCGGCGCGCGGCACCTAGAGCGGAGGCCCTGAGTGGATCGGAGTGGACCTGGGTGTCACCCCGGAGAAGGCTGTAAGGATATGCAGATGAGCTGCAAGTCCTCCACAGCACCTGAAAGGCAGCCGGTGGTAGAGCTGGGCACCTCTCAGCTGAGGAAAGGCTTACCAGGGGTTAGGCCGAAGCCAGCATTCCTCCCCCTGAGGGTCGCCTGATCCTAGCCAAAAAGCACCTGGAAACTCTGTGCACTTGGAGCAAAGGCCCTGGGAAGATCGGGGTGGAACTGGAGTCACCCCGGATACAGCTGTGAGGAAATGCAGAAGGGCTGCAAGTCCTCCACAGCACCTGGTGGGAGCGCTGGGCACCTAGAGCGGAGGCCCTGAGTGGATCGGAGTGGACCTGGGTGTCGCCCCGGAGAAGGCTGTAAGGATATGCAGATGAGCTGCAAGTCCTCCACAGCACCTGAAAGGCAGCCGGTGGTAGAGCTGGGCACCTCTCAGCTGAGGAAAGGCTTACCAGGGGTTAGGCCGAAGCCAGCATTCCTCCCCCTGAGGGTCGCCTGATCCTAGCCAAAAAGCACCTGGAAACTCTGTGCACTTGGAGCAAAGGCCCTGGGAAGATCGGGGTGGAACTGGAGTCACCCCGGATACAGCTGTGAGGAAATGCAGAAGGGCTGCAAGTCCTCCACAGCACCTGGTGGGAGCGCTGGGCACCTAGAGCGGAGGCCCTGAGTGGATCGGAGTGGACCTGGGTGTCGCCCCGGAGAAGGCTGTAAGGATATGCAGATGAGCTACAAGTCCTCCACAGCACCTGAAAGGCAGCCGGTGGTAGAGCTGGGCACCTCTCAGCTGAGGAAAGGCTTACCAAGGGTTAGGCCGAAGCCAGCATTCCTCCCCCTGAGGGTCGCCTGATCCTAGCCAAAAAGCACCTGGAAACTCTGTGCACTTGGAGCGAAGGCCCTGGGAAGATCAGGGTGGAACTGGAGTCACCCCGGATACAGCTGTGAGGAAATGCAGAAGGGCTGCAAGTCCTCCACAGCACCTGGTGGGAGCGCTGGGCACCTAGAGCGGAGGCCCTGAGTGGATCGGAGTGGACCTGGGTGTCACCCCGGAGAAGGCTGTAAGGATATGTAGATGAGCTGCAAGTCCTCCACAGCACCTGAAAGGCAGCCGGTGGTAGAGCTGGGCACCTCTCAGCTGAGGAAAGGCTTACCAGGGGTTAGGCCGAAGCCAGCATTCCTCCCCCTGAGGGTCGCCTGATCTCTGACCTCTGCCAAGAACTAGACTAGAAGACCGATATACTAACCTGAAGGGCAGAAGCATGTGGGAATTGCTCTTGCCCCCTGCTGGAAGGTTATTGATGTAGGCTGGTACATGATGAGACTATTGGTTGTTATGGACTTGCTTGGGAAAGTAGGCCAACATTTTTATTTAAAAGGTGGAGCTCCTGAGGAAAAACGATGGAAATTTTTTGAAACTGGAGCTAAGGTTGCGAGTAGTAAGGAGTAGGGGCACCTCTTACTCCATACTCAGCCATCAGGGATTTCAGCCCTCAGATGTGGTGGTGGGGGGGGGGGGGGGCAGGGAGAGGGAGGCGCTTTGATGGACACTATACATCCCTTTACAGCCTGTTCCTTTGTCTGAAGAGGTTTGTAGCTGCAGAAAACAAGAGAACACCTCACTTTACAAAATTCCACATTATTGAACTGATTTGCATGATTTTGCATTACAGCCACTCCTTAATATTGAATTCAAATAACCTTTTGCTGGTAAAGTGATTGTTTCTTGCGATTTCTTTTGCACAAGGGGTTTTGTATAGTAAAACCCCTTGCATAGAATTTTGGGGCATATCTGTGGGTTTTACCATGCAAAGCCCCTTTGTGAAAAGTTCTGCCCTCTGGTACATGAACTTCTAAGGCCAGTCTAGCGAGACACCACATAGACAACATCAGCAGGAGTGTGTGCTGCACCTCATCTGTTCACGTGCATTGTCTCATTGAGCTGTCACCTCTGCGGTCCCCATGGATCCTGAATTCCATCACTGATTCAGCTACTCTAGTCACTGTTTATTAAGTTTATTAAAACTTAATACATGTATTTCATTGTGATAGGAAAGAGAATGAGACAATCAAACCAGGACACTGACAACAGAATTAGGGAGCCGGGGGGGGGGGGGGGGGGGGGGGTGTGCTGGGGAAAGAGGTTGGGAAAAGGGGAAAAAAGGCACTGCTGGAGTCTGGTTCAGGGTCTCATCACTCTTTCATTCCTTTTGGGCTTCCCCTTTCCCTAAGCTTTTCATCTCATATCTTATTAAAGCTTGTTCCCTTCAACAGGGTGAGATGACACCAACACCAACTTCTCACTTAACTTGAAAATTAAGCTCTCATTTAAGGCTGATTCCTTTTGGATTCCTTTATTAACACATATGAGCACAGATTATTACAGAAATTTGTGCTTTTGAAAACAAGTTACCGTACATGAGATAAGGAAGGAAGCAACCAGCACTTAAGAGTGGGAGACAGTACAGCAGGCAGTGCGCAGAGAATTCTCTAGAAGCACCACAGAAGGATGTTTATGGATATTAGAGGAAAGCTAGTCTTTAAATTAAGAAGAAAATTAAATAGTGTCTCTCTTTATAAATTGGAAGAATGTGATAATCCAAAGGCATTCAAATTCCTAGAGGGTGGCACACAAAAACCTGTAGCACCCGACTCAGAATAGGGCAAAAATTCCTCCAGCAGTGCAGGACTGCAAAGGTTCCAGACCCTGTTCCATGGACACTGGCTACAGGTTGAAATGTCTTGTCTCTGCGAGTTCTAGAAAATGTGCTCCACATCTGAGGTCAGGTTTTAATCACTCTGTGATATGGAAGTCAAAATGGCTGCCAATATTTCTTTCCAAACATTTAACTTTTGAAGAGGATATAAAAATGGAATTGCAGTTCCAAATGACCTAGGATGGAAGCAATGGAAAATTCTCTCGGCCTGCAGAACCCCTTCTCCTGTCAGCTGATCTGCTCTAGGACTCTCTGACATGGGACATCGTTCCATCTCTCCAGATCACCTCGAGTCCCAAAGCCTGGGCGTCCAATTTCCTGGCTCTGAGCTGACTGAGGATGCAGAGAGCAAGAGAGAGGAAAAACAAGGAGGAAAGAGGGAATCCTTTCTGTGTGCTGGACTATGCCATGGAGCTTGGCTCGCACAGAATTAATTATTGCCATAGTTTCAAATTCCTGCAAAATCTTCAAAACCCTAAGAACTATAAGCCAAGATACAATGAAAAAAGGATAAACTCTGCATCCATCCAGTCTAAACACTCCATCCAATAATGAACGGGTCCAAACAAGTCCCAGGCAGTCATGTATGATGGAGGGAGGTCTTTACACTAACACAGTCCCAAACCAAGTTCAGGGCAGGGTAAGAACTAAGATTGTTTTAACTTGTAAAAAAATCTACAGGAATTGCAGAGGGTATTAGCAATTCTAGGGGGGTGGGGAGAGAGAAAGACTATAAAGAGGGGACGAACCAGAAAGACCAAGGAAGGAGGGGCAGAGCGAGGGATACCAGAGGAACAGGTGGAGCCAGAGGGATACTACAGGGTCAGAGAGAGAGAGAAAGAAACAGCCAGACAGACAAAAAGGGCATCTCTTCTCCCTGGGACATGGGATGACTCACACTGCTGAGCCAGAGGGCAGCCAGGGAGCCCCACAGCACTGTCAGGGCCAGGGGTCTTCTTGTGAGTCTGCATCATCTCATGGATTTCTGGTGGCTTTATGAAAGCTTCAGGCAATCTCGCAGGTAGCTGCTGGGAGACTAAGCACTTTCACCAAAGCCACTTTCTTCTTCCTCTTCTTCCTCCTCCTCTTCCTCTTCCATGACAGGGTCAGCATCCCAACACGTGATGTCAATTTCTGTCAATATAAGACCAACTTTAGCAAGTCAAAGCCTTGCATGGGATAGATAGGATTTATTCAAGTATTAACCACAACAATGTGGTATATGACCTAATGAAACCATAAAATACATCATCAAGTGATCTACGTAATTCAGCGACCCCATCTGCTAAAGCATCATATCTAGTCATGCAACTCTCCCCCCCTCCAAAAAAAAATGCCTGCACAAACAAAGAGAAATACATGTATTTAATGTCTTCTTAAATGATGAAGAGGAAGGTGAAAGAGTGAGGGTGATGGCCCACAGATGTGTACGAAGTTAAAACAGAAGCAAAATAATGAGTTACATAGATTTCTGGGATCTAATCCCACCTCCTTGCCAACCAAGCTCACAGACAGACATTCATACCCCCCTTTCTCGGTGCACAAACCTCTTTATCCCAAACATACACACAGAGAGACCAGAAAGGAAGTTAACACACCTGCTAGGGCAGAAGGGGTTAAAAGCTAGCACTTTCAGGCAAACTCAAACCTCCCCAGACTCATAGTGACACAACCCCATGCCCTGTTACACACTTACCAGGAGGGGTGCTGTAGAATACTGGAAGGGGGGCTTTAGCAGACTGGTCCTCTGTCTGGGCAAATTCTTCATCCTGCGATTGGCTAAAATATCCCTCACTGGTCTGAAATAGGATGTCAAAGTTTACTCTAAAAGACTGGACTTCACACTTAATGAGCTGCTTCTGCCTGTGTGTGAGCAAGCTGAGTGTTACTACAGAGGGAAGCAGGTCCCTTTCACAGTGGAACAGGGAACTTGGAGGGACAGGCAAGAGAAAGGATTAGGGGGCATGCGATGAAGCCACAAAGTAGTAAATTTAATACAAATCAGAGAAAATATTTCTTCACTCAACACGTAATTAAACTCTGGAATTTGTTGCCAGAGAATGTAGTAAAGGCAGTTGGCTTAGCGGGGTTTAAAAAAAGTCTGAACAGCTTCCTAAAGGAAAAGTCCATAGACCATTATTAAATTGACTTGGGGAAAATCCACTGCTATTCTGGGATAAGCAGCATAAAATGTATTGAACCTTTTCGGAACCTTGCCAGGTATTTGTGACCTGGATGGGCCACTGTTGGAAACAGGATGCTGGGCTTGATGGACCTTTGGTCTGTCCCAGTGTGGCAACACTTATGTACTTAAAGCGAGACAGCCCCACCTAGTGTAAGACAGGGAGCTCGGAGAGATGGGCGAGAGGGAGACAATACCACCTCAGTGTGGGACAGGGAGCTTGGAGGGAGGAGCAAGAGGAAGGGAGCTGTCCCCTGCCCCAGTGTGGGACAGGGAGCTCAAAGGGAAAGGGGAGGGGAGGGGAGACAGCCCTGTCCTCCAGTGTGGGACAGGGTGCTCAGAGGAAGGGTCATCAGAAAGGGAGATAGCTCCTGCCCCAGTGTGGGATAGGGATTTTGATGAGAGAGGCAATCTCATCTCCCAGTATGGGGCAGGGAGCTCAGAGGGAAGGGCAGGAAGGAAACAGCCTCCCAGTGGGGACAGGGAGCTCGAGAAGAGTGGCAAGAGGCACAGAGACAGCCCCCTCCTAGGGGCCAGGAGGCTAGAGGAAGGGAAACACTCCACTACTACCACACCACATATTGAACAGTATTGTTTAGCGACAATAGTACTTTTTTGGAATTTCTGCTTGTGGTTTCTGTCTCACCTGTGTTCCTTCCTTCTGAGGTGTCTCCCCATTGGTCATTGAATGTCCTTCATCCAACTCAACAAGCATTCTTGTGGTATTCTGGGCACTGGAGACCTCCTGCAGAGCATGCTGATAGCTTAGTGTCATCTGGTGAGGCCCCTCAATATCAATGATGCTTTGTGGCTCATCATCAGGGTCCATGTCACAGAAGGTAGCTGGAGGCTCAGGCAGAAGGCTCTCGTCCATCATGCCACCAGCAGTGGGTGCTACCTCCACTGAGCCACTGGTATTGGAGAGCTCAAAGGTGTCACATGCAGTAGCCTGCATAGGTTCAACAGCACCCAAACATTCTCCCATTTCCAGGAGCATATCTGCCTGTTGGTCCTCACAAGTGTGTGCAAGCGGTAGCTGCTCCGACTCCCAGGCTCCATCACTCTGCCAAAGATCGAGAAGATTTACTGTTTCTGGCTGTGCTGGCGGTGATATTACCCTAGATACCGACACAGTCTCCTGCTGGTCAATATTGCTTTGCTCACTGTCTGCTGCAGGTATAGCAGGAAATGGAGCTGCTTCCAGACACAAGAGGTCATCTATCTGTGTTGGCTCATGGCCCTTGGTCCAGCCGGCATCCTGACTGGGGAAAGGCTCCTCCTTCATGGTCACACTGCCTTTCACGGTCTTACTCTCCTCGTCTAAGCCGGTCCATGGATTCTCCATTTCCACCATATGTGCAAAATCCATGTGCTTCTGAGGGACATGGTCCTCAAAACCTAAAAAAAATACAGCCCAAAAATAATGAGTGCTGTTTGAGCCCCATTCTCTTGCACACTCCCCTCCACATCACTGCAGTGTCACACCCTCAGAGTCAGATATACAATACCCTCATATGTATACACCCACTAGAAACGCAAAGGAGGTCACACACAGGCAATATAGCAACACAGTGGATACCGAGGGATGAAGACCATTTCAACTATCCAATCTGTCCAGTTACCCACAGTACGTGTGGCTCTAGCTTTAGCCAGGCCCCTAATCTTTGCTCTGTATTCATTCTTCACCTTTCTACCACAGAGAATCAGAGCTATTACTAACCCCATCACCACCACTACCACTATCCCAAGAATGGACCAAAGCTGAACTGCCAATTTAGTGCTGGGAATCTGACACAGATTGGCAGTTCCTGGTTCTGGTCATCTACTGTTCCCTACAACAGGCATCCTTTACCATGCCTCTCCTACACCCCCTTCTGTATCTGTTCCATCCATCACAGTTCTGGTATTGCATCACATTCTCAAGAGAACCTCTCAACTGCTCTCCAACTTTATTTTATGACCTACTAGAGGAAGAATTACTATAAGAAATATTCCCTGCTCCACCAGTTCTAGCTTTCCAGTAACCATCTGAACCAACACAAAAATGTATAAGATGTAAATAGAAGAAAATGACACTGCAAGACATCCATTGCCCCATGTAAGCTGCATTGAGCCTGCCATGAGTGGGAAAGCGCAGAGTACAAATGTAACAACAACAAAAAATCTCAATGCAAGTTAAGCCAGTGCATATGGCAGATCTTACAGCTACTCACATGGGAAAGACATTCAGAGTACAAGGCTCACATTCCTGCTTCTCTATGAATAAGTTATATGCGACATAATGCAAAAACTGTGAAAAGATAGCTTACATCAATAAAACAAGTAAAAAATTAAAAATAAAAGACTGGCAGTATTTATGGTTTTATGCTTTTCTGAATCAGCCAACAGGTCAATCAAGCCCAGTATCCTGTTTCCAACAGTGGCCAATCCAGGTTATTAGTACCTGGCAGGATCCCAAAAAAATACCACAAGGCTCAGTAAACTCTTGTCTCATTTTCAATATTTTCCTCGGCTCCCTAGTTCCTTTGGTTTGATCTTACCGTTGTACTTTTTTTTTTTCCTGTAAGAAGAAGTGAGAATCAGTACTAGAAATTGTACATGAGAAGCTAAATAGACCCAAGGAATTGTTTAAAAAGCTGGCAAATTTATTGGTGACGAGGGTGGGAACTTATCAGGGTTCCTGTAAGGTACCAGACATTAACTTTAATGAAATTTCTTATAGGGACATTAGGATCCAAGATTCAGCCTGCAGGTCCTCATGTTTCTTTAAATATTGGTCGCCACTGGCTAAAGTAGATCTGGATATGCAGTGCCAGCCCCTATCCAGATACCAGAACCCAATATATGGGTACTTGACGGGCTGTTGTTTTAGCTGAATATCAAAGATACTCAGAGGTGGCACCTGGATAGTTACCCAGTAGACTCAGAGAACCCTCTTGCTGTACCAAGTTAACCAGATACTTATTGAGAGTACCAGATAAATCCTGGCTCTGACTCTGCCCCAGCTCTAACCGGATAATGCAGTGGTGGTCAGACAGGGTATTCAACAGTACTATCCAGTTATCCCATGGGATCCCAGTCAATGCTCGTTAACCAGGAATGAACCTCTCCCACCCAATTAACTAGTACTGAATATTGACTTCTGAGTGTTTTAGGGAAGTGAGTGGGATGTTAGGGTTGGCGACGTGGGTCTGGGAATGGTAGAGTGCTAAGATTAAACAGTGAACTGAGAGCTAATCAACATTTAGTACAGGAGTTTCCTCATCTGAAATGTGCTGCAGTGAGTGCGAGCATGGGGACAATGGGAAACCTGCAGAAGTCTGCGGGGATGGGGACAAAAAGAAAATCATTACTACCGCAGGGACGGGAGAGGATGGATTAAAAATCAATGAGGATGGGATGGATCAAAAGTGAAGGGGGAAGGGAGAAGGCAGGGACCAGTTTATGTAACAGTGCACTCTTGACTCAAACTTGACAGCAAGACCTCAGCTTTAAAAAAAAATAAATAAAAATTGAAAGAGGAGCTCATCCCTGATGAAAACTGGTACATGTGTTCAGCAATTTTGGAAATGAGGGAGACCAACTGATAAACAAACCAGTGAGAATATTTGTTGATTTCAAGCATTTTGGCAGAGTATGATCTCCAATGAGCTAGTCTCATCTATGTGACTTATAATGCAGCTAATCTGAAAGCAGCATTTCTAGATGAGGTCTGGATAGGTTGCGTAGGTCAATCTCAATCTCTCATGGACTCCAGCCATCAAAAGCGAAAGCTGATCCTCAGCAATATCGCTTACAAAATTATTAAAAAGAGAAGGGTGGGACAGTACCATAAACAGACTGTGAACACCGACAATAGATCAAGCTGTAGTTGAGGTGCAGCCAACTGCTGAACCTCCAACAAAACGTCCAAAACGAGAAGACTATAGCAGAATTTTTTTTAAGACTTATTTAAGATCAAAGTGGATGTGTACATATCAGGAGACAAGCAGAATTCCTTGTCCAAGCTCATTACCCATTGACCAAAATCAATGAATCTCAATGAAATGCTTTGATGTCCCCATGCATACCTCCTACCCACCCCCACCCTTCCACCCTGTCAGACTGTCAAAGTAATGCTTGGATGTTTCACTTATATATACTATCTGCTACCACATTTGCTTATTTCCAATCTGACGAAGAAGGGCAACCTTTGAAAGCTAATCAAGAAATGTATTATGTCCAATAAAAAGGTATCATCTTATTTTCTTTTCCATGTTTTATTTTGTTTGATTTCTATTGATAACCATTGGCCATAGAGGTCCCCGTGTGTGGCCAAAATCGTACATTGCCTGCTCCCAGCTTGGAATGCCTGTCATGAGCACATCATCAGAACGAACAATCGAGGAACATAAAATGGAACTCAGCCCTGGCTCTGTAGGTGGTTTATTATTTTTTACATAGTTTGAAATAATTGCTTTCTTCCAGTCTTACTTGAGGGACAGTACCAATATGACGGGGATGGTGCAGGGACAGAAAAGAATTGACTGGGGATGATGGGGATGGAATAGAATTGACTGGAGACAAGTGGGAATGGGGACCATTATGTCTCCATGCACACCTCTAGTACAAAACCTCCTTTGGTAGGTTAGGCCTTTTTTTCTCTGGTTTGGTTTGCCTACAAAAGGTTTTGCAATGTGAGGAATTCTTCTCTGAATGTGGGTCATCTGCCGTGACAACTTAAAGGATCAGCAATTGAAAACAAAAAAGAGATTTTAGATCCTTCTCAGTGTAAAAATTAATCATCCTATTGCTAGTAGCCCATATTTAGCTAATTAATCGAGAATGGTGTTACAGATTTGATTCCAGACATGGGGTAGGCAGGATTTCAAGCTGGTTCCAGAATAGAATCGGTACTTGTTGCTTGGCAAATCAGATGCCAGTGCTGGATTAGTGCATTTGATCTGGTGAGCTATGGAAGTAAAAGACTGGGATAGGGAGGTGTGGCCTAATGATTAGTGCAGCGAGCCTTGATCCTGGCAACCTGGGTTCGTTTCCCACTGCAGCTCCTTGTACAATATTCTCCCCTTAAGGATGCACCAAGAGACTAATTATTTGGAGTTTTGGAAGAAGTTAAACTTTCTCGCTAATGAGATGTGCTGGGATTTTGGGCTTGGGTTACTGGCTGCTTATTTAGTAGTACCAAGTTCCTTCTTTCCCCCTCCCCCTCAGGTGTTAATGCATTTTAGCTTTTTATTGTTTGCAATCATATAAAACTATTACCTTTGATCTTTGATTAGAGAAGATGTACAGAAATGTGTTATATCTAAAAATATAGTATAATACAACGATTAAGGAACTGCACCTTCCACACCTTAGCCACAGACACAGAGCCCAAGACACACACATGCACATGAAGAGGGGCTGCAAAGAATTCGAGCCATACTTTATGTGCTTTCCCCTTGTGTCACTGCCTGCACATTTTTTTTTTATTTGTTCCTTATTGGGTATTTGGTTAAGGTTGATCAGTGTTCTGTGTCTGACTGAGGTGAGGGATTCTGCTATTTGCTCAGGGTAGTGTCTCTAAATGAGTTTATTTTGTGAACAGCACATCAGGAATGAGCTTCACCCCTTTACTAGGAGGAATTATTGATATCCAGGTTTAGGGGATCTTTTACTAAAGTGCACTAGCGTTTTTAGTGCGTGATAAAAATAGGGGCACGCTAAACGCTAGAGACACCCATAGGAATACATTGGCGTCTCTAGTGTTTAGTGCATGCCTATTTTTAGCGCGCAATAAAAACGTTAGTGCGCCTTAGTAAAAGATCCCCTTAATTTGGCTGGCTTTCTCTGCTGCCATCTAGTGGTTATCAGAAGCGGTTATCAGAAGCACTGCACAGCCAGAAGGCTCTCCCTGATAGATCTGGATCAGCATTTTCTCTAGAAAGAAATAAAGAAGCCAAAGTGGCACTTATTAATTAAAACGTTTATAAACACCATCCCAGACCAAAAGGCCAACCAAAGTGATGCACAGTAGATTAACAAAAATTGTTTGGAATATTTCTATTCAACATTTTCATATACATGAGCTCTTACAAGAAGAATGCACAGAACAGTATCCTAAATGACATTTACAATAACATTAACAAATAACAACAAAATAAAAGTTAAGTATTATCACTGTATACATAAGATAATATCCATCAAAAGGCTTTGCTATGAGGGAGATGTTAATTAACAAAAGGTTGCAAGATCAAATGTGCGTCTAATATTCAGGAGACTTTAACATTGCAAAAATTGTCTAAAGGTAGCCACACCTTTCGTATATGGGAGAAGATATGAAAATGTATGGAGTGCGCTGTTTCATATTTCTTAATAGAACAAAGATAAGACCACCATTCAGAAAAATTTAGCTTGGAGTTGTCCTTTCAGTGTAAGATAATTAGATGGGAAGCTTTTGCCAGCATGATACTGAACAATTTGAAAACGTTCATGAAGAATGAGGTTGGGGCAAGTTGATCGTAGGACCACAGGGTGGGCTTCTCCACTGGATTAAGATATTATTCTGTCCCATACTGCATTCCGGAAAAGTCGAATATTAGAGAAGTGGAATGGAAGATGCTGTAAGTTCCCATGCTCTTGAGTGCAGGACTAGCAGATAGAAGAGATGTGATCATTGGAAGAAAGTTTTGTTAATTTGGAGGGAGTCCAGTAGGCCTTATGAGCAATAAAATACAAGGATTATGTTACAGAAGCTGACAAACTTTCGCCCAGAATATTTGCCAGACAATAAGGTCCCTAAGGATGACCCAATTCTGTTTTCCACTGAGATTGTAAGGAGTTGTAAAGATTGAGGTTAGACTGTTGCACATCTTTGTAAATCCTTGAAACAGTCTTGGTTGAAGATAGAAGAGTTTGTATCCAGATGGAAACGTTTGATGAGGAAGGGTCATGTTTTGTTATATCCATAGTATTTTATTTTTAATAAGGTTTGTGAGGTAACACCAATTAGATTGTTCTTTTTGTGATAGACTATAAAGTCCTTGTAGGGTTTCAGAGAGCACTTGGAAGTAATTTGAGAAAATGACCACAAACCTGCCTCCTGTTTCCATTTATGCCAATTAAGAAAGGATGACTTGGGGTTTTGTTCTGTTGGGTATGTGTCATCCCATCCTAGGCAAAGGAGGGCATCTCTTAATATTTTAATGGAGGATTTGATAATAAAGGACAAAGAAGAATATGAGAATGTATTCATTGTCAGGAGAAGATGAAGACAGAGAGGGTGAACCAGTTCTTTCTCAAACAAAAGCCACCTGGGTTGCTCAGGACAATTTGATAGATCGAACCATCTTGAAAGGCCAAATGATGTTTTAAAGTTTGGAAAATTTATACCACGGTTATATTTTGAGTTTGCTAAGAGCTATCCAATTTTTTATAAAAATGTTTGGGAGGTTAAGTGGGAATCATCCTAATATAATTTATTTTCTGGGCAAGTACCATTTTTATTGACTCTGTTCTTTCCCACCAACTAAGGAATAAGTAGGACCAATGATCTAATTTATCTTTAACCATTTTAATGATGTGCTCTAAATTAGTTTTAATGGTTTCTGAGGGATTGTACCATATGCCCAAATAGTTAAGTTTTTCCAGTTCCCTTTTAAATGGGAATTCTGCTATATGATGTTTCATGGTGAAACGAGAGAGGGGAATAGCTGCTGATTTTGTCCAGTTGATTTTGTAACCTGACAGGAGGGAGAAAGCATCAATATATTTTAATATAGAGGATAGAGATTTAACTGAGGTATATATTAAGATGTCACCTGCATATATTGATAACTTAAATGTGTGGTTATTTACTCGAATTCCTTGAATAGATGTGTCAGCTCTAAAGGCAAGTGCCAAGTTAAAAAGGAGGGGGGGAAGAGGGCACCCTTGTTTTGTTCCTCTTTTTTAGGGAGATTTCCATTAATCAATATAGAAGCTAAGGGACTATCGTATGTGGATAAAAGTGTCACTGAAACCAAACCATCTAAGTGTGTAAAATAAATAGTCCCATTCAATTCTGTCGAACGCCTTTTCTTCATCTAATGAGACTGCAGTTTTAAGTCCTTCCTGAGAATCGGCGCTCATCAGAATGTTCCAAAATAATCTGGAGTTGTCGCTAGGAAGCCTATCAGGAGTTAATCCATTTTGATCTCTATGAATTCAAGTTGGTAGTACTTTGCTTAATCAGTTTGCCAAGATAAGAACATAAGTGTTTGCCACACTGGGACAGATCAAAGGTTCATCAAGCCCAGTATCCTGTTTCCAACAGTGGCCAATCCAGGTTACAAGTACCTGGCAAGATCCCAAAACAGTACATTTTATGGTGCTTATCCTAGAATTAAGCAGTGAATTTTCCCCAAGGCCATGTTAATAATGGTTTATGGACTTTTCTTTTAGGAAGTTATCCAAACCTTTTTAAAACCCTGCTAAGCTAAATGCTTTTACAACATTCTTTGGCAACGAATTCCAGAGTTTAATTACACGTTGTGTGAAGAAATATTTCCTACCTCTATTTCTGATATGCATCTTTCCCTTTCATTCACAAGGAAAACAGGAAGAAACCTCAACGAAGAAACAAGATGCAACACAGAGTGCAGGGTGACTCACAACTCTCAAGATGGGAGTAACAGATGAAAAGTCTTTATTAAGGCACCAAAGTACGACCCTACATGGATCTGTGTCGATTTTATTGTCTATATTTATTAGCGAGATGGATCTAAATTTTTCTACTTTACTATGATCTCTGTCCGGTTTTGGTATAACAGTGGCAGTGGATTCAAGAAAAGTTCCTTTTTTTTGTGTAGAGAAAAGAAAGGCATTAAGAAGGGCCTGTAATTTAGGAGTAAGAATATCGGCAAAAGCAGAGTAGAATTCAGCGGAAAAAAACATCATTTCCTGGTGCTTTACCTTTAGGGAGTGACTTAATAGCTGACATGATTTCTGTGTGAGTTACAGGTTTCTCTAAATCACTGTTTTGAAGAGGAGATACAGTGGGGTGGGAGATGTTTTCCATACATTTATTGAATTTGGTAGCAGAAAAATTAATTTCTGAACTATATAGTGTTTGATAACAGTTGATGAATTGTTGTGCAATATTATTTTCATCAATGTGATTCTTCTCCGAGAATTAGTAAAAAGTTCAATTCTGGAGTTATTTCTTTTGGCTTTAAAGAATTGAGCTAACATATAACTCAATCTCTTCTTTTCCGCATAAAATTTAGATTTCTGTGTGCAGCAATGTGGGACATAAGCTTCTTTAGACCAGCGTTTTCCAAGTCTGGTCCTGGAGTACCCCCTGCCAGTCAGATTTTCAGGATATCCACAATGAATATGTATGAAAAATTTGCATATAATGGAGACAGTGTATGCAAATCAAGTTCATGCATATTCATTGTGGATATCCTGAAAACCTGACTGGCAAGGGGTACTCTAGGACTTGACTTAGGAAACACTGATTTAGACGACAGGGAATTATATTTATACTTCAGTTTTGGGATTTCTGAATAGTTCTTGGATTTTGGTCGGTGATGTAAGTCAATTCTAGTTGTCTTATTTCAGAGTCTCTTGCTTAAGTTGATTGTTCAGCCCTGGTGTCTAATTAATGATAGTACCCCTAACAGTGGTTTTATATGCATCCCACCAAATGCTAGGGGGGGGGGGGCATGAGATAAGTCATATCAGTAAAACAGTTTTCGGATACTGATTTTATGTACTGTATAAATTTATCATCATTAAGAAGAATGGAATTAAATCTCCATGAGGATTTTTTGGAAGGATTTATATGGTAGATACAGAGAGAGATTGCAGAGTGGTCAGAAATAGTTTGGGTGTGCAATACTCCTTAAAACTGAGCTTATTGTGCCTTCTACCAGTACCAAGAAAAATATGGCTGATGAGCCCTAGACTGGCCACTGTGAGGACAGGATATGGGAATCATTGACCTGGTCTGACTCAGCATGGCTTCCTCACTGAGCTACTTCACTATCCCCAAGGAGCAGACACTCACCTGTTCTGTGATTCAAAGTGGCACTGCTCTCAGACTCTGTGAATAAGATTCTTTCCTGCTGTCTGAAAAACTCCAGTGGATTCTCTGTGCGCAAGGCAATGATAGCGGCCGCTTCCTGTGAAAGGGAGGGGGCCAGTAAGATACCGATGGGAAGATAACCCATGCTACATCCAGAGACTCTCTGAGCAGAGTCGCTGCAACGTAGAATCCATGCAGAAATCAAAGCTCATTAAAAGTGACTGACCTCCACTTCAGATTCAGCCCTGTTTGACTGCTCGTCCTCATCTTCCCTCTGATCCACCTGCAGAAGAATCCAAATATGAGTCATCGCAAGCCACACCCAGTCTTCCATCAGAGCAAGAAGCTAAACCACCTGGCATCCAGCCAGCATAAGGGGGCAAGTGACACCTTTAATCCTGTACTTTCTCCATCAATTAATTAATTAACCCTGTACTTGCACTTTCCATAGCAAGCTGGTGACCGGTGTCCAACATGAAATTCAAATCAGATGGGGATACACTTCCACATCAGGAAGGGACGTCAATGCTTTGAAACCAGTTAAGAGAAGAAAATACTTACAAAAATGGACTGTTCTTTCACTCTGTGACTTGCCTCCTCAGCTTCCAAGTGCTGCTGTTGCCGCCTGACAAAAGGAAAGAAAACAAAAGATATAAGACAGTCCCCTCCCTGACTTTCCCCTACCCCCACTAGCAGACAGATGGACAGCCTCCCTGACTTCCCCCCCCCCCAGCATATAAGGACAGTCCCCTCCCTTCCCCTCCCCCAGCAGACAGATGGACAGCCCCCTCCCTTTCCCCTCTCCCCAGCAGACACATGGACAGCCCCCTCCCTGCCTTTTCCCCTCCCAGCAGACAGATGGACAGCCCCCTCCCTGACTTTCCCCTCCCCCCAGCAGACAGATGGACAGCCCATTCCCTGACTTTTCCCCTCCCCCCAGCAGATGGACAGCCCATTGCCTGACTTTTCCCCTCCCCCCCAGCACAGATGGACAGCCCCCTCCTGACTTTCCCCTCCCCCCAGCAGACAGATGGACAGCCCCCTCCCTGACTTTTCCCCTCCCAGCAGATGGACAGCTCCCTCCCTGACTTTCCCTTCCCCCCCAGCAGATGGACAGCCCACTCCCTGACTTTCCCCTCCCCCCAGCAGACAGATGGACAGCCCATTCCCTGACTTTTCACCTCCTCCAGCACAGATGGACAGCCCACTCCTGACTTTCCCCTCCCCCCCAGCAGACAGATGGACAGCCCCCTCTCTGACTTTTCCCCTCCCAGCAGACAGATGGACAGCTCCCTACCTGACTTTCCCTTCCCCCCCAGCAGATGGACAGCCCACTCCGACTTTTACCCTCCCCCCCAGCAGACAGATGGACAGCCCATTCCCTGACTTTTCCCCTCCCCACCAGCACAGATGGACAGCCCCCTCCCTGACTTTTCCCCTCCCAGCAGACAGATGGACAGCTCCCTCCCTGACTTTTCCCCTCCCAGCAGACAGATGGACAGCTCCCTCCCTGACTTTCCCTTCCCCCCCACCAGCAGATGGGCAGATGGACAGCCCACTCCCTGACTTTTCCCCTCCCCCCAGCAAATGGACAGCCCACTCCCTGACTTTTCCCCTCCCCCCAGCAGATGAACAGCCCATTCCCTGACTTTTCCCCTCCCCCCAGCAGACAGATTTTATTTTTTTTTATTTTTATTACATTTGTACCCTGCGCTTTCCCACTCATGGCAGGCTCATGCGGCTTACATGGGACAATAGAGGGTTAAGTGACTTGCCCAGAGTCACAAGGAGCTGCCTGTGCCTGAAGTTGGAATTGAACTCAGTTCCTCAGTTCCCCAGGACCAAAGTCCACCACCCTAACCACTAGCCATTCCTCCACTCCAATGGACAGCCCCCTCCCTGACTTTTCCCCTCCCCCCAGCAGACAGATGGACAGCCCATTCCCTGACTTTTCCCCTCCCCCCAGCACAGATGGACAGCCCCCTCCTGACTTTCCCCTCCCCCCCAGCAGATGGACAGCCCCCTCCCTGACTTTTCCCCTCCCAGCAGACAGATGGACAGCCCCCTCCCTGACTTTTCCCCTCCCAGCAGACAGATGGACAAGCCCCCTCCCTGACTTTTCCCCTCCCAGCAGACAGATGGACAGCTTCCTCCCTGACTTTCCCTTCCCCCCCCCCCCCCAGCAGATGGACAGCCTACTCCCTGACTTTCCCTTCCCCCCCAGCAGATGGACAGCCTACTCCCTGACTTTTCTCCTCCCCCCAGCAGATGGACAGCCCACTCCCTGACCTTTCCCCTCCCCCCAGCAAACAGATGGACAGCCTCCTCGTGACTTTTCCCCTCCCCTCAGCAGACAGATGGACAGCCCCCTCCCTGACTTTCCCCCCCCCCCAGCAGACAGCTGGACAGCCCCCTCTCTGACTTTTCCCCTCCTCCCAGCAGATGGACAGCCCCCTCCCTGACTTTTCCTCTCCCCCCCAGCAGACAGATGGACAGCCCATTCCCTGACTTTTCTCCTCCCCCAGCAGACAGATGGACAGCCCCCTCCCTGACTTTTCCCCTCCCCCCAGCAGAGAAATGGACAGCCCCCTCCCTGACTTTTCCCCTCCCCCCCCAGCAGACAGATGGACAGCCCCCTCCCTGACCGCTCCACAGCAGACAAAGGAAGCGATTGTTCACACACTGAGCTTCCTATTACACCACCCCAATAGAAAAAGAGGGGTGTCCATACCTGAACTTCCCCACTACACCTCTCCAAAGTAAAGGGACAGCCTGAATACTAACTCCTCCCCAGGAAAACAGAAAGTGTGTAAATTCCTGCCCCCAATCCACAGCCCCCAGGAAACTGAAAGGTACAGCTCCAGGCATTGAGGATCCCGCTATCCCCTCCCCAAGCAGATTAAAAGGACGACCAGATACACAGGACCATCTTCCCACCTTACAGAGCCCAGGAGACTAAGGGAGAGTTGTACGCTAACCACCCTTAACCCTCCTACTCCACCCCTCCTAGGAAGCCGAGATGGAGAATCACTGCTCTGCATTTCCTCGGTAAGTGGATGACGAGACCCCTGACACTGTGCTCTTCCTCAGGGCCATTCTGTCAGCAGCAATCCCATCAGCAAAAGTTTCCTCATCAGCCAAAGTCCAGCATGGATGACCTCCTTGTTACTACCTGTGTTCCTCAATCTGTTGCTCTCTCTCCAGATAGCGTCTCTCTCGTTCTTCTTGTTCCCGTCGCTCCTGTTCCATCCTTTCCTGCTCAAACTTCAGCCTTTCCTCCAATGCTTTCTTCCTCTCCTCCTCTTTTCTCTGTTCCTCTTCTTTCTGCGGGAATATGAAAAATGAGACCAGGGCTGGACGTGAAAAACGTGACGGCTCTTTCCCCACAAGAAAGTTCCCTTCTCCTGCATTCAGGAAAGTCATCACCTCATAGCTTGCTTTTGGAGACTCGCTGGGGTCCCGAGCAGGACTCAGGCTTGATTGATATGGTTTGATGTTTAATTAACAACCTATTTAGGCAGCCATTGTAATATTGTAGTTGATTGATTGGCTGTATGATTGTTGGAATGCTCGTGTATATCCTATATTTTGCTGGAGTTCCTTTTCCTTTATATTATTTATTTGTATTGAAGGGAATCCATCCTCTTACAATTCAAGTGTCCCCTGAGGGCTACTCATCCCCCAACCCAGAGAATCTCCCCAACTTCCACTCGCCACATTCTCCTGGGGGGGTGGGTGGGGGGTGTCAGTATGATGTCAGCTGGACCTTGGCATGTCCATGGAGAGGGAAGGCAGGTTCTCAGTATGAATCCAATTATATCTTGCTATGTTCTCTGGGGGGGGAGGTGTTTCAGTACATTGTGGCACACTATCAAGGGGGGATGGGAAGGAGGTAGTGTTGGCAAAAACTATCTGAATTCAAGAAAGCTTGGGACAGGTACACAGAATCTGTATAGAGAGAGGAAGGGATAGTACATAGCATGGTTGAGCAGCCTTTATAGGCCGTATGGTCTTCATCTGCCTTCATTCTTCTATGTTCCTATGCTCTCAGTATGATGTGAGCTATACTTTGGCATGCATTTGGGGGGGGGGGGGTCTTTATACCTTGGCCTGCTCCCAGAACAGCTCCCTATTAATGCGTTTCATTTCTATGGCTGCATTTGTCTTCTCATATGTTGTGCCCTGGAACAAACAGAGGCCACGGAATTAGACAGCACCACAGAAAACCTAAATAAATAATCAAAAAGTGATTTAATTCTAAATACATCTGAGGGCTTTAAACTGGCTAAAATGACAATACCAAAAAAAAAACCCTCTAAAGGCCTTCTATTCAGTACAATGTCAAACAAGATCCAAAACAGTCAGAGCCACAGACAAGCAGCACACAGGAAAGATCTGTAGTCCCAGTAGGAGGGTCTCGCGAATCTGAAGTGATCCCACAGTCCCATTAAAACAGTAATGGTGCGGCAGCCATCGTGTTGATGGGACTGAGGAATCGCTGCAGGAACAATTCTCTAAATCATCAGCTTCTCTGCTTGCTCTTTTAGGTGCCACTCCATACCCGAGAGCACAGGGCTGTGTCAGAAGGCAGAGTCTTCTATGTCTGAGACCCTCTGCTCCAGAGCACCGGTACATTTGGTAAGTTCGGCTAGTGAGGACTCTAGTTTAGCCATCTGGCTGCAGAGTTTATCTAGGTCAGGCTCAATCGCATTCCCCACTGCAGTAGTAAGCTAAATCAGCTGCTGCTCAGAAAAGACAGGTGCCATGGACACTCCTGGCTCCAACATCTTAACAATCCCACCACACAGCTTTTTGTTTTTTTGTTTTTTTTTTTTAACAACCTTACCAGACATATCGCCATCAAGGTAAGGGAGTCTATAAAACGTTTCTGTAGTAGAAGGCACTCTTTAAATAAAGTAAGTTGAGCTGATGAAAAAGGGCCGACAGAGCACAGGACCCTGGAGCAACGCCGAACTAGGACTGTCTCCTTCAACACATCATTTGACCTCCATTATTTTATTTTACTTGAAATATTTATTATCTGCACAATGCAAAAGTACTTGGTGGCAAACAAACCAACAAAATTAATAAAATATAATCTAAAATAAAAATACATCATATCATAACACAACAAAAATGATTACAAAACCACACAGAGTGCTCAGGCACTGTCCATATACCCCAAAAGACTCATGCAAGAGATGATATAAGGTAAGCCACACAGTGTTATCTCACAACCACACTGCACAATACATGCAATGCCACAATTCTTCTATGAAAAATCTGAAAAATAACAAATGCCCCTCACCACATTGCTCGCCTTCTCCTCGTCCCGCAGCCGCAGTCGTTGCAGTACTGGGCTGGCAATGCGAGTTGTACCGTTGGCCAGTCGCTGTCCTATGGCATTGGGATCAATGTCTTCCACGCTGCTGGCATTCACTATGACATCCACGCCCTGAACCCAGAGAAACAGAGAGAAAGAGTGAAAGCAGAACCTTGTCTTGGCTGTATCTCATCTGAAAGGAGATTCTACTGCTGCCTGAGGCTGGAGCTGTGGAGTCAGTCCTTCCTTCTAGAATTAAGTCTCATTTTCTATGGCTTTTGGTGCAGATCCTGCACTGTTTTTGTAGCCCTTCGCTGTATTGCTTCTAACCTAAGAACTGTCGTACAGGGTCAGACCAAAGTTCCATTAAACCCAGTATCCTGTTTCCAGCACTGGCCAATCCTGGTCACAAGTACCTGGCAGGTCCTCAAAAACAGATCTCCACGACGCTTTCCCCCAGGGATAAGCAGTGACTTTCCCCAAGTCTACCTGCTACTCCACAGATGGCAGCTACACCTTTGTCCTCATAGGGAAGAAGGAGGGGTCCTCAGCCCAGAACTCTTTGTGTCTTGGTTACTGGGGAAAAGGAGAGGAGGAACAGCAGAATCGCTGCATGTGAGCTCCAAGAGCACCTGGGGGAGGGGGGGGGGTAATGCTATAAGTAAGCACTAGCACGTGCATGCAGACAAGTGCACATATGTTTGTACACGAGTACATGTATATGTGCACGAGAGTGCGTGCACGTGTGCATGCGTATGGGTATGTGCACAAGTGTGTGCACGTATGTCTGTGTATGTGAGTGATCGTGTGTACACGAGTGCACACATACCCCTATTCTATAAACTTGCATGCTCAATTTTACGCTTAGTGTGCAAAGTTGCACACACAAGTTAAAGAATAGTGTCAGTTGTGTGCATAAGTTAATATAATGCTGCTAATTGGCACTAATGATGAATTATTGACTATAATTGGCACTAATTAGAAGTTACACACTTAATTGCTCTTGGTCAGCAATCTGTACACTGCGCGTACAAAATGCCCAGCGAGCAGCTGCAAGGGGGTTATGGACCCGGGAGGGGAATGGGTGGTCTGGGACGTGTCTAGCACTTATAGAATAATTGAAGTTAAGTGTAACTGTCTACAGTCAGGCACCGGCATTTCCATCTGCCACTGAGCTGACGTAGGCACTTACAAAAATGGACTGAAGTTCGGCGTGTACTTTTCTAGAACAGCAATAGTGTGATAAAATTCATGCTTAGCACACATCCAAGCACCTACCTTTGGGTGATCTATAGAGAACTGCCCCCCATGCATGTCTGTAGCTAAGCAGATAACACCACAGTGGACACAGACACGGTCAGAGTCTGGCCATGGTGCCCATTTACAAGCGTAACTTGGATCAGAGTTACAGACACGTCCATCAGCTTATGGCTAAGCACCGACTTTCCTTCCTAGAATATGTGCCGGAAGCCCTCTAGAATTACCCTGGAGTTCCCTAGTAGTGGCCTTAATGCCTGCAGAACAGCTACTGCCTCACCTGGAAGAACTCGGCAATCTTCGCCACATGACTGGCACATGCGCATTTGCGTGCATCGGGCACATCCTCACCCACCTTCAGAGAGGAAAGAAATTAACGTAAGCAGATGAAGGACATGAGAAATGGATGAGACAGCAAGAATACTCTGAATATGAATTTAAAGGTCATCCATTAATACACTAATTGGAAACAGGAAGTGCATGGGCTCAACGTCCAATGACAGCTGAAACCCAAGAGAGGATGGACTGATTGAATCAGAGGAAACTACAGGGACAAAAAAAAAAGTTGAATTCTTGTAAACCACTGAATTCTTCATGTGCTGTCCTTTAATAGCAGGAAAAAATGATTTTCACAAAGTCACAAGACTGCCGTGTACCTTACATACTTTCACCAGGGAACAGCGATTATTCAGGAAATGATGTAAGATAAAGAAAAGGTTCAAGAGAGCGAGCTAGACTTGAACACACAGGCACAGCCAGCCAGCTGTACAATCAATGTCCATGCAATAGTCACAACTGAATCCTTTCAACACCATTGAGAACCAAAATCAGTTCCCATTTGCCCAATGCAGTCAACCTGAAGCCCCCCACACCAACTCCTGCAAACCTGGTTCAATCCACAGCAGACACACACCACCCCCTTTCCAGCAAACCTGTATCAGCCACACACATGCCAACAACCCTCTCACAGTTATACAAACCTGACCACTTCCCGCACACCCCCTTCAAACCTGCATCCCCTCACTTTAAAAAAAGGTGTGGTGGTGGTGGGGGTAACCTGCACAGAACAGCAGGCACAATCCTGAACAAAAGGCATGGAGAGAGAGGGTCAGGTAATCTGCACAGAGCAGCAGGTACAACCTTAAACAAAGTAAAGGGTGACCGAACTTTTCAGTTCTGGCCGAAATTGAATCTGCGGCCAAAATTTGTCGCTCGGATTCAGCTGGAACTGTAGCCCTGCCCCCAGTTGCCACCACCAAACCCATCCCCCCCACCCCACCCCACCCCAACAAGAAAAGCATTCTCCCAAGCTGATCATCAACTCCACCCTCCCCCACCCTCACCTGTAGGCCCTCTCTGGGCCTACTTTCTAAAGGCCCTGGTGCTCTACTGGCCTCTTTGGAGCAGGGGTTGGTTCCTGCTCCCTCCTGCTGCAACATAGTGAAAATGGTGGCCACTACTTTCCATCTGCAAACCTGAATCTCACTCCCCCCAGGCACATCCACACCGATAAATCCAAACTCCCCTTTGCACACACTTATGCATCACATCCCCTCCCCCAGACATCTGAATACCTCCAGGTATTCCTACTCCTGCTGCAGTCCTGAACGACCCTTTACACATTGCCTTCCAAACAGGAATCCCACCTCTCCTAAGACACACACACCTTTGCACATCTGTTACTGAATAGGTTGTGAATGAAGTTATATAAGAGCAAAAAGACATGTGCCTTGAACAACTCACCCAATTGATGAGGACATATCTAGGCAGGACGGCCTGTGGTTCTTTGACACTGCAGAATCCATACATCACCCGCTGATTCTCAAAGTGACCAGATACCTCCTGTAATCCTCCTCCTAGGAAGAGAGATGGAGGAGAGGTCAGCAGCAGTTTATTGTAGCCCAAATATACAACTACTGACCCTGGTCTGGGGATAAATACGGTAGAACGTTTTACTGATGGCCAACAGAATAGATTCTGCTTTTATCCTCCCATCTCTTAAGGTTCCCTCACCACAGCAGAGCTGTGCACCATTACACCAGCTAATAGTAATGCTAAAAAACCTGTAAGACATCTTCCCAGGGCCAGTATCTGTTCATTTCCTGCCCTAGGGAACATCACAAGGAGAACCTGTGCTCCCCAGGGCTCCAAGATGCTCCTGACCTATCACAAGATGTCCGGTGGTTACTACCCCCCTCATCCAGTAACAGAGCACCTATAAAACATTGCCATCCACGCAGGTAAGTGTACACATGTACACATCAATGGCAGTAATGCACCCAAGCACTATTCATTACTACTAACTCAAATGTCTTAGAATGTCAATAAAAGGAGGCATGCAAGGGGGAAGGGCATGGGTGTGTGATAGGCATGACTGACACATGGGCTTCTCATAGAATGCCGCATTAAGGTATGTCCAACAGCCATAGACCTGGCATGAGTACCCGCTGAGGCTGGTTTACACCAATATTCTATAAGTACACCTCCATGCTCATATTATTTGCATTATTTCAGCACCTAAATGGAGGCAACCAGATACAGAACTGCCTCCTGTGTGTCATGGACCTCTGTACTACCCAAAAAAAGGAACAGAGTCTTACCTCCTGATGCGGCCAACTTAAGATCATCAGAGTCCTCCTCATATGTGTACAAAGCCCTGGAAAAGGAAACCAAGGCATTTACAACCACAGTCGCTTAGAAAAACAGAAAACAGAGAAAAATGTAGGCAGATAGTACAGACCATATGGCCTATCCAGTCTGCCCATCCATGCCATCTGCTCTCTCTATCTAGAGATCCTATGGACTTGTCCCAAGCTTTCTTGACTTCAGATACTGTTTTCGTCTCCACCATTTCCACTGGAGGCTGTTCCATCAATTCACCACCCTATCCTTGAAGAAATATTTCCTCAGGTTACTTCTGAGACTATCCCCTTTCACCTTCATCCTATACCCCTCATTCCAGAACTTCCTTTCAATTGAAAGAGACTTGTCTCCTGTGAATTTATGTCATTTAGGTATATAAATGTCTCTATTCTATCTCCCCTTTCCCTCCTTTCTTCCAAAGTATACATATTGAGGTCTTTAAGTCTGCCCCCATACACTTTATTTATTTTTTATATAAAAGTTTTCAATATTACATTCATATACATAAATGCAATGAAATATCAGAAACATAACAAAAAGCAAATACTTTTTTTAAACTCTTAACCAAGGTAGGAAAAATTGCCCCCTACTTAGTCCACAAGAATTAGACAAGATACAAGGAAAAGATCAAAAAAAGGAAACTTATAAATCAAACCCATTAGAGCAGAGAAATGCAGACACTTGCAGCCAATTTATCCAGGATATTTTTTTTAATCTGTGGGAGGATTCAGGGAAGTACCTCTTTCACCTTCCTTAGATATTACAAATTCCTGCAATTTCTTCGGATCAAAGAACACATAATTTATCAAGTTTAAAGACACCAAACATCTACATGCAAATTTTAATACAAAAGTACCACCTAAAGCGAGTATTCTTGGTTTTAAACCCAATAATTCTCGTCTTCTTTTTTGTGAGTCTGTAGCTATATCTGGAAATAACTGGACCTTGGCTCCAAAGAACATTGCTTCCCTATGTCTGAAATACAGTCGAAATATGTTATTTCTGTCCGGTTCTAAGGCGAAAGTTACTAGAAGAGTTGTTTGTTCCGTAACAATCTTTTCAACATTTCTATTGCAGGAATTAATGGCGATTTAGGGAAATTTAGAAATCTCAAATTATTCCTCCTCCCGTGATTGTCTTGATATTTAAGCTTCCTAGCTAGAATATCTCTCTCCTTAATGACTGTCGTTGCAAAGCACTGTAATTTTTTAAGTTCACCTTCTAGTAATTTAGTATTTTTCTCTTGTAATTCAATTTTGCCAGACAAAGTTCGCTGTGATTGTTTTAAATCAGAAACTTCTCCCCTGAAGGAGTTGGTTACCTGGAAAAGGGAAGAGTTCAATCCCTGTATAGCGTCCCACAGGGCGTCCATAGTCACCACAGCAGGTTTTGTATTACCCCCAACACTAATGGAGGCAGCTCCCAGATCAAAGGAAAGAAAGGGCTTACTTGCCCACATGTCCCTTGTTGTTACCACTTCTGGGGTTGCGATGGCGGCGGGTCCTCCTCCAGCAGCTTGGGAGATCAACTCCACTTCGGGCATCTCACAATGCTGTTCCCCAGCCGCCACCAAACTGCTTCCGGGTCACAGGAGAGTTGTATTCCAGGGAGGGCTTAACGAAGCTCCCTCTATGCTGTGATCCGCCATTAAACTCATGGATCCAGTTGAAGCGGGTGCCAGCATTTCAAACGTCTGGACGCCAAACCTCTCCAAGGTCGTCTGTCTCAGGATAAGGTTTTCTCCAGGGTTAGAGGAGGACTGACCTCTGGTTTTCCCTTTTCTTTTCCCCATTGAGTAACACGGGGAAAAGCTCCAACACGTCAAATTCATGGAGGGTCAGGAGCTCAGATTCGCATGACCGCTCTAGTCGCCGTCTTGTCTGTTCTCCTGTCCCCATACACTTTATGACGAAAACTACTGACCATGTAAGTAGCTGTCCTCTGGACTGATTCCATCCTGTTTATATCTTTTTGAAGGTGAGGTCTCCAGAATTGTATACAATATTCTAAATAAGGTCTCACCAGAGTCTTATATAAGGGCATCATCACCTCCTTTTTCCTACTGGTCATTCCTCTGCCTGTGCACCCAATAATCCTTCTAGCTTTCACTGTTGCCTTTTCACCTGTTTGGCCACCTTAAGGTCATCACATGCTCTTCTTTCATGCACAAAAGTTCTTCACCCCCTAAACTATACCATTCCCTTGGGTTTTTGCATCCCAAATGCATGCGCCTGCATTTTTTAGCTGCCAAATTTCAGACCATTCCTCTAGCCTTGTTAAGTCCTTCCTCATGTTATCCATCCCATCAGGGATGTCTACCCCTATTGTAGGTTTTGGTATCATCCACAAAGAGGCAAACCTTACCAGACAATCCTTCAGCAATATCGCTTACAAAAATTTTACAAAGAACTAAATCTTGTGATACATCACTGGTAACATCCTTTTCCTCAGAATGAGCTCCATTTACCACTACCCTCTGTCGCCTTCCACTCAACCAGTTCCTAACCCAGTCACTTTAGGACCTGTACTGAGGGCACTCAGTTTATTATTAGTCGTCTATGCACAATCGAGTCAAAGGCTTTGCTAAAATCTATATACACCATATCTAACGCTCTCCTTCAATCCTACTGTCTGGTCACCAAGTTAAAGGAATTAATCAGATTTGTTACAGGTCTAAAGATTCTTCAGCAAGCTGGATAATTATAGCTTCAAATCCTCCACCAAGCACTGCCCCAACCTGGAAGGAGTTCACTGAAGACAGACTGAGACCAGCATGGAGGCATCAGCTGAGCAGGAGCAGGATTTGGGGGGGGGGGGGGGGGGGGGGGGAGGGGCACAGCATTAGCAACTACCTTGTGCTTGTATTTAGTTCCAAGAGCATTTCTCTACACATGGCTGCATGAAGAGGTTAATTTTCAAAGCTTTAAATCAGGAACCATGTGGGTAAAATTAAGGGTTATGCAGGAAGAATGGCTGAAATCTACCTAAATTAGGATTTTCAGCTGGCCAAAAGACTGTAATGAGAAGAAACGCCATGTTCCAGCTAGCACTGTGGCAGTACTGTGCCCTGCTACGAAGACAAACCTGGGTTCCATCTTCTGCTCCCCAACGTTGTGTACGTCTATTAGCGTTATAGAAATGCTAACTAGTAGTATGGTGGCTGGGACTGGGCTGTACTCACAGTTCCTAGAGAAGGTAGTCAGACTCATTGTATAATGGCAGCTTCTTCAGGAATTAGTCCTGGTGTGTGTCCTCTCCCTGTACACTGCACTGACTAATGCAAGTTGGAAGGGGACATGAAATCAAAGAGAAAATCCCTGGTTATGTCCATGATGCTGACCCAAGACCTGGTTCTGACTGAACTAAAAGAAACTGCCAGGTCAAGAAAAGCAGTCCTGGGGCAGATCAGTGGTTCGACAAGTGACACTAGGTGGAGGGGAGCCAAAGAGTCAGAGGACCACCCACCCATGCTGTTATTGTCTTCTTGTGTGAGGGGGGAGGATTTTTGACTGATGGAATAGAGGGTAGAGATGGATTATGTGTAGGAACGTGGGAGGATAAAAGTTTGATGACAGATTTTACCGTGCTACCGTTCTTGTGTCTGACTTGTTGTACACATATACTATTGGAAGTGTTTTCGAGATGTGATGTGGGTCTCAAAGCCCACCAACTCCCAACACAAAGATTTAAAGCAGGTTACAATAAGACAAAAACAGAGAAACTAACAATAGATTTTTGAAACAAAGTGGGGGCACAAAGTCTACACACAGAAACCTAGAATGTCAAACTTCCCTCCCCCAACATGAATAAGCATTCCTGCTCTTTCACATTATGGGAGGTGTTCTTTCACATTATGGGAGGTGTTCAAGAAAGCTTTGGGCAGGACTGGAAAATAAAGCAGAAAGACTGTTTTCTATTTTCCATAATAAGCCATAATGCAGATGCCAAAATTCAAGGGACTAGAGTTTCAATGTACTCACAGGCTTAGTCCCAAAACAAAGAGCTTGAAATTATCCCCCAAATGTTTAAGATGTACATTTTAGCCACACAACCATGCAGTCTCTGCAGCTAGTTCCAACTGGATGGCTGTGGGAATAAATTAGAAGTGCAGATGTATTTCAGAATCAACCATCCTGTGACTCCTCCAATCATCAATAGCCCACAGTCCCTTACAGACTATCATCCATCTCCTCTCAGTGTCCGGGGGCCTCTCTACCTTCCAGAGGAATGGACTCGTATTTAGAAATATGTTTTTAATGGCCAGGGCAAAAGAAGGTAAAATTATGTATCATACCTGATAATTTTCTTTCCATTAATCATAGCTGATCAATCCATAGACTGGTGGGTTGTGTCCATCTACCAGCAGGTGGAGATAGAGAGCAATCCTTTTGCCTCCCTATATGTGGTCATGTGCTGCCGGAAACTCCTCAGTATGTCGATATCAAAGCTCCATACGCAGGACTCAGCACTTAGAGAATTACACCCACAAAGGGACATTCTGCCCAGCTCACCACCGCCGAAACGGGGGAGGGGAATTAACCCAGCTCATCCCCACACAAGTGGGGGAGGGGAATCCATCCAGCGGGGAGGGACACCATACCCGCCGACGCGGGGGGATCTGGCTTATCCTGCAACCGCAACCGCGGGAGGAGCTGACTGACCCTAACACCGCCAAAGCGGGAGGGGTACAAAGCTGCCCTACAGCCGCACAAAGCGGGAGGGAGCGCCGGCAGAATTTAGGTCTCAATCCAGCCCCGTAAAACAGAGGGGAGAGGAATGCAGCAGCTCACTGTAACACAAAATCATCTCAACTCCTGAAGAATCCAATTGAAAAAACTTGAACATGAAGTCCTCCTGAACAGGAACTGAAGACTAAACTTGAACCTGAAATGCAACCAGAATAAAAACAGTACAGATAACTGGGAGGGGCTATGGATTGATCAGCTATGATTAATGGAAAGAAAATTATCAGGTATGATACATAATTTTACCTTCCATATGATCATGCTGATCAATCCATAGACTGGTGGAATGTACCGAAGCAGTACTCACCCAGGGCGGGACATAGAAATCCCTGACCGCAACACTGAAGCTCCAAACCGGGCCTCCGCCCGAGCAGCCACAGTCAAGCGGTAATGCCTGGAGAAGGTATGAGCCGATGCCCAAGTTGCCGCCTTGCAAATCTCTTCCAAGGAGACGGACCCGGCCTCCGCCATCGAGGCCGCCTGAGCTCTATTGGAGTGAGCCTTCAGCCGGATAGGCGGCACCTTCCCCGCGGCCACATAAGCCGCTGCAATGGCTTCCTTGACCCATCTTGCCACTGTAGGCTAGCAGCCTGCAGACCCTTACGAGGACCTGCAAACAGGACAAACAAAAGGATGGGAGACAGAGCTGCTGATTCACATGGAAGCGAGAAAACAATCTTGGGCAGGAAGGAAGGCACTGTGCGAATAGACACTCCTGCCTCAGTGAACTGCAGAAGGGCTCTCGACATGATAGCACCTGGAGCTCGGAAACTCTTCTAGCTGAAGTGATAGCCACCAAAAGACTGCTTTCAACTTCAGGTCTTTCAGAGATTGCCCTCGACAAGGGTTCAAAAGGCGGCTTCTGCAAGGCTCTTAGCACTAGATTGAGATTCCATGCAGGTACCACTGAGTGCAGAGGAGGGCGCAGGTGATTAACTCCCCTTGAGAAAGCGCACCACATCTGGCTTCGAAGCCAGGGAAACACATTTCAGGCGGCCCCTGAAGCAAGCTAGAGCCGCTACCTGGACTTTAAGGGAACTGAGCGACAGGCCTTTCTCCAGACCTTCTTGCAGGAACGCCAACACTGAAGAAATTGGAGCAGTGAAGGGAGAAAGGGAGCCTGTCTCACACCACGATGCAAAGGTACGCCAAACCCTGGCGTAAGCAGAAGTAGTCTAGAGTGCTTCCTCGCTCTCAGCATAGTGGTGATGACCTTGTCTGAGAAGCCTTTCTTCCTCAGACGCTGCCGCTCAATAGCCAGGCCGTAAGACCAAAGGGGGAGGGATCCTCCATCACCACGGGACCCTGATGCAACAGGCCCTGCTCCGCTGGCAGTCGCAGAGGTCCGTCCACTGAGAGCCTGATCAAGTCCGCATACCAGGGACGTCTGGGCCAGTCCGGACTCACCAGGATTACCCGGCCCGGATGCTTTGCCACCCGGTCTATCACCCTGCCCAACATGGGCCAGGGCGGGAACACACAGAGAAACTCCTGTGTCGGCCACTGTTGGAGAAGAGCATCTACTCCCAGAGATCGAGGGTCCCGTCCTCTGCTGAAAAGCGCGGCACTTGGCAATTGGCCGATGACGCCATCAGATCTAGGCTCGGCTGGCCCCAGCGCTTTGTGATGTCCAAGAAGCCTGAGCCGATAGCTGCCATTCTCCGGGATCCAAGGTATGGCGACTGAGAAAGTCCGCCTTGGACATTCATGACTCCAGCAATGTGGGCCACCGACAGCTGTTCCAGGTTCGCTTCCGCCCACTGGCATAGATTCATGGCCTCCTTGGCTAGAGGGGCGCTCTTGGTACCTCCCTGGCGATTGACATAGGCCACAGCCGTGGCATTGTCCGACAGGACCCGTACTGGCTTCAACGCAGTACCGGGGAGAACTCCAAAAGCACCAACCGAATGGCTCTGAGTTCCAGGAGGTTGATAGACCATTTTGCCTCTGCAGGAGACCAGAGCCCCTGCGCTGTCCTTCCCAAGCAATGGCTCCCCAGCCCGTCAAAAAGGCGTCCGTCGTGACGACAACCCACTCCGGGGTCAAAAGAGGCATTCCCTGCGGACAACTTGTCTGTCCTCAGCCACCAGCTCAGCGCATTGCGCACCACTAGGTCCAAGGGAAGGCGCACAGCGTAATCCTCCGACACTGGAGTCCAGCGCTGCAGCAGAGAGTTGTAGTGGTCTCATATGAGCCCTGGCCCAGGGCACTACTTCCATCGTGGCCGTCATAGAGCCCAACCAGCTGCACATAGTCCCAAGCCCGAAGAGGAGAGGCTACTAGGAACTGGTCCACCTGAGCCTGAAGCTTGACAATTCGATTTTTCCGACAGGAACACTCTGCCCACTTGGGTGTCGAAACGAACTCCCAGATATTCCAGGGACTGAGTCGGGCACAGCTGGCTTTTCTCCCAGCTGATGATCCACCCCAGGGAGCTCAGAAGAGCAATCACCCGGTCTACAGCTCTGCTGCACTCTGCATAAGAGGGGGCTCGGATCAACCAGTCGTCCAGATAAGGATGGACTTGAACTCTTTCCTTTCGTAGGAAGGCCGCGATGACCACCATTACTTTGGAGAAGGTCCGCGGAGCAGTAGCCAACCCGAACAGGAGGGCTCTGAACTGGAAGTGTCGGCCCAGGACTGCAAAACGCAGAAAGCGTGATGAGGAGGCCAGATGGGAATATGCAGGTAAGCTTCCTTGATGTCCAAGGATGCCAGGAACTCCCCTGCCTTCACTGCCGCTATAACAGAGCGGAGAGTCTCCATCGGAAGTGCCGAACTTTCAAGGCCGATTGACCCCTTTGAGGTTGAGGATAGAACCGCCTTTCTTTGGTACACACAAGTAAATGGAGTAACGTCCCTTGCCAAGCTGATCTTCTGGCACCGGAACGACCGCACCCAGGCGAATCAGATTGTCCAAAGTCTGCTGCACTGCCACAGCTTTGACCGGAGACTTGCAGGGAGAGTGTACAAACCCGTCTCGTAGGGTCGGCAGAACTCTAGCTTGTAGCCGTCTCTGATGACTTCCAGCACCCAAGCGTCTGAAGTTACCCTGGTCCACTCGCCCAGAAACGAGGACAGGCATCCTCCAATCTGCACTGGGCCATGGACCAGGGCCCCGTCATTGGGTACGAGACCCTGGGGGAGGACCGGAGGAAGCACCTCCGGGACGGCGGTCTCTGCGAAAGGAATGCTGCTTGGGGGAGAAGTTCCTCTTGAAGGAAGAGGGGGCAGAGGAGCCCGACTTGCCCGGGCGATACCGACGGGCTTCCTGAAACCGTCCTTTGGAGGAACCGGGGTGAGCACCACTGGCCCAAGCCCTGACCTCTGGTAACCTCTTGCCCTTAGACGTGCCGAGATTGGTCACAATTTTGTCCAGCTCGACCCCAAAAAGCAGCTTGACTTTAAAAGGCAACTTAGCCAGGCGAGACTTAGAGGCATGGTCCGCAGACCAATGCTTCAGCCAAAGCCACCGCCGCGCAGAGACTGTCTGAGCCATACCTTTAGCTGAGGCTCTCAAGAATCGTACAGAAAGTCTGCCAAATAAGCCAAGCCCGATTCCAGGACCGGCCAATCAGCCCTCAAGGAAGGATCAGAGCGGGAAGCCCACTGCACAATCGTCAGGCACGCCCTGGCCACATAGGAGCCGCAAAACTGAGGCCTGCAAACTTAAAGCAGCCGCCTCGAAGGACAACCTTAAGGCCGCCTCCAATCTTCTGTCTTGGGCGTCCTTTAGGGCCATGCCACCTTCCACCGGCAACGCCATTTTCTTAGTCACCGCAGTGATTAAAGAATCCACGGTAGGCCAAAGAAAGGCCTCCCGTTCACCTTCAGGCAGAGGATAGAGGCGGGACATAGCCCTAGCCACTTTGAGGCTCGCTTCTGGGACATCCCATTGAGCCGAAATCAAGGTGCGCATGGCCTCATGCATGTGGAAGGTTCTAGGCGGGCGCTTCGTCCCCAGCATAATGGCGGAGCCAACAGAGGCTGAGGAGAGAGAGACGTCCTCTGGAGAGGAAATCTTCAAAATGCTCATGGCCTGCACTAACAGGTTGGGCAAATCCTCTGAGCGAAAGATCCGCGCTGCAGAGGGGTCATCCGCTCCATCCGAGCGGGAATCCCATCTCCTCCAAGGAATCCCCAAAGGACCGTTGGGAGAACTCAGATACGCTGCCCTCATCTACATCAGAGGAGACAGAGTCCTCTAGGGCCTGGAAATCCACCCGAGGGTGTTTGCTTCCGGAGGCCTCAACCTCTTATCAGACAGGGGTGCAGGGGCAGCGTTTTGCATAAGAAAAGCCTGATGCAGCAGCAAAATGAACTCAGGAAAAAAAAAACCCCGAAACAGTGCACTTCTGCAGCTTGGGCCAAGGGCCCTAGCCGCACCCTCAACCAGCGCTAGCAAGAGCGGGGGAGAAACGTGCTGCGCATCCAAATGGCGGTCCGGCGCGAAACTCCGAGAAGGAGTCGCGCGGGAAAGAACGGCGCTTAACTTTGGCCGCCTTTCTTACCGTCGCCCCGAATCAAGGGCGACCATAGTATTAACGTCTCCCAGCTCGAGGGCGGCCCAAGAAGAAGCCGTCCGAGCAGAGTGGCCGGCCAACATGGAGTGGTGCGAGCAGCGGGGGATGGCCCGCTTATGGCGGGGAAAAACCTCCGCACCGGAGGAAGAACCGGGACACTGACCGGACTCCAAACTGATGCTTAACAAAGGCGATTCAGGTTTTGAAATCCCCGCATCCCCGCTAGACGCACCCACGCGGTCGGGCAGCGAATCCTCACGCCCTCGCCCTCTGACGCCATAAGCCACGTGGAGATCCGAACGGGGAACCCCCTGCCCGCTATAAAAAGGTTAAAATTACCTCGCTTCTCGCTCCGCAGCTGGAACGAACTGGTGTCCCAGTGAGCAGCTGCAATAAACGTTGAATAAACGCCCTTAAGGACGTCCAAATTTTTTTTTTTTTTTTTTTTTACGGAGCCAGCGGGAGGGGGGAGAAAAGGAGGGACCTGGCACCACCAGGTTTGCACTTGCTCAAGATAGAGCCCTCAACCCCAGGTACTCAACAAAACCTAAAAATTAGGCTGGAGACCTAGCCAGAGCTGCTGCTGTGTGTGACCACCACCTGCTGAGATAGAGAACGTACTGAGGAGTTTCCGGGCAGCACATGACCACATATAGAGAGGCAAAAGGATTGCTCTCTATCTCCACCTGCTGGTAGATGGACACAACCTACCAGTCTATGGATTGATCAGCATGATGATATGGAAAACACTATCACATGATTTGTCACTTGCCTCTTGGCTTCCCTCTCGCATCCGTTTTGAATTTTTGCATCGTTTTGCGGGAGGTTTTGTCCATTTCTCTTCCTTTTGCCTAATTGCTCTCCTCCAGCAGAGGGCAGCAGTAGCTCCTCTTGGACCTGGACTTGCATCAATTTTTAGATGAAGAAAAATCAAGATAAATTAATAAATGGTTATTGTGTGTTTGTACATGTGTAAAGCAACTTCTGTGCACTGGATGGAAAGAGAATTCATTGGACACACAAGAAAATCCATTCGCATTTCTCATAAGACCAAGTAGCAAAACATATATAACACCAATTCTATAAGCTATAAACTCTCCCACCACAATCAATACATTTAAATCATCTTGGGCAGGGAAACAGCAAACACCTTGCTCAGATCTGAAAGTACTACAAAATTTTAAAAACTACACTGCATTTAAGAGAGGCACTTAAAAAATATATATTAATTAAAAGCCTATCTGAATGCCTAAGTCTACAGTTATTAAATACTTCTCTTCGCCAGATTCAAGTTGGGGTGGGTTTGGGAACAACGGGAAAAATAAAAGAGTTTTGCATTGAAGCTGTTATGAGGACTTTATTGTTGTACAATTCTTATCCTTTGTACTCTAATGTTATTAATAATTATGATGTGCCAACAACAACAACAACAACAAACAGACCTCCCTGGGTGTAATACATGAAAACAAACATTATTCTGGGTACTTCTCAAATATCTCTATTCCTGCTCACCGATAACTGTCCCACAGCCAAAACATTGATCTTCGTGTTACCTTTGAAGTCATTTTCTCTTTCCCCCAGATCTACGCTGTTAAAATCACTTCCACAATGTAACTAGTCAGTTTATGTATTTCACCATTACTTCATGGTCTGTACTGTGTTTGTCTGTCTTATGGATAAAATGATTTGCAAGATTGCCCTGGAAAAGGACAGTAAATGGTGAAAAATCTCACCTGCTACTTGTCTGCTGTGCATTTATAGTAATATTGGTCTTTTTTTGGTTTTTCATAGGAAATCAAAACATTATTTATTTACTTAGGGCCCTGTTTACCACGCAGTGCTAAGGGCATGCTAACATTTTTAGTGCGCTCTAAACATTATTGTTTTTACTGTACACCGCCTTGTGTGAATTCCGTCAAAAGGAGGTAAATAAATCCTAATAAATAATAAATAAAAATTTAGCACTCGCTAAACACTAAAGGCACCCATAGGAATATATGGGTTGTCTCTAGCGTTTAGCACGTGCTAATTTAAGGTGAATGTTAAAACGCTAGTATGTCTTGGCAAACAGGGTCCTTAGGCTTTTGGTGTTGCTTTCCCGAGTGGGCTGGGGTTTTTTTTTTGTTTGTTTTATTCTTCTGTATACTCATTGGAAACATCGAATTTGTGTGGTTTTATGCTGCTCGGAGATTAATTGATATTAGATTATGCAGAATCTAAATGGGTATTAATTAATATTCAGAAGTGCCTGAATTCAGTACCTTCTACCTCAAAATATCAGTGTAATAACTCATGAATCAATAGACTATAAAAATGTCACAAAAAATTATCAAAAACTATGCATACGGATATATGCTCATAGATAATAGAGGGACCATCGTAGATCCAGAAAGTGTCTCTTTAATCCCAACAGGGAATCCCTCTCATATGCTTTAATCATTGCATATATCTAGCTAACAATATTTTGCACTTTAACTTATAACCACCTTTATGAAGAATGAATCTCTTCATAAAGGTGGTTAATAAATCCCAATAAATAAATACATATTTAAACAATTTCTATTGTACTTAAAAATGTACATATCCGAAAAGCTCCCAGGCCATAGTTTTTGATCATTTTTCCAGTCTATGATTCATGAGTTATTACACTGTAGGTTTTTAAGGTAGATGTTATGTGACTGTTTCCCCTGGTGATTAACCCCTTGATGTACTTGATGAATTCAGTACCTACCACCTGCTACCACCATAGGACTAAGAGGAGCTACTATCTTGCCACTACATGCACTCTACCCAGCTCCAAGCTTCCCCCCTACCACCACATTCTCCCGTGTGAGGGAATACGAGGAAGGAGAGGCTGGAGGGAGAGGGGACATATGGGAGCAGAAAGGAAAGAAAAGTGGCTTGGAAGGGAAGTGTAAAGAACAGCAAAAATAAAAACAAAACAGATAGAATTCAGCAACTATTCCCCAGACAGTCAACACAATTTTTTTCAGAGTTGTGCTAATTCCATGTTTAAAGTTTTATTGAGAAACACATAAATGACCACCTAGCAGATACAACATACCCTACCTTACATCACTGATCTTCACTACCTTTTCACTTGGAGCTAAGCGGACAAAAAAAAACATGAATATGGCAGGCAGCACCAGTGCCCCAAACGAGAAGAGCCCCCCCTGCCCGATGATGTGACTGGACCCAGCTGCTCAGACTTTTAGACATGCTTTTTAGAGTCTTCTTCGTCAATGGAACCACAAGTCAACAATCTGAGCCAAAGGCTTATTTTACATTCAAACAGATTAGTTGCTGCATCCTTATCATTTTAGAGTTATTGTACAACTGTCTTATGCTAGCCTTACTGACTATGGCAACTCTTTGTCTTAGGAGTGGTAGTACAGCTCACTGCTAAGCTTCAGTTGATTCAAAACTCCACAGCTAGATTAATTGTGGTAGATCAAGGTTAGATAATGTTTCTCCTTTGTTGAGGAGAGCAGAGCAGTGGCGCAGCCAGACAGCCAATTTTGGGTGGACCTGAGCCAAAGTGGGTGGGCACAAATTTTCTTTGCCCTGCCCTACCCCCACCTCAAAATATAATGCATTGTTAGCTAATGAGGATCCCCAAGCTCTGTCAGCTGAAGACTTTCTCTGAATTCCCTTTTCCCAAGCTTGGAAAGCAAGCAACAACGTCCTTAAGCCACTGATGCTGGCCTCCCATGCATGCTTAGTTGTCGGTTGGCCTCAAGGATGCTGTTGCCAACTGCAGAGCTTGGTTAGACGGGAGGTCTGGCTGTCTTTAGAAGTAGGTTTCAGCTGGGATGCTTGGGGATCCCTATCAGATGTACAGCAAGGGTCAGGACAGGTGTTAGACATGCTAGGATCCCCTCTCCTCTGTTCCTCCCTCTCCAATTTCACACAAAAAAAAAAAGAGCAGGCACGTCCCCCTATCAACAAACACAACAGTGAAAAAAAAAAAAAAGAAGGAGTAGTAGACCAATGTGTTTCCAAAACAGTAGGTTTATGAAACAGACTTCACGCAGTCCTGGTTTGGCACATGAAGTGCCTGCTTCAGGAGTCGAACAATTTACTCTACAAGAGAGATAACAAATATACATATGTAACACTTTAAAAACAACAATAGTAAAAAAACAAAGATTTTAAAACAAACTAGCTGTGCAGGTGATGAAATAAATACATACATCTTTTGATGTGCAAAAAATATAGATACACTGACAAAATTATACATATGCATAATAATAGTATGGCTAATTAAATATACACGAAAATAATAAAAAATTATAACCAATAAAAAAGCCAGTCACCAAATATGAACTAAATTAACGTTGCCTGAGATAAAACATACCAGCCAATGATGAAAATTGTTAATATATAAGCTATGAAAATGCAATAGTACAGAATCTATTAAAGACAAGGGTGAAAGTCATTAGATAATATGAACATATGAGGTTAAAAAGAAAAGAAATCAGGCATACAATATCTATTAGAGACAAGATAAGACATCACTGAACGGTAAGAACACGGAGACTAAAAACTAATACAGTCTGCTACAAGCACTAAGAAAAAGAAAAAGAAAAAAGTGATGGAATCTCATTTTTTATATATATAAATATATGTAAATGCTGGAGACTATTGTATAACCATATTAGTGAACATTCTTATAAAGAATAGTAGCGTTTGAAAGAGAAAGGAAATACCCATGGCATTAAAGTGAGAAATACCGCGGCTAAAAAACCCGAAGAGAATAGTAATGTGACCCCTCTCATGACTACAGTGAAAGATGCTATGATAAAACAGAAAAAAACAATCACAGATACCCAAGGAAGACAGAATAAACGCATTCTAGAGCACGATTGTATTATCCAATGGATACTAAGAAAACTTAAAATGATGTCATAATAAGAGACGCAAAACAACTGATTCTCTACAGCTGCTAGGTTGTACTTCAGGGTGTGCTGAAGAAAGCTAGTTATTCTCCACATTTGTCTTTTGTATTCCATCAAGTTGCGACCCCTGAAGAAGGCACACTTCCGAAACACGCCCTGGTGTGGATCTGGACGATGTATGTTGCTTTTTCTTTGAAGAATTAAACTTTTATGTTGAAGATACTGGACTTCTGTCAGTTCTTGGAACTCTCTCTTCCACTCTTTGCATTGCTTGTGAATCATCTTCTCCATTGTCCACCAACCTCATCTCTAGGTAAGTCACCACTGTTTCACCATTTCTGTGACAGGTTTATAACTACTTCCTATATTTCCTCCTATATTTGTGCTTTAGCCAGCTGTTTCCCTTTGTTTTGTTAGTCCAATTCTTTACAAAAAATGTATTTTCTCCTGTTTTGCAAATTCTAGTGCTTCTTTTCCCCCATATGCTGGTGGATTGTCATTCAATCCTTCTGGTCATTGGGTCTGTCAATGCTGTTATGTATGCCTGAAGGCCTACAATACCTACTTAGCTCAATGGAGGTAGTTCTAGAATGCACCTAAATACAATTTACATGTATATGTGACTACATAATGTACATAAATAATAATCCAGCTATGTGTTGTTCTGTAAGTATGCATGTATCTTTGAGAGTGTGTAGCTTGCAGGTAGGCATTCATAAGGGAAGAGTCTGGGCAGAAGTGGATGGGAAACACATTTACACGTATAAATTATAGAATACAATAAATTACGTGCATATCTCCTGAATCAAGACATGATCATTTATACCAGCTATGTGGTGCTCACGCCTAATCACATAGGCATGTATATACCCAGTTACACTAGTATCTGATAAAGGAAAAGTAAGTGCCTACTTTCCTTTACGTAATAGGTTCATAACAGGCCCCCTCTAGGTGCCCCTTTGTAGAACTGCCTCTATATGTGTAATTTATAAGGCCAAAACCAGCTTCAGCTCTTGGGATATATAACTGTGGCATACAGTGGTGGAAATAAGTATTTGATCCCTTGCTGATTTTGTAAGTTTGCCCACTGACAAAGACATGAGCAGCCCATAATTGAAGGGTAGGTTATTGGTAACAGTGAGAGATAGCACATCACAAATTAAATCCGGAAAATCACATTGTGGAAAGTATATGAATTTATTTGCATTCTGCAGAGGGAAATAAGTATTTAATCCCTCTGGCAAACAAGACCTAATACTTGGTGGCAAAACCCTTGTTGGCAAGCACAGCGGTCAGACGTCTCTGTAGTTGATGATGAGGTTTGCACACATGTCAGGAGGAATTTTGGTCCACTCCTCTTTGCAGATCATCTCTAAATCATTAAGAGTTCTGGGCTGTCGCTTGGCAACTCGCAGCTTCAGCTCCCTCCATAAGTTTTCAATGGGATTAAGGTCTGGTGACTGGCTAGGCCACTCCATGACCCTAATGTGCTTCTTCCTGAGCCACTCCTTTGTTGCCTTGGCTGTATGTTTTGGGTCATTGTCGTGCTGGAAGACCCAGCCACGACCCATTTTTAAGGCCCTGGCGGAGGGAAGGAGGTTGTCACTCAGAATTGTACGGTACATGGCCCCATCCATTCTCCCATTGATGCGGTGAAGTAGTCCTGTGCCCTTAGCAGAGAAACACCCCCAAAACATAACATTTCCACCTCCATGCTTGACAGTGGGGACGGTGTTCTTTGGGTCATAGGCAGCATTTCTCTTCCTCCAAACACGGCGAGTTGAGTTCATGCCAAAGAGCTCAATTTTTGTCTCATCTGACCACAGCACCTTCTCCCAATCACTCTCGGCATCATCCAGGTGTTCACTGGCAAACTTCAGACGGGCCGTCACATGTGCCTTCCGGAGCAGGGGGACCTTGCGGGCACTGCAGGATTGCAATCCGTTATGTCGTAATGTGTTACCAATGGTTTTCGTGGTGACAGTGGTCCCAGCTGCCTTGAGATCATTGACAAGTTCCCCCCTTGTAGTTGTAGGCTGATTTCTAACCTTCCTCATGATCAAGGATACCCCACGAGGTGAGATTTTGCGTGGAGCCCCAGATCTTTGTCGATTGACAGTCATTTTGTACTTCTTCCATTTTCTTACTATGGCACCAACAGTTGTCTCCTTCTCGCCCAGCGTCTTACTGATGGTTTTGTAGCCCATTCCAGCCTTGTGCAGGTGTATGATCTTGTCCCTGACATCCTTAGACAGCTCCTTGCTCTTGGCCATTTTGTAGAGGTTAGAGTCTGACTGATTCACTGAGTCTGTGGACAGGTGTCTTTCATACAGGTGACCATTGCCGACAGCTGTCTGTCATGCAGGTAACGAGTTGATTTGGAGCATCTACCTGGTCTGTAGGGGCCAGATCTCTTACTGGTTGGTGGGGGATCAAATACTTATTTCCCTCTGCAGAATGCAAATAAATTCATATACTTTCCACAATGTGATTTTCCGGATTTAATTTGTGATGTGCTATCTCTCACTGTTACCAATAACCTACCCTTCAATTATGGGCTGCTCATGTCTTTGTCAGTGGGCAAACTTACAAAATCAGCAAGGGATCAAATACTTATTTCCACCACTGTACATTGGTTCTTATAGATTACATAGTGGGCATGAAGTAGTTTTCTTGATCCTTAATCCAGTTTTTCATAGATGTATATCAGGCCTCTACATTTGCAAACCATTATGAGAGCACAGGAATTGCAAGTTGATCTTAACCAATGCTGTTAAAACAGGGCCCACTGGGAGACACAGCTGGGCCTGGGGCAGAACCAGACCGCCACGCACCATGCCTCAACTTGCACCGCCGCTCCAGCCCACCTCCTCACCTTTCTGTTTCTGCCTCCAAGGGAGGGGGGCCCGGTGCCGGCGAGCCTCTTCCTGCCTGACTGCTCCCTGCTCTTCTGTTCCTGTCTGTACCGGGAGTTGGAAGCGTGATGACTGCATTAACGTGATATCGCACTAATGCAATCATCCGGGTCCTGTGCGGTACGCAGAAGCAGGGAAGGACAGACCCAGAAACAGGCAGGCAGGAAGAAGCTTGCTGGCACTGAGGCCGGGCCCGGAGAATTTTGTCCCTTCTCAGCGGCCTGCTGTTAAAGCACTTTTCAATATCAATAGTATTCTTTGCTGATCTTTTCTCTAAGTAATTTATGCTGGACTGATGCCTCTTCTATTCCTAGATATTTATATTCACTTTTCTATCAATTTCTTTTACTGAAGTCAACAATACTTGTATCCTGCCTTTCAATCAATTATGGTAGAGTAGTGTTTCCAAAGTCCAGACCTGGAGTAGCCTTTGCCAGTCAGGTTTTCAGGATATCCACAATGAATATGCATGAAATAGATTTGCATATAATGGAGGCAGTGTATGCAAATCAAGTTAATGCATATTCATTGTGGATATCCTGAAAACCTAACTGGCAACAGGTACCCCAAGACCCGACTTGGGAAACACGGTGGTAGAGAATAGATAACAAAACAAAAATTTAAACAATACACACAACAAATATCTACAAAATAAAACCAATACAATCTCACTAAAATAAGACAATAAAATAGCAAAAAAAAAAAAACCTCTCTTCAACTGTTCTCATGTACAAGCAGTCATATAAAACTAAAAAAAACCTTGTTGAAAAGACAATCAATCAGAGTTACATTTTAAATTGTCAGCCAGACTATTCCAGATCTCCAGATGTTTTCAGTTTCATTAGTCTTCATTCAGGAAAGTTGCCTTTGCACATTTAACCATACCAAAAGTCATCTGAAAAACTTGATTCATTAAATGATAATCACAAGAGCAGCACAGCTTCAAATCATCCACTAATAGCATATATTATATTATTTGAGGGTCATCAACACCTCTAGGATAATAAGAGCAGTCATTGGTTTTAGTGTAGTGACAGAGAACCTCTTATAATATCTCTCACTGGGAGTGAAGTTGCCACATTTTACTAGTAAACTTGATGTACTCAACCAGGCAATATCCAAGCATGAAGATGTTATCAAAAGCTCTCTTATAGTCAACTTGTGTAGACTGAGGTTTCTATTTTGCTTACAGCTAGTCATAAGAGTTTCATTCAGAAACAACTGCTCTTTGGTCCCATATGCTCCTTATTTATTGCTTTTCTATTCTACTGCCATCTATATAATAATTTGTACCTCAAGGTTCTCTGGCTGGCTGGGTTCGTAACATGTTGGCGACGTCAGCTCGCCTCCAGCGTTCCCTTCCCTCTCATTGTCCTGCCCTCATGTAGAGACTAAATTACGTCAGAGGAGGGCGGGACACTGAGAGGGAACGCTGGAGGCAAAGCAAGCCCAGCCTGCCTGATTACACTTGGAAGCTCTGTAACTAGGAACTTTATATCTCGGCTAATGAAAGAGGAAGGAATGACATTCTGTAAGAGAGACCAGCAGCCACAGCTAGGTTCCAAAGAGGGAACAAAAAGCCAGGTACTAGCAGCTGCAGAAATACTCTTATTCAGGTGACACTGCTGCTGTCTATTTCATATCAGGGTGAGCTCCCATAGATTTTCAGCTATAAGCTTAAGAGGGGCGTTTATCACTGCTAACAACACATATGCTTCATTGGTGGGTGTCTTGAAAGAGCCTCGGCGAAACATGAATCATGTCGAGACCCGCTTTTAACTCTTAAGCTAAGTGAACGCTTTTCTTTGAAAATTAAAAAAGTTCTTTCATACAAAGTATGGTAAAAAAACACTTGGAGGCAATTATTGGGGGCAGAGGAGAATCAATGGACATGGATGGGAGGGGATGGGAGGCGAGGGGAGAATCGCGGGACACGGATGGGAAGGCAGGGCAGAGGAGAATCGCTGGACATGGAGGGGATGGGAGGCGAGGGGAGAATCGCGGGACAAGGAGGGGGCAGGGCAGAGGAGAATCGCTGGACATGGAAATGGGAGGCGAGGGGAGAATCGCGGGACACGGATGGGAGGGCAGGTTAGAGGAGAATCGCTAGACATGGAGGGGAGGTCAGAATCGCTGGACATGGAGGGGAGGGCAGGGGAGAAAGGAGAAATCGCTTAGACAAGAGCCTTCCAAGGGCCCGTTTCATTTTTGACGAAACAGGCTTTGTTGCACTAGTCTAATATAATAATTCGCACCTCCAACGTTCTGAAGCTGACTCCGTGGCAGTGAAGCTGTGTAGTGTTCGTAGGGTTCGTAATCGCACTCCCGATCACTACCCCGCCCTCGAGGGAACTCTATATAGTTGCCAGGGAAAGAAACGCGACATCAGAAGCAGAAGGGACCAACCACAGGCAATCGCAATCGCTCTGTTTCCGCAAACAGACAATGAGGGCGGGACCAAAGGAACAGCTGAAACCACAGCCTGTCTGAAGCGGCATCTGTACTTGCTGCACTTCAGTGTTGGCGGCCGAGCAGGAGGTAAAGCTTTTTAAACACCACACGTCCTCCTTGCACTCACAGGCCACAGACACAGAGGGAAGGAGGTGCTGGGCAGCGGAAATCAGAGGAAAGGGGGGTGCGGATAGAGGGGGGTCCTGAGATGAGAGAGAGAGGGGGGAGGGGGTCCTGAGACGAGAGAGAGGGGAGAGAGGGAGAGGGGGACGGGGGAGGATGAGGGAGGAAGGGGGAGGGGGATGGAGAAGAGGGGGAGGAGGATAAGGAGGGAGGAAGGGAGAGAGGGATGGAGAAGAGGAGGGAGTGGGAGGGAGAAGGGGAGGGGGTGGGGGGAGGGAGAAGAGGGGGTGGCGGGGGAGGAGGAGGAAGGGGTCCTGGAACCTTGCTAGCGCCCGTTTCCTTTCTGTTCGAAACAGGCCTCTTTTACTAGTATTATAATTCCATGGATTCTAATATTATTATACTGCCACATACAGCTGCTGAATTACAGTTCAACTGGTTTATGGAGCTGGAATTTTGGGGGACTTTAGCTGGGTCTCACCTTGAGGAAAATCATTCTCTGTAAACGCTTCCCGAATTTGAAAATCACCATTTGACAGGAATCTTATTTAAAAAAAAATGAAGTTAAACTCCAGATAAGTCCTATACCTGTAATCTTTTTTCACTGACAGCAGAACAATCAGTCACAGTTCTAGGTCTTAAATATGGATCCAAACCATCTGAAACATCAGTTTTACTTACTCCAGTAGAATGTCTGGTCCATCATCAGCCGTCTTATTGGCAACAGTAAATTTGTTTACTTTAATCATTTTGATATACCACATTTCATTTCAAAGAGGACAAAATCAAAACTGAAATGGACTAAGGCCAAGATGCAGAAAACTTAACGAGCCAGAAACAGGCTTTTTATACAGGTTCTAGGTGGTTTAGTGAGCACGGAGTTCAGTGAGACATGCGGGCTCTTTTTCTGTCATGGTAGCAGATAACAATAATTGTATGCAAAGTTATTTTAATTAGCTAATTACTATTCAAATGTGCATGCCGAGAGATGCACAGACGTTTTTCCTAACAATGCACAGAAATGACCGCCTACCTTTAGGATGAAATTTTTACGGGTGGTCAGGAGCTGTCGGTACTGCTGTTTCATTCCCATTACTGCTGAAATTCTACCCTTGGCTGCAGCTGCCTGGATGGCTGAGGAGAGCAGCAGCATCTCTAGAGCCTGCCCCCCCCCACTTGCCAAGCATGCACGAATGCAAGCAGCCTTTCACTCTCTCCTTCGCCTTGCTTCCCTCCCTGCCTGCTTGTAGAGTCAACACTGGCTCCCTGGCTGTACTGCTGACGAGGGGCATATTGGGCAGGTCTGGCTGTACATCCAGGAAAGCGAGTGCTGCTTACATTACTACTACAAATCATTTCTATAGCGCTAGAGGAGACAGCTGTGGCGGCGACAAAAAAATAAATAAAAGTTTGAAAACAAACAAAAAAAAAGTTACACACAACTTTCATACACACTGCTTATGTGTGTGTATGAAAGACGTCTGTAGCATGCACAGAGCAGCCATGCTTAGCAATTGGCTGCTCTGCGCATGCTCGGGTGACCGACTGGCTTCCCCCCTGCGAAAAGCTCATTTGCATCCCATTTCTTTTGAACATCGCTTGCTATTTCCAACTCGGTAATTCTTACCAATGTGGAGATTGCAATCAGTGCTTTACCGGAACTTTGGTGCACCTACCTCTAAGTCAAATTTTGTGTCCCAAAAATGTCACAGCAACAATAAAGAGAGGAAAAGGATTGGAACTAAATTGTCAAGTTTTACAAATGAAAAAAGGTTAATAGAGGAGTATCCCAGGGGTCTGTATTGGGACTTAAATTCATAAATGAACTGGAGAAAGGATTCATCAGTGCCACAAAATTATTCAAATGTGTTAAAACAATGGAGGATTGTGAAGATTTGTAGAAGGATCTTGTGAAACTAGGAGACCTGGCTGGGCATCTAAATGACAGATGAGGACACATACGAAGTGATGCACATAGAGAAACAATCCCAAGTACAGGTAGAAAATGCTGGGCTCTGAGTCAGGAATCACTGCCCAAAAAAAAAAAAAAAAAAAACCTTTTGAGATATTGATATACTGAACATGTAGTGGTCTTCAACTACCCAGTTAGGGAAATTTTGAAAAGGGATGGATAATGTCTCTGTATGGTGTATCGTTCTGGCCGTCCCATCTCAAAAAGGATAGAGCAATACAAGAAAAGGTTCTGAGAAGGGTGATTAAAATGATAAAAGGGGGTGTTTTTTAAGAAGAAAAACTAAGCAGGTTAGGGCTTTTCAGCTTGGAGAAAAAAAAACTGAGAGGGTGCAACAGAAGTATGTAAAATTTTGATTGGGTAGAATGGTTGAATAGGGCAGTGCTTATCAATCTTTCTATGGCTGTGACCCCATTTGACGGCCATAGAAGGTGTACAACCTCCCAGAGGCGATGGGCAATGAAGGGCCCACCCAGGTCACATCCTAAATATGGGATTCACAACCCCATTTGGGGTTATGAACCACAGTTTAGGAATCTCAGAAATAAAGGATGAATGTTTAACCTCAAACACAAAACACTCCATGGAAAGTAACAGCCAGCAAATTGAAAAATAAAATCATTAAAAAAAAATTTCATACAACATAATTACACTGTGGAATCTGCTGCTGGAGGACACGTCAATGTGACTAACATCGTGAGATTCAAGAGAGGCTACGACAAGCTCACAGAGGAAAAGTTCATAAAATGATCAACCAGTAGACTCGTGGAAGCCATTACTCATCCCTGGAAATGGGTTACAGGTCTGCTTTTAGGGATCTGCCAGGTACTTGTGACCTAGACAGGCCACAGTTAAGAGACAGGATGCTGGCTTGATGGACCATAGGAAGTTCAGTCACTAACACCTGCTCATTTTGTCTCCATGAGAGCCTGCACTTGTGTAGGATCATCTGCTTGGAAAGAATAAATGGGGCGAGAGTGCAAGAGATAAAAGGGGTAACGACGAGATAAAAGGAGGTAGAGCAGAGATGCTCCAGTGGTAGAGCAGCGAAGCACAGCATAGCCTGCACCTAAGCTCATGTGATGGATTTCCAATGCCAGAGAAGAAACCTATAAGAACGTGTTGTCATAGCAACAGCAAAATAATGCAAAAGAATCCTGGCCAGGGAATCCTTTAGAAAGAAGAACTTTAACACTGTGAGAATATCCTGATCTGGGGATCCTTTAGGAAGAGGAACTAGGCACATAACTTTTGGGCACTGCTGTTTGGTTGAGACCATAAAGGTACTGCTGGACTCTTGGGTGCATTTCTCATTCAGTTGGAGGCACTGTACCCTGACAGTTGGTGCATGTTAGTCTATAGCCCATCTCCTTGGGGCCAGCAGAGGCAGCAGTGAGCACTGCCAGTGCGGACCTCAGAGCAGAAGGGAGATCTGCACTGCCCTGTGCCCTGGTGGGTGGTGCCCGAGGAGGACTGAAGCAAGAGACTGCAGCATAATGGCACTGTCTGCTAAGAGAGCTGGGTCTCAAGCCACAACTGGAGGAGCAACAAGGGGATCAGTTTAACCACATCTGCCAGTATGAAGCAGGACTTTTAGACACTACCATCTGACACCAAAAGTCCAATGCCAATATGTTTGGGAGGAACCTAGTGTTAGAAGAAAGACCTATCTTGATCTGGGGATCCTCATCAGTGACAGGGCTCCTCCTGTAGTCATCTGTGCATAGTGGGGTGGGGGGGGGGGGAGAATTAAGTGATGGATAAAGGATGCCAAGTAACAGGAGGTTGGAGGAGAGCATTGGAATTAAGGACTGGAAATAGGTTTTGTTCTGAAACACGGCTTGATTTTGTTATAGAAATGGAAGCTTGCTGAGGTAACATGCAGTCGTCAGTTACCATGGTAACCATGTATAAATCGGCAGGGCGGCAGCTCTGAGCCCTCTTAGAACAGATCTGGTTCCAGGACAAAGGTTCAGAGCTGATATGAAGTCTAGGGAAGGGAATGCAAACCAGCTAACCCAGGCATCACAGGAGAGAGACACAGCAAGCCTTGAATTCTGTAATATTCACCGTCTTACAGCAGCAATTAAGCAAAGCACACAGAGTTTCCTGCTTCTATGACCAAATGGGCATTCATTTTAATAGGGTTAGTTATTGAACACCAAATTGACCTACTGTACCCTAACCAATGAATTAGCATGCGTTAAATCAATGTGACGAGTAGTTCTATAACTAGACACTCGCAGGATGTTTGAAGGGGGAGGGAGCAGGCAGGCCTTGGGTATGTGCGGATACTGAAGGTCCCATGCCCGCCAGCCTCGATAATTTTGGTGCTGTGCAGGTTGCAGTATTGCCACTCTAAGGGAGGGAGATAAAGTATTAAATGTGTCGAGGGGAGGGGGAGGAAGGTGGAGGCTCCCTCCCCTCCCTCCCCCCCCCCCCCCCCCCCCCCCCGTTCCGACACTTATGGATTAAACAAAAGCATTAATACAATCAATGAGATAAACCCGGAGATGGCAAACTGAATCCAGAATAATACAAATTAACACATTAGAACATTCAATTAAGAAATAGGATAATGCTGTTCATACAATACTATGAAACTTCTCAATACGTGGCCACAGAGGCAGGTGCAGTTGAGATATATAGAAGGACAAACTGGGCAGGACAAAGTCATTGGGAGAAATAGGTGAGTGGCTAAAATTGAAGGCAAATCATATGTACAGTTGAGTAAGATCTGAGGAACTGACCTAAGTTACAGGGTATGTGGCAAGCTAGTCCAGATGTGGAGTGCGAGGATAGTCAGTGGCCACATGTATGAAAGGCTTGGAGATGAGCCAGGCTTTCACCTGCTTCCTGAAGTACAGGTGATCTAAGTTAGGCTGGTGGATATCGTATCACATGATCTCTTTTGACCAGGGCATTTGCCCCAACCTAAAAGCAGCACAGTCTGCTGGCAGTCTTTGGGGCTGGTTCTTCATTTCTGTCCTTGTCCCCAGCATGTCTAACACCGGCCCTGCTTTTGACGAGGGTATATGAGAGGACGGGAATCATTACGTGTATGTAAAGGAATCAGAAGGCTGGAAAACTCAGGAATTCATTCTTGGGGCAATTCTCTTCTCGTACCCTTTCTTTTTTTTTTAAACCATTATCAGAATTAGAGATGTTTAAAGTTTTTTTTCTCCTCTGAAACACTTAAAGGCTCAATTTCAAAGCACATACATTTTCAAAGTTAAATAGGTTACTAACAGGCTTATTTTCAAAGCACTATAGGTTACTATGTAACTATGTAAGTCTATGTTCTTTGAAAATGAGCCTCTATATGTACTACTTTAAGCATCACATGTAAAAAGCTGACGTGTCAAAAACTGCCCTTGATCTAAAAGCACACCTTAGCGTTAAAACAGCTCACAAGTCTGGGTCCCACAAACTGAATGCCATCTGGGAAACGCCAAGAGCCTCTAAATACAGCACGTACAAGCCCAACAGCGGGAAACCTACTGAACACACAGAAAAGTCCCAGGAAAAAGCAACCAGCCATAGGGTTACTTTCAAGGTTTTTTGGATGGGTTTTCCACAGTACCTAACCTTACCATCCCTTACTCACCCATGCATCTGTTGCGATCTCTCAGCGATTACCGTCTAGTCTTGCCCAACCCTAAACAAGCCACTTTGGAATCTACCAGACACCGTGCCGTCTACTTTGCAGCCCCTTTCCACTGGAACTCTCTCTCTCTCGCATATGAACAGAATTGCCCTTTAAATTAAAACCAGCAATAACAGCCTGGCTGTTTCACCAAGTGTATAATCTCCCATAGAGTCGTCTGCTGCTAGTACCACAGTTCCCTGTGTGTTCCTTACCTTCCCTCCCTCTCTCATTCCCGCTTTACCTTTCTTTGTCCTCACCACAATCCCCTTCCTCCCCTACCCTTTACTCTGTCCCACTTGGGTTGTTTTGGTTTTTTTTTTTTTGCTTTTGTTGGAATGAATGTTTTTACTTTCCTTTCAAATACTGTAGTTCCTTTTCCTTTTTTCTGCCAGTATTATGTTTTATTTCTGTGGTAAACCGCTTAGGTGCACTGGTTAGTTGAGGCGGTAATTAACAAATTATTTTAAATAAATAACAAAGAACTATTGGGAATGATGGGAGGGAATGAGTTCTTCCCATGTTTTTATTTATCTTAGAGGAAGGGTCAGGAAATTATGTTAGATGTCAGCTCCTTACTCTGATGATGCGGTAAGTTATTTTCTAATGAAAGGGAGTCAGATTTGTGCACGTCTTCTACATTACCTACTTTAGGGATACCAGTCTAATAGACAGCAATGCCCAATACTGGACCCCACAGACAGCTGTGGAGAATATGGAGTGGGGGTGGGGGATTGCAACCCTCACAGAATGCAGCTGGTAATTAGTGTCTTTTGGAAAGGGAGAATCTGGTGAAAGAAGTTTGTTCTCTGCAGTGCTCTGGTTATTGAACAGGTTTTGCCTCAATTCATGTGAAATCTGTAGAAAACACTTTGATAATAAGAATGGAACCGACAACAGCTGCTCCCGGACCATCCAAAACTGAACTAATCAGAAGGCTTCTTCAAGGGTTTCCTCTGACTTCATGTTCCCTCGTATTAATATAAAAAGGAACAAGGAGGCACTGAAAAACTGAGACCTGTCTAGACCCCAGGGTCCTATTTTACAGGTCGTTGCTGCGACACCTCAAATAATATATTTTTCACTTTACCGTGACATCACTGGTTGCTAGACCGAAGGCATTTTCCACTGCGACTAGTATTAGAATTGAGATCACCAACTCATGACCAGATTTCCTCAAGATAATTTTTCAGTACAAAAGAAGTCAACAACTTTGACAGCCATATGTCAACTTACAAACCATGTTCCATAATGCAACAGACATATAAAAGATCTGAGATATTTCCATTTTAATATTCCATCTCCCCTCCCCCCTTACCCATTCTTAGAATCCAAGTATTACTTAAACCAGTGATGGGCAACCTTTTGAGCTTGGTGTGTCAAAATTCGCAAAAAAAACCGAGCATAACTCGAGTGGTGTGTCACTTCGAGAAAAATCTACTAGGACCGCCCCCGGGCTCCCCCTACCTGAGATCGCTGCCCACCCGAGGTCGCTGGGCCCCCCCCCCTCCACCTGCTACCGGGCCCAGAACTAACCTTAAAGCCTCCTTTCACGTCGCAGCAAGCAGCAGCAGGGCAGACCTCTCCTCCTTCCTTCTGTGCTCTGCCCTCACGGACGTTACGTCAGGCGAGGGCGGGACACGGAAGGAAGGAGTGGCCTGCCCTGCTGCTGCTTGCTGCGATGTAAAAGGAGGCTTTAAGGTTAGTTTCCGGGAGCGAGGACAGACCACACTGCGGCGGCGCCGCGTGTCATCAAAAATGGCTACGCGTGTCAGTGCTGACACGCGTGTCATAGGTTCGCCATCAGGGACTTAAACATTACTTCAATAAGTGGCTACAGAGAATATTCAAAAAGATCTATGGATAATCTGGGACCATACTATGAGCTGCTGGTGTCATTGATTTCCAAAAGGGTTCTCATATCTGTTGAAATTTCAACCCCCTTAGTTGTTACATAATCATTTGGGAATGCCAATGCTGTATAGAGGAGAAATCTGTTGTTATCCAAGAGAACAGTGTTACTAAAGTATGGAATTTTTAGCAATTACAATTGCACACTTCAGAAAACCCCAAACTCACTTAGAAACTGAAAAGGAGAGATATTGAACTTATACAATAAGATCTCCAGAGCAGCACAAATCCTGATAACCCACATGTGAAAAATTTGTACACATAGTTAGTAACAGAAAGTGGCAATAACAGGAAAAAGCCAGAACATATGCACTAACTTTTGTAGACTTATAAACATTCATAAGAATGGAGGTTTTTTTTTCTTTGACCAACAATTGGAAAGTGCCACATCGGGATCAGGTAACCAACAAGTCTGTAGTACTAATATTGTCCTGAGGTCTTTTTTCTCCACTTCTTTTATGCTGGATATATTTTTGTAAGTAAGGAGAACACCAAACATTGGAAACAGAAGACAGACAGGAAAGCAGACAAGAGAAACTGGGATCAACATAACGGAACATAAAACAGTCTAGAAAACAAAGGTAGAAAAAATGTTTCATTTTGAATTTATTAATTGAAATATGTTAGCTGTGGCAAATGTTCATTATAAATGTCTTTGTGTTGTATTCAGTAAAAAAATATAATAATTTATGTTTTTATTTCTCAGTAAATATTGAGTTTGATTTTCTTGGGGTTTGCAGTTAATTTTTGTTCTCTATTTTGTGACTGTGTTTTAAATATGACTGAGGTATAGTATTCTGTGTTGAGATCTGTAGAGTTCCCACTAGTTCTGTTTTACCTGTAGTAGGTGTATTGGTGTTTTAGGGCACACTAATATTTGTAGAGCTGCCTGCTCTAGCTGCTCTAGCTGTTTGAATCAAAGGATTAGTGCTACTATGAATGATATGTTTGCTACTTGTGTGTTGAATTTGGATTTTTTTTTCAGGCTTTGTATTTCACAATGTGCCTGGTAGTGGAGAGATTTGTGTTGCTAATGCTCAGACACTGTTACACAGATCTTATATTCCACCAATAACATATTCTGGTTCATTGTGGATAACAATGAAAAAGAAGACTGGCAAAACAAGCCAGGAAATAACAAGAACTACAATAAACAGTAACAGCATAATATAACTCTATAAATCCATAAAAATCAGCAGCTTAATTATCAGCAGCTTTATATTTAGAAAATAGGAAAGTTTTCAATGATTTATGAAATAACCCAGAGTCAGTAAGTGTGAAGAATTCCATACCAATCCCGCTTGATACTGAATGGAAGAATCAAAACTGTTTTTGATTTTATCTGACTCACAGAAGGAAAGCACAATATAAATTGGTTTTGAGTTCTACCCGCAACAGGATTGTGTAACAGAATAGCCAAATGGTTGTGCCATTCCATACATGAGATTAAAAATCATTGTGCACAATTTAAACTGCACTCCAGCCAGAACAATTCCTTAAACAAACGGAAGACTGGTAGACTCAAATCTACCAGCTGAACATATTAGTCTGGTTGCCATGTACTGAACTAGTTGTACACGTTTAATCAATGATTTTGACCCACCATTATATACTACATTGCAGTAAACGAGTCTTGACAAAATGATTGATCTAATATTCAGAATTTTCCAGGTTCGAAATAACCACAAATTGACCTAAGCTTTCTTCTTATTAACAATCCATTTAATTCTACACCCAAATTCTCAAACACAACTCAAAATGAAAAAGGTTATTATCAGTAGAAAACTGTTGGTGGTACAGAGAAGGGTCCAACTGATCAATCCATAGAAACGAGTGGGTATAGGAACTTCAATCTATGAGACGTGATCCAATTCTCAATTAAGTTGGTACATCGAACAATATCATGCAAAACAGTAGGCCGATCACTAGTTACGGGCAATAGAATGGAATATCATCTGCATATATGAAAAAAAAATCTATTAAGTTTTTCTAATACTCTGCCTAAAGGTTCAAGTAGTAGATTGAATAATAAAGGCGACAATTGGGAGTCTTGCAGCACCCCTACTACTACTAATTATCATTTCTATAGCGCTACTAGATGTACGCAGTGCTGTACACATTATATGCAGGTACTTTCTCTGTCCCTACAGGGCTCACAATCTAAGTCTGGCACCTGGGGCAATGGAGGGTTAAGTGATTTGCCCAGTGTCACAAGGAGCTGCAGTGGGAATCGAACCCAGTAGCCCAAGATCAAAGTCCGCTGCACTAAACCACTAGGCTACTCCTCCAGTCAGACCCCTGCAGCCTAGACGCAAACTGTTCGAAAGAGAGGTTTAAAAAAAGCCCTGAAACCAATTCAAAACAGCTTCACTTATGCCAATGTTGTTTAATCTTGTTGACATGATCAAACGCACATAGCAAATCAAAATGGACTATGATCATATTTGTACTGCGGCTCAATAAACTCCTCCTGTGAGACAAAACAGCTGTTATAACAGTCTCAGTGCCGTAGTTCTTTCTAAAACTAAACTGATGGATGTAGTACATTACTCTCCTCCAAGGATGTTTTTTTTTATGGTGACTTCCATAGAGAAATCTTCTAGTTCTGATCTGTACTTGTTGTGGGGAGGTTGAGTTTTTGTGGATGCAGAGTATGTTTACATTTAACTCATAATTACTGCTATAATGTGTCTCAACAAAGGTCTGTGAGGGTCATTAATGTAGTGTGTCACATGCAGCATTGTCCATCAGGTGTGTCCTGACTGAAAAAAACAGATTGATAGTCATTGCCCTCAGCAGCATTTAGCAAGCAAAACATGAGGATCTTTCCAAATGTTTACCCCAGATGCACTGCTAGAAAATCTCACTCACTGGCCTTCAATTTCAGTCCATTGTGATGGTGAATCTCACTCTTTGGGATGAACCACCCTTAGCATCTCCGATTTCGGAGGGAAAAGGGGCACACAGGTGCCTCTCCTCCTGCCCACCAAAATGTGTGCCAGCTGATCCCACTGCAGAGTGAGAAGCTCCTTTCTTCACTCCAGTTACTATGGCTGCCAGCACCGCATATCTGCCAAAATCAGAGAATCTACTTCCTGCTTTCAACTCTTACATAGTTCCATTAGCCAGAGCGGCTGGAGTGAAGAAAGTAAAGAGCTGCATGGGAATGGGGAGTGCAGGAATCATGCAGAACCTGAAGGATTCCCGCAGAGATGGAAGAAGATCCACAGGATTCCCATAGGGATGGAAGAAGTTGCCATGGGATTCCCGCGAGAGTGTAGTCAAAATCTATGGTGACGCCAGAATTAGGCTTGGAAAGTATGGAGAGAAGCAGTTGGGACACTATAATGAGGCTTGGAACATTCTAGTTGAATGTGGTTGAATGGTAAATACCATCCAAAAAAACACGGGAGGCTGTTGGGGTTGGGAGGAAACAGAGGGCTGTGAGCAAGTAAATAACAGTGTCCACTCATGTGGGGATGGAATGGATCTTAGCAGGTACAGGTAGGTATGGGTTAGATTCCATTGGGGATGGGGGGGGGGGGGGAGATGGGTGAAATTTCTGTCCCCGTGCAACTCTCTAGAAGAAAGGAGTGCCTCACTCTATAGCAGATATAATGGCTCTGGGCAGGTAGGAGAAGGGGGGTGATGAGACCAGTCTGATGCTTGGGATGGAAAAAGGAGGCAGGTGGGAGACAGGAGCTGGGGCTTGGAGATGGGTCTGATACTGGGATGGGAGGAAGGTTTTGGTGGTGGGAGAAGGAAGAGAAGGACAGATGTTGGGGGAGAAGAGAGAAACATGGGCATATGCAGGGGAAGGTGAAACTAGAGGAACACAGAGATGGATGCTGGGGATAAGCAGGAGGAAAGACAGAGTAAATAAATATTGGAGGAGGAGTTAAGTGAGTGGATGCTGGAAAAGGAGAGAAGAAAGTGTAGGAGAAGAGACAGGGACAATAGCTGCTGGGGAAAGGAGAAAAAACAAAGGGCTATGAAGAGTGTGAGAGACAAAAGATAACATAGGTAACAGGTAAAAGTAGGAATGTAAAACATAAGAAGAGGAGGAGATGATTAACAGGGAAGGAGCTGGGGTGGGTGAAAGCATGACAGAACAAGAGCGATGGGGGCAATATCGGACAGGGAAGGAGAGAGGGGGAAGAGATGCTAGATATAGGGAAGCGAGAAAGGGGAATAGCATTACTACAAGACTGGAAAATGAGAGAAAGAGAGATGGGCAGTGGGATGACGGAAAGAGATGAAAAGATGAATAGTGCCGAGGTGGTCAGAGGACATATTCAGCACCACTATCCACTTAGTGGGCATTTCAATTGAAAGAAAGCTCTGAAACGAGTGGGTATAGGATACAGGTGACAGAGAATAGACTCAGAAGTAACCTGAAGAAATTCTTCTTCTCAGAAAGGGTGGTGAATTTGTGGAACAGCCTACTGGTGGAAGTGGTGGAGAAGAAGTCAGTAACCAAATTCAAGAGAGCTTGGGACAAGTACATAGGATCTCTATGGGAGCGATAGGGAGAACAGATGGCATGGATGGGCAGACTGGATATGGTCTTTATCTGCCTACATTTTTCTATGTTAAACAGCAGAAGTATGATATTTACACAGAGCCCTAAATGAAGGTATGGTGTGGTAGTCTGGGCAGGTTAGTGGGCGTGTCAGTCTTCATCTGCTTATCATCTACTTTGATCTTTTAACATTTCATGTTAAGTGCAGTGGTATAACTGCTTTAGGGCTCTAAGAAAGTCTGCGGATCTCTCACGGTGATGGATCTTGATCATGTCTGAGAGAGATATGAGAGGAGTGTTGTCAGGTGGATGACAAGGGCAAGAGAGGAGATGGGTTTCGTTTGGAAATTTTACATTTACCAAAAGTGGATGAATCTCAACTAAGCAGACTGGATGGGCCAGTGTTGTCTTCACCTGCTGCCACAGACGCTAGCACGCCCATGGCCAGTAAATAGGAAGATGCTAGCTCTGTGGTTGCTCATCCAGGAAGACGCTAGCTTTGTGGGTGCTTATCCAGGGTCAGTAGTTAGGAAGACGCTAGCTTTGTGGGTGCTTATCCAGGGTCAGTAGTTAGGAAGATGCTAGCTCTGTGGGTGCTTGTCCAGGGTCAGTAGTTAGGAAGACGCTAGCTCTGTGGGTGCTTGTCCAGGGTCAGTAATTAGGAAGACGCTAGTTCTGTGGTTGCTCATCCAGGGTCAGTAGCTAAGAAGACGCTAGCTCTGTGGGTTCTTGCCCATGGCCAGTAATTAGGAAGATGTTAGCTCTGTGGGTGCTTGTCCAGGGTCAGTAATTAGGAACATATTAGTTCTGTGGTTGCTCGTCCAGGGTCAGTAGTTAGGAAGACGCTAGCTCTGTGGGTGATTGTCCACGGGCAGTAGAAGTATACATGCCCAAAAAAATGAAGCATGCATGGGTACCAGTGTCAGCAACTTATGAAGGTGCTACCAACAGCCAAGCTGAGCTGTAGAGTTCTGGGCACTGTCAAGGACATGGTCTTTAGCTGGTGAGGCCTGGTGATCCCTGCCAGAGCAGGTAATTATACTTTTTATTTTTTTAAGTTGACTGGGGGAAAACAGCAGAAAGGGTGGGAAGGTCCGAAAGGGAGAGGCAGAGAGGATATTTCATGCCCACCTAAAATCTGTCTGGCCACACTACTGCAATCATCCTGCGGCATCAGTAACTACTGGATCTTAAGGGTAGGGTTGGAGCTTGACTTGTTTGGCACCTCTAACCAAAAAGATGTTTTACTGCCCTAAGCCTGGGTAACAGATGGCATTCCACAGGGCTGGGAAAACCTGGATGCATAAAATTTGCTGTATGTTGCTTGCCAGAGAAGTATCATTCATTCATTTAAAATGTTTGTAGACAACTGTATCTCAAACCAGAAAACAATCAACATACAAGATTTTTAAAAAATAACTAATAAAATCACAAGAAAACCTAAAAAGAACTTACAATAGAATAACACAATAACTGATGTCTGAGGTCTATCTCAGGATAAGAAGCAGGGTCCAATCTAAGATGTAAACCCTACAACCATCCCCTACCCCTAGGCCCTGCACTACTGTGCCAGAGCAAGAATTGTTGACGGCAGGAATGAGGAAAGTGTTCTGAGAAGAGGAGAGTGATTGGAAGGAGTGGAAAAAGGAGGAGAGCATACCTGGAGGAGAAAATGAGGCGAGGAGAGGAGAGAGAAAAAAAAAGGCTAAATAGTAAAATAAAGAGAAAATAAGCAAAACTGATGTTTCCATTGAGGCATAGCAAGCACATATCCTTCTGCCTGTCTGAAAAGCAGCTATGCATACACTTCCCCCCTCCAAAGACAAGGCATACTGAACCACCCTCCAAGTGCTGTGAAAACCACAGGTATACTGCAACCCTCCAGCACACTCCTACCTCTCAGACTGGGGTCAGGGGGCAGCAGATATGAACTGGGTTTTCCTCTATGATTTTGTTGTGAACTTTTTATTTGTTTTAATGGTCTACTTGTACTATCGATTTCTCTGAAGAGCAGTACAGTAAATAAACATACACTAACCTCTCTCCCCAGAAAATGCCACAACTCCCCCTAAGACTGGGGGATGGTATGTTATGGCCCCCAGGACAGGGTAATGGAGGACAGAGTACTGGCTAGTGGATCGAACCACTGCACATTACGTCACAGAGAATGGATTAAATAAACAAAACATTAGCCTCATCTACAAAACATTCCAACAAGACTGTAGCCAATCTTCCCTCCCCTCTCGTCTGCCACATCCTCCCGTCTCTCACATTTCAAGTTTGGCAGAATTCTCCCCACCATCACCCTGGTCTCTCCTTCTCTCGTACATCTGTCACTGAATTTCTGGTTCTTTCCCTGCTTCCTCCCCCCACCCTCAACTCCCTGGTGAAAGCATCTCTCGCCCACACTTCCCTCCCAGCTCTAAATTCTGCTGTTCACTGTAGAATCTGGCAAAGACCAACCTTCAGGAAAACAGCATTATCCTCCATCCTTCCCCAGCAGGGACAGTGCAACACAAAAATATCCCTCTAAGCGTCCCAATCCCAGCTGCAGTGTCCTCTCTACATGTGTCCTTCCCCCATCCCCAGGGCACACTGTCCACCTCTGACCTCCACTACTTCAGAATCCAATGGCCAACAGCAGACATGTACAAACTCCCCTTTCACATGTTCCCAATGTCCATCTATCCCTGCCTCACTCCTCGCAGCTCCTATCTCCCATATCCCTCTATCCCCTCCCTGGGTCCGGCACCTCTGCTTGTTACTCCTCTCCAATGCCTTCATAGGCCCAGTCTCATCTCTGCTTCTGCCCTTTTCCACCTATCCCATTGCTATCACACCCCCCCTCCCCGTCACCTCTGCTTTTCATCCCCCAACTGTTCCATCCTGTAGGTCACCTGATTCTCCAACTCACTCTACACCCCCCCACCTATGATGCCAGCCCAGGAGTGACCTCCTATCCTAACCCCCAGCCACTGCTCAAAGAAAAAGGTCTTACAAGGAAATTCAAAGACAAAGTAATGGAGCAGGGATTGTTACAATAACTGGTTACTCTGGGACTTTAAACATATGCAAATCACCATATAATACACCCAGGTAGAGCCAAACCAAATAGTATTAGTAAGTATTAGCGAGACCCACACTGAGGGTCTCATTTTCAAAGCACTTAGACATACAAAGTACCATAGTAACCTGTGTACTTTGTGTGTCTAAGTGCTTTGAAAATGAGCCCCTAAATCTACCAGGAACCAAAACCACAAATTAACACTACTAACTACTCCATTTAGGAAAATTATTTCAGGAACCAGATTTCAGGACAGATGGATAGGAGAAAGGTCACAGAGTCTGGCCATTTCTCGGTTTTTAAATAATTTCATTCTCAGTCATGCAGTGTGCCCAGGAGTGAGGGGGGGGGGGCACCTAATGTGAGTTTCAGAAGGATGAACAGCCACACCTATCACCTTGGTAGGGAGGAGAAGGGTACCTGGTGTTGGCCAGGGAGTGAAGGTACTGAGTGGACAGAGATCTCTCAGTTCTTGTGGAGGTACTTGATATGAGCACTGGAGGCTGGGGGGGGGGGGGGGTATCCGATATGAGCACTGGAGGCTGGGGTGGGGGTATCCGATATGAGCACTGGAGGCTGGGGGGGGGGTATCCGATATGAGCACTGGAGGCTTGGGGGGGGTATCCTATATGACCATTAGTGGGCTGAGCAGCCACAGACCTCTCACATCTAGGGCTGCGTACCAGGTGGGTGGGGGGCTAAACGTGCACCTTCTGGGGGCACCTGATGTGAGCAAACACCTGCAAAGGAAGGGGTACCTGATATGAGCTGGGGGGGGGGGGGGCTGGACAGGTAGAGGCCTCTCAGCCCTGGAACAGGGATTAGATCGGAATCCCGTCATTTCGTGGGCCCAGCACTGATTTTGATCAAGGACACAAAGCGGAGCCCGACTGGAGGTTCCGTCTGGCTGCAAACGAGAGAGCGGCCACAGTACAAAGGATGCCTCCCTTCTCTCTCTCTTCCCCCCCCCCCCCCCCCAAGCTGCATCTCTCCGTATCCACCCAAAGGCCGAGAGGTTGCAGCATCCAGCGCCCCCTCCCCTGCTAGCTCAGCTAAACCCCCGACTCCCGAGCTAATGGGGAAAAAGAAATGCGGAAAGGTAGGAATGAGGAAACGGATGGGGAGAGGGGAAGAAACGGGGGAAATGTGGGGAGGGGTACACGATGAAGGAAGAGATTTCAGGGATATTAATGGAAGAAGGAATTGTGGGGAGGGGGCAGGGATCGGGGAGAGGGATACGGATGGAATACAGGGAGGGTGGAGGCGGAGATGGATAGGGGGGGGAGTGGGGTGGGGGCGCTCCGCAGCACAAAGAAAAGAGGGGCGAGGTAGCGACTCTCACCAGTTCGTGGCGCTCTCTTCCCGGATCACATCCTCGTAGGCGGCCAGCAGGACCAGCCGGTGCGCGCTGAAACTGACAGTGGCCATAGCGGGCGGCGGCTGCCTAGCTCCGAGTTGCGGGAAAGATGCGGGGAGACCGGGAGGACTCGGGGCGGAGCCAGGGAGACCGAGGGGCGGAGCTAGGAGAGGCTAGCGGAGGGGCGCAGCTAGGGAGAAACCGAGAGAGGGGCGGAGTCATGGAGACTAAAGGCGGAGAGAATGGGAGGGGCGGAGCCACATCGAGGGCGGCGGGGGGGAGCCATAGGAGGGGGCGGAGGCTAGGAAGCACCAGTGAGAGAAGAAGGGGTAGAATGAGAGACTGACCGACGAGGAGGGCGGAGCTAAAAAAAAAAGACCAAAGGGAACAAAAAGGAGGAGGGGGTGGAGCCAAGGAGATCTGAAGCGGAGTGGAGTCAGGGGCGGAGCCAAAAAAGACCAAAGGGAGCAAAAAAGAGGAGGGGGTGGCGCCAAGGGAGATCTGAAAAGAGCGGGGTGGAGTCAGGGGCGGAGTTACAGGTACCGAGTGACTAGAGGATGCAAGCGCAGTTTGAAAATAAGCGGTTTGGCTGCGGGGTGGGGTCTTACACGAATATCTGTACATAGGACTGAAAATGACACGGCTGAAAATCCTGTAACCTGAGAGATTATGATTTTGTCAGACTCCAGTGGGTTCAAATCTGATAGTGTCCTTTGTGAAAGATGAGAAAATGTAGTAGGATCATCGCCTAAATTCTGTCTCGAATCGTTAAGACAAACAATCTCTCTGCATATATAAAATAGTCAAGTGACAACAATTTGTTCACGGATTTCCTACATAGCTTCAAGTTCAGGAGCTTGTCTGCATGAAAGGGACGAGGTAATCATCTCTCCCCTTCCCATATTCATTCCCCTTGCTGCCAAAAACAATCTCTCTATAGCAGGAAAAAGGAAACAAGCCACAGGGAAAAGCCAAGGCCAGTGGAAGCCGAAGGCACCCAGGAAAAATCAAGCAAAAATCATTGTGGGTGCTAAACCCATTGGAAATGGCAAGGAGTTTGTTTGATAGTGAGGGTCTAAAAGCACCCACAGCATCTCAGAGCTGACTCCCTATATCAAACATCTTAAATTACTCTGGACCCCAGGACACCTTTTTGACTGGAAGGAGCAAGCAAACCAATCTCCAACTCTTCAGTTGCCAAAATGGCAGGGTCAGAACCCTAATGACCCATTGCATTCCACTACCTATGGTTTGGGGTGATTTTATATCTGAGGTACTTGTAAATAGGACGTGCATGCTTTCAGCCTGCACATGTGCCTGCTCTGAAAATTGCCACACAGTAATTAAGTGTTCTGGTGTCCTGACCTGGGGAAGGAGGCTTTGCTTCCGAAAGCAGGTCAAAAAAATGTGTTGAGCGAGTCCCATATGAAGGCTGCATTTTGTTTTCCATTTTTTTGTTTTAATTTTTATATATTACCCTTGGTCACTCTGAGTTAATTTACATTCATCTGTGTGTACTTTGTAGTCGGTTCAGGTAAAGTTAGGCTGTAGACCGTAACTTTGTGCATGTCAGATGTAAAATTTGATAAACCCCCTACTTCCCCCCCAGAAGGGGCTTTTGTAATTATATATTTTATTACATGTCTCCACATTGCCTTTGGAAGTAGGTGATTTATAAAATAACCCTCCATGTACCCTTTAATGTTGTCTATAGTTTCATAGGTGCCCCCATTTTTTTTGTTACATTTGTACCCCGTGCTTTCCCCCTCATGGCAGGCTCAATGCGGCTTACATGGGGCAATGGAGGGTTAAATGACTTGCCCAGAGTCACAAGGAGCTGCCTGTGCCTGAAGTGGGAATTGAACTCAGTTTCCCCAGGACCAAAGTCCACCACCCTAACCACTAGGCCACTCCATTTATGGATGTAGTGGGTCTGAGTAAAACCCCTTTATTTGTGTCCAAAGAGGGTTCATTTACATTGTTTGGCATCCCAGTCATTTTAAAGTGTTGCACTATGGGGCTCATTTTCAAAGCACTTAGCCCTTTTACAAAGCTGCGTAAGCATCTGCGCCTGCCAAAATGGAGTTACTGCCCGACTACCACGTGGTTCTTGCGGTAATTTAATTTTTGGTGCGCGCCTGAAAAATATTTTTTCCCGCATGAGTTACAGCTAGGTCAATGGTTGGCAGTAAGGTTTCAGACTCAAAATGGACACGAGACAATTTTCTTTTTGATGCACATCCATTTTCAGGAAAAATTTTAAAAAGGCCTTTTTTTACAGGCGCGCTAAAAATTGATGGGCGTGCACCCAAAACCCGCGCCCACACAACCACAAGCTATTTTTCAGCACGCCTTTGTAAAATGACCCCTTAGACTTAAAAGTTACATATGTAAGTTTGCATTATGTTTTGTATCAGTTTTTGCTTCTCTTTAGATGTGCCACTGCATTTTTCTCACCATAAATACCTGTTTAATCTCCTCGTCTGCTTGCTGTTACTATTGCTACTTTATGTTCAAACATTTTGGAATTTTTCATCAGCTTCTTTATCTGCTTTACTGGATTTGTATTTTCTAATTTAATAACTTTAACTGGAGTTCTCAAATGTGTTTTTCTTTCTTGTATTGTTAAGTGGATAGCAGCTCTTGCTCATCCTTTATTGCGGACCGTACTTAGTAACATTGTAGTCTGACAGGAAGGTGGTTAGAGTTGTAAACAGTGGGGCTGTGCATTTGTTACACACCTTATAAATTTAGCAGATGTTAAGACACATTAATTTGTAGGTTATGTCGATTAGCATGCATTCAAATTTTATACCATGTATTAAAAGTATTGTTAAATGTGTGAAATGTACTGAAAAAAGTCAGTAATTTGGGGAGGGGGGAAGCTTAAACCAAAAATGTTGCTGTATACATATCTAGTAATTGCCCCCCCCCCTTTTTTTTTTTTGAGGATATAAGAGATCTTATATAAGAGATCTTACCGTTCAGTGAATCCAGACTGCCCCAATTTGACTGCCCCTATCGGACCGACCGTTCACTTGTCTATTAGATCGTAAGCTCTTTGAGCAGGGACTGTCTCTCTTTGTTAAATTGTACAGCGCTGCGTAACCCTAGTAGCGCTCTAGAAATGTTAAGTAGTAGTAGTATCTATGTAGTGTTCTGTGCCAATGCTTGGTTTCCACCCTTTTGCCTTTTAGGGATCATCTGTGAATATCCCACAACTTTAAAAAAAATTCCAACACTGTTGTATTTACCATCAGGAGGGCATTCCAAGCAGTTCCCTTATTTCCCCAAGTCTTCCTCCCTACATGTCGTCTAGTTCTACGACACCCTTTCCTTTGCAAAAGGTTTGTTTATTATTATCTTTCCAATATTTAGATATCTGTGTCATATCTCCCCTCTCCTTCCTCTCCTCTAGGGGGCTACAACTCCTCCTTCAGCAATTTCACCATTTTGCTTAAGTCAGCGTGTTTGAAGTCCAGGATTTGTTTGGTGTGACTGGACTTCACCTTAGCTTTCGTATGAAACCACAGACTGTAACACTGTGTGATGATCACTCCTGCTCAAGTGGGACCCCAACGAGATACGAGACACATGTTCGTGAGTACTAGATCCAGTGTCAACGCTCCCCTAGTGGGTTCTGCCACCATTCACTATCTCCAGATTTGTAGATGAGATTCTCTAGCCCACATCCGATAGATTGAAGTCACCCAGTATTATCACCGCTCCCTTCACTCCCGCTTTCATCATTGGTCAGATCCCTCTCCAGCTCTTTTGTTTGAGTTGGAGGTCTGTAGACTACCTGTGAGGATGGAAGGGCCATCATCTCTTTCAAAGACTTTCCACAGCAATCTCATCTTTCCTTCATCTGCTTTAATATTGTTTTTTTTTTTTTTACATAGAGAGTCACTCCTCTCCTTTTCTGCTGTCTCTGTCTTTCCCAGGTTCTAGCCAGATATGATATTCCATTGAACCATAATGCCCACAATGTCTGTTTGCACCATCAGGCAACAGGATTCCTGATCTGGAAGCCCTGTCAGCTTTTGAGCTCATAGCCTTCCAGATCTTTTTGGACAGCCTGCTTGCATTTTGTATATTTTGAATTATGAATATTTATAAAAGGTGCACCACTGGGTTGAAGCTCTGCCAGGAACAACTGCTTTAACCTTGTTAATTCAAAACTTGTGTTTGAATTGGAAAGAAGTAAAACATCTGTCTTACTTTTCTTTTTGCTTACTCAAACGCTTGCTTGATTTTCTAACATTATCTGTATTTATTATGTGTAATCTCAGAGATGTGATGTCACATCGTTGTGGAGGTGTTAATTTTCACTGTCTGTGGCTCTCTTTGGCATTTGGAATCTCTTCTTCGGTGGGGTCACATTTTCAGTTGTGACTGAAAATGCTCAGGCATTTTCAGCCGGAACCCGAATTTTGGGTCGGTTTTGGTTCTGGATCCGAAAACAAAATGTGGTTGGCTTCTATCTGCTATATGCCGAAAGCTGTCCTTAGGCAGAAAAGCTGAAAGCAGTGCTATCAGGATGGACCTCATTCAGTAGGAAATCCAAATTCTTCCTGTACCTTTCAGCGTAGCTGCTTTAAAACTCCACTCAAATTTTACTCAGCCAAAAGCCCAGGAGAGCCCAGAGCCCGATCCATGTTGTGAGGGGGGACAGGATTTGCAGCCTTAAAACTCAGCCATCACAGCAAAGAGTTCAGCCCCTCTGTGCAATGGCTTGTATAACATGTTAGGCACACCAGAGTACTTCAGCATTGCTGGACTAGCAAATAGATAAAAGTCACATTTTAAAAAGGAGGTGTGGGCCATTGTCTGCCTTTCTGGTAATTAACTTAAGACTGAGTAGAAAGGAGACGCGATAAGTGTGAATGAAACTGTTTTCTGATTTTTACACCTCATGAAAAAGTAGTGCTAAAAATAGACAAATTGACGGTGAAGCAATTAACAGCTTACAAAAGATTAATGTCTGTGATTGGTCCGAATGTACCAATGTGCACGGCTTGATGTGTCTCTGGATCCTCTGGCGTAACTTTCATAACAGGACACTGATGTGGAGAGTCTAAAAATGTGTCATAGAGGCAGCAGAGGTGCCTTAAGTATCTTTATGACACTCAGTACCGCACAAATTCTCATCTGTTACAAAAGAAGCTGTGAATATATGTATATGTGATGCACATGTGACACGTACGATATCAAATATGCATGTGCATCGCAACTCTGCACTGGCAAAGCCTACAGGAATGCCCAGGTGCACTCCTGTGGTGCACCTGCTTTACACCTGTGTGCATTTCCTAATCTGTAAAAGTGCTTCACACGCAGAAGAAGTTTTAATGAGAGGCTGCCGCAGCTCTTTGTGTTCCCCAGGCAGGAAAGAACACGGACAGTTCCTGCACATAATAATATTAAATCCCATTACCCTTTAAGTGTATTGTGTAAGATGCACAGAAATGCTCACAAGGGATAATTTTATGATTAACCATTTTCAGTTACACACCTCTTGTATGTGCACAGAGAAGTTCCACTTATGTGTGTTTCTAGAAGGGGGCATGTAAATAACTGGGTGTGGCTCCCAGTTACACACACACCGTTCAAAATACTGTCCATTATAAAACGCCTTTGCTGCATTTACATGCCTGTGGTTAAACCACCTGTATGGCTGGTGTAACTGGCAATGGTTCTATAATGGTGCCTTGGTGCTCAGGGAACCCCGTATGCCGAACATCCAGTTCTCAAAATACCCCGTGTCTTGCACTGCAACAAAACAGCGCACAGGGACACCCCAAGGCTCCTCTTGGTCTCTGCCCTGCCTCTCTTCTTGCTGCAGTATCACAGGTCCCACTTTATCACTGGCATTGCCTTCTGGCAGCTGGGGGGGGGGGGGGGGCTCTCTTGAATTTTTAGTCCATCTCCACCGAGAGGCTGTGCCATACTTCCACCACCTGTTCTTTGCTGAAATGTTGCTTTTTGAATATTTCCGAATCTACCCACCTCTTGTCTCTTACAACCAGTCCTTCTTCTAGAACTTTCCTTGACCATAAAACCACCTCTGGTGAATTAGTTAGACCTTAGACATATTTCAGTGCTGCTTTCCTCTTAGAATGTGTAGATTCAAGTAGTGTATATGGCACAATGCAACATTGTATCTTTCTGAACTGGACTCAGTTTACAAGGGAGGTCTGACCAGTGATTTGCACAGAAGCATTACCTTTTTTTTTTTTTACCTCACCACACACAAATAAGTAATTGGTTAGGAGAGACCTTGCTGCTTCTTCCCGGAGTTGGATATATCTGGAGATCCCAGTATAACCTTGTCTTCACAGACGCTTTCTGGAGCTTCTATTGTAGATATACCGACCCCAGCCTGAGTGGGTGAGACGGCTGCAGATTTTTTCCCAATAAAGCCTGAGATTGGCAAAGATCCACAGCGGTGGGTGGGGGACAAACTGGGCTTTATGCTTAGGGTTTCAGGGTAGCAGTTAGAAAGGAATCAAAGAGAACAAACAAAGTAAGATACAACTGCATATTGACCCCAAAGAAGGTTCAATATCTTGAAATCAAAACATTTTAAGTCAAAGTTAATTCAAGACTTTCCCTGGGATTAAAAATCCACATCTGCCTTCTTTGCCTTCTAATTTCCTCATAAAAAAAACAGCATAGAGTTTCAAGCTGCAATGCATACATGTTTTATTAGGGCATTAATAGTGACAAGCAAGTGATAACAATATTAAAAACAACAACAACAATTTAAACGAATACCTCATAGTTGGTTTTCTTTAGGTGGGGTATTGTTGGACATTAACTATAGGAAAGTAACAAGTGGCTGCCTCAGAAGCTGTGAGGTGATGTGGTTCACCCACACTCCCTGACTTGTGACCATTATGACCGGCCCTGGGCACTGCTGGAATTATAAATTCTGACAGGAAGAGAGAACACGGCTAGACAAAGGATATTTCTCGTCTTTTCAGAAACAAGAAGACATCCTGGGTGGGAAGGAGAAAGGGGCTCTGCTTCACTGGTTGGGTAACTTCCTGACCCCAGTCAGACGCAACTTCCTGACCCCAGTCAGGACCAGTATCTGTAGGAAAACGAGAACTGGGTCAGGCGGCAGCCTAATGGGCCTCATTCAAGGCAGTTGCCTAAGGCAGCAGCTTTGGAGATGGGTGGGTCAGGGAGGTGCAAAGAGTAGGTACAGTCAAAGCAAAACAATAGATCTGACAGTCAGATAACACAAAGATCCCTGGGCGTCTGCTTTTACCCTTACTGGCCATGGTATGCTGTCCTTTCCAGCAATGGTTTCCTCCTGATTTTCACATGCTAATCCTACTCCTATTGCAGTAAGAATTCTTAGTGTGCGAAAATCAGTGGAAAAACCACTGCACTAAAGGGTAGCATGACGAGTGTGCAAAAGGTAAAATTATGTATAATCATACCTGATAATTTTCTTTCCATTAATCATAGCTGATCAATCCATAGACTGGTGGGTTGTGTCCATCTACCAGCAGGTGGAGATAGAGAGCAAACTTTTGCCTCCCTATATGTGGTCATGTGCTGCCGGAAACTCCTCAGTATGTCGATATCAAAGCTCCATCCGCAGGACTCAGCACTTAGAGAATTACACCCACGAAGGGACACTCTGCCCAGCTCACCACCGCCGAAACGGGGGAGGGGAATTAACCCAGCTCATCCCCACACAAGTGGGGGAGGGGAATCCGTCCAGCTCATCCCCGCGGAGCGGGGGAGGGACACCACACCCGCCGATGCGGGGGGATCTGGCTTATCCTGCAACCGCAACCGCGGGAGGAGCTGACTGACCCTAACACCGCCGAAGCGGGAGGGGTACAAAGCTGCCCTACAGCCGCACGAAGCGGGAGGGAGTGCCGGCAGAATTTATGTCTCAATCCAGCCCCGTAAAACGGAGGGGAGAGGAATGCAGCAGCTCACTGTAACACAAAGTCGTCTCAACTCTTGAAGAATCCAAGTGAAAGAAGAACTTGAACACGAAGTCCTCCTGAAGTAACTGAAGGCTAAACTTGAACCTAAAATTCAACCAGAATATAAACAGTACAGATATCTGGGAGGGGCTATGGATTGATCAGCTATGATTAATGGAAAGAAAATTATCAGGTATGATTATACATAATTTTACCTTCCATATCATCAAGCTGATCAATCCATAGACTGGTGGGATGTACCGAAGCAGTACTCACCCAGGGCGGGACATAGAAATCCCTGACCTCAACACTGAAGCTCCAAACCGGGCCTCCGCCCGTGCAGCCACAGTCAAACGGTAATGCTTGGAGAATGTATGAGCCGAAGCCCACGTTGCCGCCTTGCATATCTCTTCCAAGGAGACGGATCCGGCCTCTGCCATCGAGGCCGCCTGAGCTCTCGTGGAGTGAGCCTTCAGCTGGATAGGCGGCACCTTCCCCGCGGCCACATAAGCCGCTGCAATGGCTTCCTGGACCCATCTTGCCACTGTAGGCTTAGCAGCCTGCAGACCCTTACGAGGACCTGCAAACAGGACAAACAGATGATCCGATTTCCGGAAATCATTGGTCACTTCCAAGTATCTGATGATGACTCGTCTCACATCCAGATATTCAAGAGCGGAGTACTCCTCTGGGTAGTCCTCCCTACGAAAGGAAGGGAGACAGAGCTGCTGATTCACATGGAAGCGAGAACCAATCTTGGGCAGGAAGGAAGGCACTGTGCGAATAGTCGCTCCTGCCTCAGTGCACTGCAGAAAAGGCTCTCGACATGAGAGCGCCTGGAGCTCGGAAACTCTTCTGTCTGAAGTGATAGCCACCAAAAAGACTGCTTTCAACGTCAGGTCTTTCAGAGATGCCCTCGACAAGGGTTCCAAAGGCGGCTTCTGCAATGCTCTTAGCACCAGGTTGAGATTCCACGCAGGCACCACTGAGTGCAGAGGAGGGCGCAGGTGATTAACTCCCTTGAGAAAGCGCACCACATCTGGCTGCGAAGCCAGGGAAGCACCCTTCAGGCGGCCCCTGAAGCAAGCCAGAGCCGCTACCTGGACTTTAAGGGAACTGAGCGACAGGCCTTTCTCCAGACCTTCTTGCAGGAACGCCAACACTGAAGAAATTGGAGCAGTGAAGGGAGAAAGTGAGCCTGCTTCACACCATGCTGCAAAGATACGCCAAACCCTGGCGTAAGCAGTAGAAGTAGAGCGCTTCCTCGCTCTCAGCATAGTGGCGATGACCTTGTCTGAGAAGCCCTTCTTCCTCAGACGCTGCCGCTCAATAGCCAGGCCGTAAGACCAAAGGGAGAGGGATCCTCCATCACCACGGGACCCTGATGTAACAGGCCCTGCTCCACTGACAGCCGCAGAGGATCGTCGACTGAGAGCCTGAACAAGTCCGCATACCAGGGACGTCTGGGCCAATCCGGACCCACCAGGATTACCCTGCCGGGATGCTTTGCCACCCGGTCTAGCACCCTGCCCAACATGGGCCAGGGCGGGAACACATAGAGGAGCTCTTGTGTCGGCCACTGTTGGAGAAGAGCATCTACTCCCAGGGATCGAGGGTCCCGTCCTCTGCTGAAAAAGCGCTGCACTTGGCCATTGGCCGATGACGCCATCAGATCTAGGCTCGGCTGGCCCCAGCGCTTCGTGATGTCCAAGAACGCCTGAGCAGATAGTTGCCACTCTCCGGGCTCCAAGGTATGGCGACTGAGAAAGTCCGCCTTGACATTCATGACTCCGGCAATGTGGGCCGCTGAAAGCTGCTCCAGGTTCGCTTCCGCCCACTGGCAAAGACTCATAGCCTCCTTGGCTAGAGGGGCGCTCTGGTACCTCCCTGGCGGTTGATATAGGCCACAGCCGTGGCATTGTCCGACAGGACCCGTACAGGCTTCAACACGAGTACCGGGATGAACTCCAATAACACCAAGCGAATGGCTCTGAGTTCCAGGAGGTTGATAGACCACTTGCCTCTGCAGGAGACTAGAGCCCCTGCGCTGTCCTTCCCAAGCAGTGGGCTCCCCAGCCCATCAAAGAGGCGTCTGTCGTGACGACAATCCACTCCGGGGTCACCAGAGGCAATCCTGCAGACAACTTGTCTGTCTGCGTCCACCAGCTCAGCGCCTTGCGCACTGCTGGGTCCACGGGAAGGCGCACAGCATAATCCTCCGACATCGGAGTCCAGTGCAGCAGCAGAGATAGCTGTAGTGGTCTCATATGAGCCCTGGCCCAGGGCACTACTTCCATCGTGGCCGTCATAGAGCCCAACAGCTGCACGTAGTCCCAAGCCCGAATAGGAGAGGCTACTAGGAACTAGTCCACCTGAGCCTGAAGCTTGACAATCCGATTGTCTGGCAGGAACACTCTGCCCACTTGGGTGTCGAATCGAACTCCCAGATACACCAGGGACTGAGTCGGGCGCAGCTGGCTCTTCTTCCAGTTGATGATCCATCCCAGGGAGCTCAAAAGAGCAACTACCCGGTCCATAGCTTTGCCGCACTCTGCATAAGAGGGGGCTCGGATCAACCAGTCGTCCAGATAAGGATGGACTTGTACTCCTTCCTTTAGCAGGAAGGCCGCTATGACCCCCATTACTTTGGAAAAGGTCCGCGGAGCAGTAGCCAACCCGAAAGGGAGGGCTCTGAACTGGAAGTGTCGTCTCAGGACTGTAAAACGCAGAAAGCGTTGGAGAGGAGGCCAGATGGGAATATGCAGGTACGCTTCCTTGATGTCCAAGGAAGCCAAGAACTCTCCTGCCTTCACTGCCGCTATAACAGAGCGGAGAGTCTCCATGCGAAAGTGCCTCACTTTCCAGGCCCGATTGACCCCTTTGAGGTCGAGGATAGGCCGGACAGAACCTCCTTTCTTTGGAACCACAAAGTAAATGGAGTAACGTCCCTTGCCAATCTGATTTTTTGGCACCGGAACGACCGCACCCAGGCGGATCAGGTTGTCCAAGGTCTGCTGCACTACCACAGCTTGACCGGAGACTTGCAGGGAGAGAGTACAAACCCGTCTCTTAAGGGTTGGCAGAACTCTAGCTTGTAGCCGTCTCTGATGACTTCCAGCACCCACGCGTCTGAAGTTATAGTGGTCCACTCGCCCAGAAACGAGGACAGCCGTCCTTCAATCTGCACTGGGGCGTGGACCAAGGCCCCGTCATTGGGTACGAGACCCTGGGGGAGGACCGGAGGGAGCACCTCCGGGACGGCGGTCTCTGCGAAAGGAATGCTGCTTGGGGGAGAAATTCCTCTTGAAGGAAGAGGGGGCAGAGGAACCCGACTTGCCCGGGCGGTATGGAGGTATCGGGACGAGTACTAACCCGAGCCCTGACCTCTGGTAATTTCTTGCCCTTAGACGTGCCGAGATCGGTCACGATTTTGTCCAGCTCGACCCCAAAGAGCAGCTTGCCTTTAAAAGGCAATCTAGCCAGGCGGGATTTAGAGGCGTGGTCAGCAGACCAATGTTTCAGCCAAAGCCACCGCCGCGCAGAGACTGTCTGAGCCATGCCTTTAGCTGAGGCTCTCCAGACATCATACAGCAAGTCTGCCAAATAGGCTAAGCCCGATTCCAGGGCCGGCCAATCAGCCCTCAAGGAATGATCCGAGGGGGAAGCCCGCTGCACCATAGTCCGGCACGCCCTGGCCACATAGGAGCCGCAAACTGAGGCCTGCAAACTTAAAGCAGCCGCCTCCAAGGACGACCTTAAGGCCGCCTCCAATCTTCTGTCTTGGGCGTCCTTTAGGGCCGTGCCACCTTCCACCGGCAACGCCGTTTTCTTAGTCACCGCAGTGATTAAAGAATCCACGGTAGGCCACAGATAGGCCTCACGTTCACTCACAGCCAAAGGATAGAGGCGGGACATAGCCCTAGCCACTTTAAGGCTCGTTTCCGGGACATCCCATTGAGCCGCAATTAAGGTGTGCATGGCATCATGCACGTGGAAGGTTCTAGGCGGGCGCTTCGTCCCCAGCATAATGGCAGAGCCAACAGGGGCTGAGGGAGAGACGTCCTCCGGAGAGGAAATCTTCAAAGTGTCCATGGCCTGTAACAACAGGTTGGGCAAATCCTCTGGGCTAAAAAGCCGCGCTGCAGAGGGGTCATCCGCTCCATCCGAGCGGGGATCTATCTCCTCCAAGGAATCCGCAAAGGATCGTTGGGAGACCTCAGACACGCTGCCCTCATCTACATCGGAGGAGACAAAAGTCCTCCAAGGCCTGGAAATCAACCCGAGGGCGTTTACCTCTGGGAACCTCAACCTCTTTATCAGAAGAGGGAGCAGGGGCAGCGTTTTGCATGAGGAAAGCCTGATGCAGCAGCAAAACAAACTCGGGGGAGAAACCCCCCAGACTGTGCACTTCCGCAGCCTGGGCAACAGCCCTAGACGCACTCTCAACCGGCGCTCGCAATAGCGGGGGAGAGACATGCTGCGCATCCAAAATGGCGTCCGGCGCGAAACTCCGTGAAGGAGCCGCGTGGGAAGAACGGCGCTTAACTTTAGCCGCTTTTGTGCCGTCGCCCAAATTAAGGGCGTTCATGGCATTAATGTCTCCAACCTCAAGGGCGGCCCCGAAGAAGCCGTCCGAGCTGCGTGGCCGGCCAAGATGGCGGAGGCGAGGAGCGGGGGATGGGCGTTTATGGCGGGAAAAAAACCGCCACGCCGGAGGAACGACCGGGACATTCATCGGTCACTAAACTATCACCCATCAAGGGCGAATCAGGTTGTAAAACCCCCGCATCCCCTCTAGAAGCGCTCCAGCGATCCGGGGAGCGACCCTTTGCGCCCTCGCCCTCCGACGCCATTGCCACGAGGAGAAGAATCGGGGAACCCCCTGCCCGCTATAAAAAGGTAAAATTACCTGCTTGCCGCTCCGAGCTGTAACGAACTGGTGTCCCAGTGAGTAGCTGCAATGAACGTTTAAAGAAACGTCGAATTAAACGCCTTTAAAGACGTTTAAAAATATATATATTTTTTTTTTAAACGGAGCCAGCGGGAGGGGGGAGAAAAGGAGGGACCAGGCACCACCAGGTTTGCACTTGCTCAAAAGAGCCCTCAACCCCAGGCCTCAACAAAACCTAAGGATTAGGCTTGGAGGCCTAGCCAGAGCTGCTGCTGTGTGTGACCACCACCTGCTGAGATAGAGAACATACTGAGGAGTTTCCGGCAGCACATGACCACATATAGGGAGGCAAAAGTTTGCTCTCTATCTCCACCTGCTGGTAGATGGACACAACCCACCAGTCTATGGATTGATCAGCTTGATGATATGGAAGTCTGAATTTTAAGTGATTCCTCTTGCTAATTTTTTTTTTTACTTCTTATAGGAGAGATATGATAGAGGTATATAAAATACTGAGTGGAGTGGAACGGGTAGATGTGAATCGCTTGTTTACTCTTTCCAAAAATACTAGGACATGCAATCAAGCTACTAAGTAGTAAATTTAAAACGAATTGGAGAAAATATTTCTTCACTCAATGTGTAATTAAACTCTGGAATTCGTTGCCAGAGAATGTAGTAAAACCGGTTAGCTTAGCGGGGTTTAAAAAAGGTTTGGATAGCTTCCTAAAAGAAAAGTCCATAGACTATTGTTAAAATAGACTTGGGAAAATCCACTGCTTATTTCTGGGATAAGCAGCTTAAAATGTATTGTACTATTTTGGGATCTTGCCAGGTACTTGTGACCTGGGTTGGCCACTGTTGGAAACAGGATACTGGGCTTGATGGACCTTTGGTCTGTCCCAGTGTGGCAATACTTATGTACTTATAGTGCCGATTCTTCACTGCAGCATGGGTGCAAAAGGATCTTTAGAGGTGAAGTACAGTACTTAATCGTCACCCACATGGGATCAGTTACCTTCACCACCCAGGGGCTGCCTAGGCACCCAGCAAAAGAAGGTCCTGGACTAGAGAATCTCCAATTATACTTACCTGGTTCAGGCAGTCATCCAGCAGCATTTCCGTCACCACTATTAGACAAGAGAGGGATGCTGCTAGATACCTCTTAGTTTGAAGGGGGTGGTCCAAGGCCTCCCTTTGCCGAGTGCCTAGACCAGATATGCCTAGGGCAGTAAGGGGAGAATTTGGGGGGGGGGGGGGGGGGGGAATCCAGGAATTTTCTGCTGGTGGATGTAGGGGGTGGGGGAGTGGGGCTTACCAGCCTTCCTTTTCTTTGAAGCCTCCCTTTTGTCAGACAATCAGCAGGGTTAGCACATGCACTGACAGGGAAAGAGACATTTTATTCCTGATATAGCAAACCGTTGCAGATTATTGTGGTACTGTCACCATGCGCTGTATTTTTCTGTCTATGCATACTTTTTAACATTGAGAGAATTTTTCTTGCTATGAGTTTACTGCATCAGGCGTAAAAGTGCATTTTAGCATGTGCATTAGGACACTTTTTTCTGTCAGCGCATGCTATTAGATTACTGCATTAGGACGCTGGATTTTCTGTCAGTGTTGACATGATCAGTATTGTTGATTCTAATTATGGAAATTACAGGGATGGGGACTTGGGGCCTGAGAGATGATTGAAGGGGTTCTCAGAGCATCTGATGGCCTCGTTCCCTACATTGCTTTCCAGTTATTTTCCTTTCTCTGCATATCACAAAAAACTTGGCCACAAATTTGCAACTTCTGTAAAGTGCTTCAGGCACTCGAGGGCTCTGCATTCTCTTGGAAACCTTTGATTTATCTGATTCTCCAGGAAATCTCCTCTAGCCCTGCTAACTTTGGAAGTACACATCCCATGTGAACAGGTTTTAATTGTGTTTAATTGTTTCATCGAAGTCTACTTTGTGTGCAAAAGCCTGGGACCTGTTCCTTTTGTGTAGTTTCAGCTTTCCATTAGCCACCGTCCTTGCAGGAGTGGTGCTGGGGAACATGGGAGTATTCACACTCAAAAGCAGAAGAAGCCTCCCCCACCCCACCCCCCAGGAGCACACAGGCTGCTTTGAGGAGATGCCACCCTCCTGTGCTTAGAATAGAGGGAGTTAGCCTTATCACAGCTCAATTTTCTATACCAAATGGTTCTCCTATGAAGCAACATCACAGCTGACTGCATTTTCAGCCTCCAATTATCACTAATTACTCTGGACTAATTTCTAAAGCAGTGTCCCCTGCAGGCTATGTGCAGCAGGAACCCCAGTGCAGTAAACGCCAAACAACCAAATGGAAAGCAATTACTGTGCACAAAGCCCCCCAACCCCCTTCAACCAAAAGCTCCAGAGAATGACATCTCGATTATCCAGCTTCACCAGCCAGGAGCCTGGGAGCGTCCTATTTCTTTAAACTGAGCCCAAGAGCTCCTACATCGAGAATAATCCTGTTGGCAAGTAGCATCTGCAGTGCCAGTCAGAGATATGAAGCAGAGGTGGGCAGTGCCATTGCTCTTGTGTAAACCATTTCTCTGCTGCTTCAGAGGCCTATCTGCACAAAACCCATATTAGTCAGCCATACAAGGATCCCAGGACACATCCTCGAAGCTCTAATAAACTACGATTAGAAGAGAAGCCTAATGCTTAGAGCAGTGGGCTCAGAACCAGGGAAACCCAGTTCAAATCCAACTGCAGCTTCTTGTGATCTCTGGTGAGTCACGTAACCCTCCAATGCCTCAGGTACAAACTTAAATTGTAAACCCTCCAGGGACAGGAAAATACCTACAGCACCTGAGTGTAATATGGCTGAAACTACTATGAAAATATGCACAAGACCCAGATTACTCAGCCATGCATAGATCCCAGGAGCTTCCTAATAACCTTTACATCCATATCTAGCTTTGCGAAAATCTCCTTCCCCAAAGTATAGGGCAGTTCAGAGGTCCTCAACTTCAGATACAAAAGAGGCCCTGAACACACAGGAAGGTTTTTCTTATGCACTACTGTATCTCTTTCTTACTTCTTCAGGGCCATGGACATGTAGAAAACAATGTCTGGTAAAGAGCACGTGGCCTGTCCAGTCTGTCTGTCTGTCTGTACCATCTATTATGCTCTAGTATCCCTTAGAGATACTATGTGCTTGTCCCACGCTTTCACTAATTTAGATAGTCTTTGTCGCTAACATTTCCACCGACAGGCCATTAAGACACATCCACTACCCTTTCTGTAAAGAAATCCTCCCCTCCCCAACCACTCCCTAGTTTAATTCCTCCCCAAAGCCAAGAGACTCACCGCCTGTCCATCCATGCTACGGAGACATTCAGATGTCTCCCTCACATCCTGCCTCAGCTTTACTCCTTCATCCTACTGCCTACCAGTCAGGGCTTTAACTTCAAAGTCTCCTTCCTGATGGTCTGTAAGTAGATTGTAAAGTGCCAGAAACAGGGACCCTCCTTTCTGTGTCTCTCTACAGTGCCACTCTGTATAGTATTATCTCGTTTGTGTTTCAGTGGGTCTACAGGCGCGATCATGGACTGCACGTGACACATAAGCCACAGCACACTGTGGCCTTCCATAGTCACTGCAATGGGGGTGGGGGCATCTTGCAGATTAAATGGGGCTGCGCTAGGGGAAACTGAGAAGCAGCTCTGCCTGTAGATAGGATGGTACAAACTAGGACAGACGATAAGACAAGGAGATAGGAAGGTCTTCAGACCTCCTCAGAATAACCCAGCAAGTGAGGAATGGAAGATGGACCACCAGCAGCACGTCAGAAAGCTGATCAGTATAGGAAGCCCCGCCCCCACCTTTATTTGGTAAAAAGTTTGGAAGAAATTAATCCAAACTTTCTGTCCTAGTTCATGGAATACCTGACTTATCGTGGTGTGAGATAGCAACTGCGGTCAGCTCTCGGGAATAGAGTGTAAGGACTGAGTATTCATTCCATGAACCTTAATGTGAGTAAGCAAAAAAAAAAAAAAAATTGTATCCTATCGTAGAAACAGAGAACTTTTCTAAATAAACATTGCTGAACCATTACAAGGGAATAAAGCACCATAAAAATAATAAAACAGATACAAGACAAGGTGAAATCAAAACTGCTTTTCAAATTGCTTTACTTGCAGGAAAATAAAGGCTTCGTGTGCCAGGGAGAACAGCTGTCTCTGTGGGTGTTTCCTTCTCCAGGTCCAGATTCACACCTGGGAGAAAGCATGGCTCTTGCAGAGAGGTTTCTCCTTCTTGGAATAGAAAGTCTTTCCTTCCAGGTTGGTCTGACAAACCTAAAGAGAAAACGCAGAGACAGCCAGTGCACATACGATGGAGCTACTGAGTACCTGCAGTGCACAGCGGGCTCACTTAGGTTAAAGCTGGAGCCCTCGGTCAGCCTACTTTTGTGAAGCCCCCCATGGTATATATACATGCAAGTAGCACAGACCACCCCCTGCTGGGCACCTTTCCACCACAGGGGAGAGTATCTGCATTTTCATTGCTGGAGAGTGGAAAGAAAAGAGCAGGAAGATTGGAAGATGCTTCTTACCGCACAGACAAAACAGGTGTCATGCCAGCTATATCCCAATGCCTCCAAAAACCGGTCCCCAGCATCTATCTTAAAGTCACAGCCTCGACATTTTGTCCCAAACATCTTCTCATAATCTGTAAAATAAAAGGATGTTCTGAGTCCCTGTGAGTGGGACACGGTACAGGTTTTCATGTCCAACGGCCTGGTCTAAACCAGGATGATTAGCAAACTCTATGCACTAGTTACTAAAGATTTTCTCACATTTTGTGACTATATTTTACAGTCAACTGGGGAGATACCCCTGTCAGACCTCTTGTTGTAGGTGAGGCACCAAAATGAATCTGAAAGAGATGCTAAAACAAAATAAATAATAACAAATCACTAGGACCCAACGGCATTCATCAGTGTTGTAAAGGAACTCAAAGAAGAACTTGAAGACCTGCTACTGCTAATTCAAACCTGGTTCTGTACCTGAAGACTTGAGGATACCCAATGCAACACCATTTTAAAACAGTGCTCCAGGGGTGACCTATGTAACTACAGACTGCTGAGCTTGATGGTAGTGCCAGCTCAAATGACGGAGGCACAAAACTACTGTCCAAAAGAAAACCACCCGGGGGTGGGTGGGTGGAGGTGCGTTAGTTTCCTACACAACAGTATGCAGAAGCAAAGAGTAGGAAGAGAAGGCTCTTCTCAAGAACCGGAGGAGACGTGATGATTTTCATCTTTATTACCAGAAAACCAGAAACGACGTTTATCTTTGGTGTTTTTAAATCAGTTTGAAATGTGTTCATATTAATTTATCTTAAGATATAATATTCGTTTTCATGCATACATTTTTTTTGTATTTACATATATGTATATTTTTAATGTTTGTATTCTATATGATTGTTTTTTAAGCCACAACCATTTTTATATATATGTCATATATATTGTTATTTTTTATATATATATACAGATTATTTATATGCGACATCTGTTCTCCCTATATATTTTCATGTTGTTTAGGATTATATGTTTTAAGTATTCGATCATATAATTCTTTTTATTCTTTTATATGTTTTGACAAATATACTTTTGTAGACTCCTGAGGAAGGTGCGTGGGCGCCGAAACACAGCTGCTGTGTTGAGTCGTTTCTGGTATTCTGGTAATAAAGATTGATTTTCATCATCACGTCTCCTCTGGTTCTTGAGAACAGCCATCTCTTCCTACTCTTTGCTTTGGCACAAAACTACTGCCAGCGCTGTGTACGAGTAATAGCGCAACAGAAATAAGTAGTAGTGGTGATACTTAGCACATGGGTAAACGTGGCCTGATGGCATTTAGCAAAGAGAGGTCGTGCCGAACTAATCCATTAGAATTAACTCTGAATGTGTGAATATTTTATAGTCCGCAATACCTTGCAGTTCAATGCACATTACAAAACAAGAAGCTGGACAAGCCAGGAACACATAATTTAATGACAATCAAAGAAACATAGTTAAAATTAATCCATTCAATTCCTAACACATTTTTGAAACAAAGATGTTTTAAGCAAGCGTCTAAAATGTACATACACTGATGCCTGTAACATCAAAAGAGAAACCTCTTTACCTAATTTAGCTGCCTGAAAAAAGAACAAAGAATCAATATATCTCTTTCTTCTTTTACCTTTCCTGGACAGATTAGTTAATGGAGAAGCTCTAACTGAACTAGATAAAACAAAACACTATATCAAATAGAAAGGTGCCAATCCGTAAGAAACCTTATACATTAAACAAGAGAATTTAAAAAGGATTCCAGCAAACACTGGCAACCTATGAACCTTGGCATAATAAGCAGAAAGCCGGTCCGGCCGTCTCAGGGAGAAAATCAGTCTCTGTGCTGTGTTCTGAGTCGTCTGCAACTTTCTCAACAATGACTGAGAGCAACTCAAATAAAAATACACTGCAATAGTGCAAAGAACTAAACAACAATGGCTGAGCCAGCAACCGGAACTGATGCTCCCTGAAATACTTTCAGATATGACGTGATTTCTGAACCACTTTATTTACTTGAAGCTCCATTGAGCCCGTTGAGTCCAGAAAAATTCCCACCGATGAGGAGAAGAAATAGAACTGATGATGTATTACAATATTGGGCTTAATGGGTCTATGGTGCCCGTAATTAACAATAATTTTGTTTTTTTCTGTGTTCAGTTTCAACCTGTGAATCCTTACTCAAAGCCCACCTCTTCAATGTCGCTTTCGGCACCTCATCATTATACCCCTATTCAAGAAATCTAGACTGCTCCAAATTGATTGATTGCACATTTTTTGTCCTTTAGATTGTAAGCTCCTTTGAGCAGGGACTGTCCTTCTTTGTGAAATTGTACAGTGCTGCGTAACCCTAGTAGCGCTTTAGAAATGTTAAGTAGTAGTACTAAAGACTGTTTGAAAAACATGCATTTGAGCAGAAACTTCCTTCTGCACTGGAAGAAGAACTCTAATGTCATCTGCATAACTAAAAAACACCACATCTAATTTCTCCAGCACAAGATTCCCCACAGTAGGATTAATTGATCAGGCTTCCCAATGGAAAGAGGTAAATAATGGGGTTAAGCCAGGGATCTGAACAGGGAGAAAATTATTTAATTTATTAATCTGGAAAAGACAGCACTGAGTGACGTGATAAAATTCCTCCCTCCTGACTTTAAATTACCCTGGTATCTAATGGCAATCCACCCCCTTCCCCGACAGACTTAAAAAAATATTACTCTGGTATCTAGTGGCACCTCCTCCCCTGACATGACTGGCACCAGCAATCCCTCCCCCGACAGGACTGGCTCCCTCCTGACTTAAAAAAAAATTGCCCTGGTGTCTAGTGGAATCCCATCCTCCCTCCCACCCCCTGCCTAACGAGTAAAAAAAAAAAAAGTCCCTGGTTTCCAGTGGGGGACCCCCCCAGACCCATAGCTTAAATGAGGCAGAAGCAATGCCCACTCGCTCCTGCCTCCTGCGCCCTCATCTTCAAACTGGCATCGCATCCTGGGGAGCGAGGAGGATAAAAGGGAGAGGTGCCACTAGACACCAAGGCAATTTTTTAAGTGAGGAGGGAGGGGGTGCGCAGGTGCCAAAGGGACTTTATTTGGCACCCTTGCACCCCCAGCATGACTGGTGGGGCAGAAGGTGGGGATATGGTACCAGTGCAAGTCATGGGGCCTCTATGCCACCTCAAACCCGGCGGTGGGTTTCTGTTGTTGTGCCCCCAAAGTACACATCAGTGCACAACCCTGCATTGTAGCTAATAGAATGTTTACATATATTTTAGTATGATGTGTGCTGATGTCTGCAGAAAGGAAGTAGGGAAGGGCCAATGGCCGACCAAGTACAAAATAGAGTCCAAGGTAGGTTTCAAGGCAGATATCAAAGTACATCCAGACTTGACACTGCAATGTGTTTCGGCAACAAGATGCCTGCTTCAGGAGTCAGTATATCCGAGTCTGGATATCCTTTGATATCTAATACATTTGCTTTGCAACCTACCTCTGGACTATATTTTGTATTTGGTTGGCCATTTCCATTCCCCATTGTTCTCTGTTGGCTTCTCTGTTGGTGTTTGTGCACCGATGTCTACTATGAAAGTGAACTTCAGTGCAGAAACCCTATTTACAAGCAGTGAGCAGGTTGACTGTTCATTTGCTGTGCATTGCAGCCTCTGGTAGGTGTCTGCATTGGTCCCTTTGTAACATATTGCAGATCCAGGAGAAAGAGCCCATGTTGCCAAGGTCAGGGGAGGGGAGATGGCACTCAGGCTTCTGCAATCTTCATATAATTACAACAATTTGCAAGTTACCTCTCTCGCAGTATGGCTGCCCTTCCTCCATGTAGAATGCTCGGTTCCGGATGGCAGTTTTACAAGCTACACAGGTGAAGCACTGTACGTGCCATGTCATCTTCAGGGCATGCATGATCTCCTGAAAGAAAATGCAGAGACCAATACATCAACTTACCCTCCTCAATCAACCCTGCTGATCCATATGTCCCCAAAGAACCAACCAATCTGTTCTCTCTCACACACACCATTCAATGCACAAATCCCCATGTAGCCATATGAAACCAATTGCACACCGAAGCCAAGGTACAAACACATACTCCAACCAATGCACCTCAAAATCACTCCATACAACCTGATGCACACAGAGTAATCAAAATACACAGTACTATATACACATACAGGGCTGGACTAACATCATATCGGGCCCTAGGCAAACAAACATGGATCTCCTCATTCATTTTCTGAGCCTCACCCCACAGTCACATTTTGCCACTCCAGATGTAGTATGGACAAAATGGTAGGGGGGGACTAGTTCTGGGTGCTGGAAGCAGTGTCAGGCTGTGAATGAGAATGGGCACCATCCAAGCACATGTTGTGAGTGGAGAAGGTCATGTGGTGAGGGCAGTGGCTGAGAACCAAGAAAGCTGAGCAAGTCATTTCCATTCTCCATTGCCTTTAGTACAAACCAGTGATGCCCAGGGTAGACTACACCAAAGAGTAAGATTCAAGGATGTTGAGGGTGATGTTTTAAGTGTCAAAAATCTTGGCACATGAAAGAAGCAAAAATATTTAGCTTTCTTTGGTGCCTCTGAAAGGATATAGAAAGAAAGGAGGCAATATTAGGGCTGTTTTCAAAGGATTTTGCCCAGGTAACTAAATAACGGGGTAAATTCACCAGACTGAAAAATTCCCTTCACTTAGTACTTACACAGATATTTATATCATTTATATCCCACATTTTCCCCACACAGATCGGGTTCAATGTGGATAACAGATCATTGAATTAACAATGCAAAAAGGAACTAGAATTGTACAGAGTAATATAATAACAAAGCAGATAAAACATTAGATGACCCAATATATAGTTTTGATAATAACTACATGAAACATAAAGAGCTAACAGATTAAAGTTACAAAAGAGATTGGTATTAGAAATAAACAATAAAAGCAGAATGAGTATTGGTATCTATAACTTTAGGGTACCTCATTAATGGTGGTCATCCCTGAGAAATTTCTAAAAAAGGCTTTAAGGATCTTTCTGAATTTCAAATAATTAGGCTCCCATCTGATTCGTTTCAGGAGTGAAGAGCACCCAGGGACCCTTTCATCAGAAAATAGATGAAGACCCCGCCCCACAAACTCACCCCAGCGATCTTCTTTTTGCACTTGGCACAGTTGGGCGCGTATCTGAGGTCATGACACTTAGGGCAGTAGATGGAGCCCTGCTCCTCAAAGAATCCTCCCTCATCCAGAACTTTCCGACACTGGCAGCAGATAAAGTCCTCTGGGTGGTAATAATGTCCCAGTGCCAACAGGTAACGTCCTCTATACAGAGAGTACAGGAAGGTTTCATTAGTGGGACAGAGAAAGCTGCAGACCAGGGCTGTCAACAACCAGTTTTGCTCTCGGGGGCACATACATGGGTAGGCAATGGCAGGGAGTAGGGATGAGAGGGCAGTACAGCATCATTCCACAAGCCAGTAGGAGTGGGGGAAAAAAAACAAATTATAAGCGGCCCCCATGGGTTGCCACTTCTGCCCAAGAGAGAGAGTTTCTCTTTTAGACTGACAAAATACATTCTTTGTTGAATAATACATTAATATATATCGCAGAGACCTAGATATCAGGAAATAAAACCTATCCATTCCCAGCGTGTCCAGCTCACCGGATGATCCTGTTACACTGATGGCAGACTGGCGTTTTGCTGCTCCCCTCAGGTGCCTGCTGAGCTGCCTGCATGATGGAGCTGCGATTCTGCATCGGGGTCAAGGTGACTGGCTGGCTGTGCTTTGTCAGCACTGTGCTGCTTTTATCAGGTGCGTAGCGCTCAGCGAAGGCAGGGTCAATGATCCAAGGTGGTCGACTCGCTGGTCCAGTCGAGGCAGGTCTTGATGTTAAAGGGTCTGGAAATCAGAAATGTTAAAGCAATGGTATGTCGTAGTTCATAAAAGGTAGCAGTATGACAGTTTTAACCATAAGTATTAATGGTATAATGGCAAAAGTAGAACATCAACAACAATCTGAAATTAACCCCTCCTCCCTCTGATCTTCAGCCTGTGGTAGTTTCAAAGCCACTGACCATTGTGGGCTAAATCAGATATTCAATGCTGAGGCCACATCTGGCCTCTGCCACTGACCCAGGAAGTTCTGCAGGTACTGGCTGATCAGTGCCGGCATCTGCATCGCTAAGTGGGAAAGCTAAAACTTTTCTTATGCATTGAATAGGCCTGGTGCCCACATAACTCCATCCCCAGACTGCCCTGATATTAACTGCCCAGTGCTGCAGCAGTCAGAGGGGATAGTTGGTGGCACTGTGAATATCTGGGGACAGCTTGCTGAGCAGGATTTAAGCAGGCAAAAGCCTCTCCTGACCACCTAAATCCTGTTACATAACTACCCCAAAACACAAAGAGCAACATGGCCATGTTACGTGGGATGACTGCATCAAGAATAACGTTTTAATATGGTCCTTTACACATTTTGCTTTTTTTCTGCCTTAGGAAAAGTTTGTTGTCAGTCTTTCTGAATAAACGATTTACATTATAAGCCATTTGACAGCTCCTGGCGTTTGACACAGGTGAGATAAGTGATCCCTTCCATTTTCTTCTAAATTTTTTTATATACAATAAGTGGGTGTCTCCACTGAGGTGCCCGGGGTCCAGTTTCTGTGTAACCTGGTATCAGTGCTCCACAGAAATGGCATAAGTGCTTAAATGTAGCAGGGATGGTGCCCTGCCCATGCTCCACCCCCTGTAAATATGCGGTTCCACTTTCCCCACCCATGCTCCACCCCCTGTAAATATGCACATCCGTTTCCCTGCCACACTTCACCCCCTGTAAACATGTGCTTCCGTTTTCCCCACCCATGCTCCACCCCTGTAAGCATGCATTTCCATTTCCCCCCATGTCCTGCCGTGCCTATACTCACTTTGTAAATATGTGCTTCTGCTTTCCCCACCCATGCCCTGGCCATGCTCCACCCCCTGTAAACATATATTTTTGCTTTTGCTGCCTGTGCTACACCCCCTGTAAACATATGCTTCTGTTTTCCCCATCCATGTCCTGCCAATGCTCCACCCCCTGTAAATATGCATTTCCATTTTCCTTTTCTAGCTGCTCTTCTTTTGGAGATGGGGCAGTTGCATCAAACTGTATTGACAATTATATTTTTAACCTTGTAATTTTAAACCTAGTGGTTAGGGTGGTGGACTTTGGTCCTTGGGAAATGAGTTCAATTCCCACTTCAGGCACAGGCAGCTCCTTGTGACTCTGGGCAAGTCACTTAACCCTCCATTGAGCCTGCCATGAGTGGGAAAGCACGGGGTACAAATGTAACAAAACAAAAAAAATTACCCCTGACAGACATCTGATGAAACACGGTTTTTCTATTTTAATTTGAGTTTGTCATCAATGTTCTACTTTTGTCTTTATACCATTAACAAAATTTATGGTTAAAACTATTATGGTGATTCCCTTTCCAAATTCCACATGGTTGCTCTAACTTTCTGGTTTCTGTTGGGGTTGTTATTGGGCAGAGGGTTTGCCTTGGTTTCTGACTGATTGACTTACTGTATTTTTATACAATCTTGTAAACCGTCTGCCATCACCCTGGTACAAGACCACAGAGGAACTTGTATATAATGCAATACCCAGCCCCTCAGCTTTCTCTACATCTAACTTCATAGTACTCTGCTCTTTTAACATCTGGCCTGCTGCTACCACCTTGGCCACAGTCTCCAAATGACAGAGGCCCCAGGAACTCCTTAGCATATAAAGGGGGAAAACTTTATCACTGTGTTGTTGACTGGTTCATGAAAGGGCAAGGGTCCTGCTCAATTAATCTGGTTCACACTGGAGGGATCCCTCAGGAGTTAGTTTTGGGCAGTGCTACAATTTAGCCTGCACTCCAGAGACCTAGAAAAGGGTGAAGAGAACCAGGAAGCAAAGTTTCAATAAGGGGTACTGTGGATACTCCAGTAACTCAGATTCTACTGGAGACTAGGGAACAGTTCATTCAGTTAACAGCTCGGACCACATATATAGGAGAAATGACAGCAAATGACACCTACAGCACAAGCAGTCAAACATTTACATGAGCTTGAAAGTACTTCCAGCAATGTCAAGAGCTTGCTGCTTACCAGGGCCAGCATCGGACGTGAAGGCAGGAACAGTGGATCCACTCCTCGGTTTCTGACTAACACAAAACAGAATAAACAGGTCACACACTGAAACGGTCCCACAAAAACGCAGACTACTGGCCCCACAGAGAAAGGGAGAGGTGGAAGGTAGGGGGCAGACTGTCCATGAGTCACAGCAGGGGAGGGGGAGAGGACAACCACTTAAGGGCACTAGAGTCCCGGAATGAACCGCCCGCTATTTCCACACCGGTAAAAATTACTGAGATGAAAATAGCGGGCAATTCACTAAAGATATCACATGCAAATGAGCTGCATGGAGTGTTACCATGCTGCACATAGGGAAGACTGCCAGGGCATGTGCAGAGTAGTCAATCACAAAGTGTGACTGCTCTGGGCATGATCCGAATGCGCCTCCACGGCATTTCAACACCCAAGCAGCTGGGGTGAAAAGCATGAAACCTGCTGCTTTGTTCCTTTTGTCTTCTGCCTACATAATTACCCTCTATTCTGCTCTGTAAGTTTACAGACTAGTGTTAGCAAGTTGTGGAGGAATCTGCTCCTTGCTGCTTTCTCTATGACTGCCTCTCTCTTTCTTTCTTTCTTTCTTTCTCTCTCTCCCCCCCCCCCCCGGATGGCATAGGCATCCTGAAAATCTCTTGATCTTACCCCCGTGAAACAGAATGTGAAACCCAGAAATATGCCATTTCTCTTGCCAGCCACATGAGAAAGGAGCCAGGCGGTGAGATAAGGATTCAGCACTACCGACAGCTCCTGACCTCCCAGAAAAATTTCCTCATACAAGGCTTCTGTGTATCGCTGGGAATGCACATTTGAATACTGCTGGGCTCATTAGCATACTTTTTCATGTGATTCTCATGGGCCGCCACTGTGGACGGAAAGGAGCCCACAGAATCCCTTTGTGCATTGCCCGCTGAATACTGTGCTTTCTAAACTGACTGGAGCCAGTCAAAACACACAAACTGGCCAGGTAAATTTTGTGCATCAGGCCCTTAGTGGGGATAAAGATGTCTGAAGCCAGCTGCTAACAGGAAATGAGAAGACAGAGGAAGTTCTTGAGTAAGGGGGCACAGTGGCGTAGCCACGGGTGGGCCCAGGCCCACCTAGCAGCAGCACAGCTGGTTTGTGGCTGGCAGGGGGAGCCCCAAGCCCCACCAGCTGAAAACTTCCAGCAATCCAGCATCTCTTAACTTCCTCCCCAAATCCCCCAGTACCTTTTAAATCTTTCAGTGCTGGGCCAGCAGCGAGCAACAACTCATACCGGCTGCGTATGTACCCTGAGCCTTCCCTCCAATGGCATAGCTATGGGGAGCCATGGCGGACTGGGCCCCCCAAATTGGCTCTAGGGCCCCCGGTTTGGCTGGCAGGGGTCCCACAGCTGAAGCATTTGTCCCGTGCTGGTCTCACTGTATTGCCTATCCTGCTCTTCTTAGTCACGCTGTGTATGCTCGTCTTAGTGAAACTGAGCATGTGCGACACTTCTCACATGCTCAATTTCATTAAAATGAAAGTGCACAGCACGACCAAGAACAAAGCAGGACAGGCAATGTGAGAACAGCACGGGACAAACGCTTCAGCTGGTGGGGGTTGGGGAACTACACCAGCCAAGATACCATTGTGCAGCAGCGGGGGGGGGGGGGGGGGGGGGGGGCACGGGAAGGCGGGCCATAATGTGCACCCCCTTTGGACTCTAGGCCCCCCCTCCCGTCGAGGACTGGCTACGCCCCTGCTTCTCTCTGACACAACTTCCCACATGTTGAATATTCTCTGGGGCACGGTCAGGCCCATCACTGTTAGATTTCAATTTGCTGTTTTCAGGTTTACCTCATTGATTGTATTTATGTTTATACTTGGTCATTTTACTATTGTCATGCTGTTAACAAAATTGTTTTATGTTAAACTACCTGCTGTACACCGCCTTGGGTGAATCTCTTCATAAAGGCAGTTAATAAATCCCATTAAATAAATACAAGTGTACATTTCGGCACCACACTGCCTTGATCAGGCTATCCCTTCAAAGGTAGCAGCAGCTGTGAATTAAAGAAACTGCTAAGGAAGATCACTGTGAGACCTCAGGTTACTTTAAAAGAATCTGAAGGTGACTGGTTGAGCCTGGAGAAAATGTGAACTGTTCAACAATTTCAGTCATAGCCTGTGTGGGAGAATGGCAAGACGGAAGCCAAAGTTGAAGAAAAGCCATAAACTGTGCATATATCATTTGGAAAAGGGTTTATGGTCTGATGAGAATAAAGTGGAACTTTTTGGTCTCCGTGCGAAACACAATGTACCACCCTGCTGGCACCATTATTACCCCGTGAAGCCTGGTGGTGGCAGCCCTGTTGCTGGGTTGCTTTGCAACAATGGGGATGGGAGCTTGTGAAGATGGAGGGTGTAAAGTACAGGCAGATCCCGGAGGGAAACCTGTTCCAGCCTGCCAAACACCAGGGACTGGGGAGAAGATTCACCTTTTAGCAGGACAGTGATCCTAAGCACAAAGCAAAAGCAACCATGGGGTGACTCAGGAAGAAATTAATGTCCTTGAGTGGATCAATCAAAGCCCAGACCTGAATCCACGCAAAAATCTGCAGGAGACTTGAAGACCACAGTCCACAGATAATCCTCAACAAACATAAGAGCTTCAGTTATTCTGCCAAGAAGAAAGAGCAAAGCTGACGGACATATCCTGACTGACTCCTGGCTGTTATCACTGCAAAATGGGCTCTTCCACGAAAGGTGTGATGTCTTATGCAACCAAGTCTTTTTGATTTTTTATTCTTAAGTACCTTTTGAACTGTTTGTAACTGTTCTCTCAGATTGAACATGTAGATATGTTGTGTAGTTCAGTGTCTTCCCCACCCCCCACCACAGCTTTCTTGAGAAGGAACTCTCTCTTCTAGGATATGTTTAATTTGTGCTTTTTTTTTTCTAGCCGCTGCTACTCGAATACAAGGACAACTTTGGGTGGGGGGGGAGCAGTGGCATCTCTAGACAGAAATATTTGGGGTGGCAACAAGAGGGCAAGCCGAAGCGGCACTTCTGCACATCACACACAGTCTGTCATCTTTTACCCTTCTTCCCACCCCCCACCCCCGCCATCCAGAATCGATCTTGTCCTTCTCTCCTGTCCTTCGGCAGTCCTCCAGCGTTTCTGCAGGCTGCTGGTAGTGTAATCAAGAAAAAGCAAGCTGCCTCCAGCTGACCCCAGAAGCATTCCATCTGCTGTGTCCCACATCCTTCGACAACTTCTTGTATCTGCGTAGGTGGGACACAGGAGAGGGAATGCTTCCGGGGCCAGCCAGAGGCAGTTTGCTTTCTTTAATGATGCTGCCGGCAGCCCGCAGAAATGCTGGACGACTGGTGAAGGACAGAAGCGAAGGACAAGAGTGATACCAGACTGTTTGCACTAGGGTAAAAAGGCAGAAATGACAGATTATGCCCATGGAAACTGGGGTGGCATGTGCCATCCCATAGTGATGCCTATGGGGAGGGGGGGGGGGGCTGGGTGACTGTGGCTCCACCCACATAGTAACCATGCACACTGCAACCAGCTGTAGAACAGATGAAAAAAGCAGCATTACAAATATTACACCAGTCCACAAAACACCAACACATCACTTATTGGAAAAAGAGAATAAGCAGGATTCTCTACACAAAACTACATGTTAGCAGACTGCCTTTGTCACACATGCAAAACCAAATCCAAAATAAGTTACAAGGAATTAGAAATACAAAAATGTGCAGATAAAAACTGAACTGGAAACCCGAAGAAACCCCATCCATATCCAGCATCTCCCCTCTTTTCTTCCCCATCCACATCCAGCATCTCCTATTTTCCTTCAACTGTATCCAGTAACTCCTCTCTTTCTTTGCTTCCCGCTCCCCCCTTCCCCATCCAGGAGAATATTTTCCTACTCCCCTCACTGTCCAACATCTTCCCCCTGTCCACCCATCCCCCCACACCCAGATCTCCATCTCTTCCCTTCCTCCATTCAGCATCTTCAGCTCACCTCTCCCTCAGGTCCCTTCCTGCTTGGTCTAGTATCTCCCCTTCCTTTACGTTGTTATTGCTGCTGCTGCTGCTGCTGCTGCCACCATCCTCTCAGGACTGCAGCAGAAGTAAAAGAGCAGAGCTCTGGAGCCTGTGTGCACAATTTGTCTGCATTTATGCCTCCTCTAATCCAGACTTTCTATGTTGGAGGGAGCAGGACCAGCAGGCCCCAAGACCCTGAGCTGCTCTTTACTTTACTTGTGCTATTCTCAGTTGCATTTGGGCATTTCTGACAGGCTCGTAAAGGTGCCGGTACTGTGTACTGGAAAAAGAGCCCTGCATTTAATGGAGTACCCTTCTCCCCTCTACCCAAGAACTTCAAGCCCTGCAACTGTGTGATATGAAAAATACCTGTTAAGAGAAAAAGTGAAGCCCTGCCAAGATTTCCCAACTGGGCTAATTCAACCACTTTTCTACATCTATTCAGGCTACAAATCTACAAATTAATTACCTGAGAATGCTGTTTTATTTGTGTCAAAAATTGTTATGTATTTTATTGACTATGTATATTTTTTATACTTTGCTTAGGGATAAGCAGAATATGAACTTGATCAGTATGACTCTGACAACGTCTCACCAAAGGATCATGTGACTCGTATGGCTCTAAAGAGGTTCAATACAGCTTTAAATCACTGGAAGAACACAACCAATCAGATTATCCATAATGTAGATATTTACATACTGATTTATGCAAATCTCTTGTAGACGTCTTCATTATGGACAGACTAAAAACAAGACCAACTAGTGTGCTCCTTAAGACAGGGTTTAGAGCTCCTCTCTAGACTAACTCTCAGATGGCACTAGGTGGCACTAGAGATGCCAGAAGTCAGTCACACTCAGTTCCTCCTTTTATAGAGTTGAGTCACCAAGGAAATTTAACTCACAAAAAGGCAAGTATGCTAATTTTGCTAACCATTGGAAGCGTATCGTAGAGAGCAATAATTACCAACAATTATCTTTTGTCTAGACAGAATTTCTAGCACAGTTACAGTACAGACTTGCATTTAGTTTGCACCTTCCCAGGGGTAGACTGTAATCCCACACTCATCCTGAGCTACCGGTCTTGTTTCCTAACTTGCATTAATGCGAGTTAACACACATTATTCAATGGGACCTATTTACTAAGCAGACACAAAAAGGAGTTACAATGCTAATGCAAAAATGAGGCAATGGAGGGTGACCTGAGTTGTTCAAGATCACGAGGAGCATCAGCAGAATTTTAACCCTTTTACTGCTGTTGAAAATTGGAAACCAGGCTTGATGGACATTTTCTCTGTGGCCTTCATGTTTTTACGGTGAGAACCAGGCCAATGATGTTCCATGGAGAGAACAAAAGGCTGGGATAAGAAGATCCTCACAATTTCCCAACTGAAATTGGCCAGATTAGACCGGAAGATAAGTGTTATTTCCTGCTCCAGCTTAAAAACTCCGCACCATCTGGCATGTACCACTAAACTTCAGAATCAGCAAATACTCGCTTAGATTTCATATGTGTTAAACTGAGAAAATTAATGTGTAGTACTAACGCTAATGTTTGGGAAAAAAACCTGGAAGAATGGTCAACGATTTGGAAAATGAACTTTAACACTATGTCAAAATCATGTATATGAGATATAAAATTCACTAGCTGATTCTGCTCATAAGTACCCCAAAAAGTTAATCCAGTTTTCATATAGTTCATTTCCAGGGAGGAGAAATTCTCTCTCAAGTCTTCCTAGCTAATAATACTAAATGGACTTTTCCTCCAGGAACTTATGTAAACCTCTTTTAAATCCTGCTAAATTATTTATCCTCCAGCTGCAGATTTCCATAGCTTAATTATGTGCTGCATGAAAAAGAGCTTTCTGTGGGTTTTCATCAATCTGCTGCTTATTAGTTTTGTGCATTTGAAAGGTTAAATAACTTTTCCCTATTTAATGGTTTCATAAACGTGTGTCATATCCCCCTCTATCACCTTTTGCCAAGTTGTAGCTCCATTGAAGATCCCTAATTTATTTTGCCTTTCATCATTAGGGAGGTCTTCTATCCCCCTTCTCTGAACCTTTTCTACTTGCACTATATCCTTGTTGCGATGGAGTGACCAGAACTACACACACCACTCATGAATTAGGGATGATGATCTCGGTTTTCTTTCTCTTATCCCTTTTCAAATAACCCTAATATTTTATTTGCTCTTTCAGCAAGCCTTGACACACTGGGCTGAAAATATCAACATATTGCCCATGACGACACCACGATCATTTTCTTGGGTGGTGACGCCCAATTCTCAGGCCATCACTTATACCTGTCTATGTGCATCACTTTGCATTTGTTCACATCAACTTGTCCAGTCTCCTATCTCAGCGGCTGTTCACAGTTCCCCACTAGGTCCCTAGAAACCTCCCACTTTCCCTGTAGCTTCTGCTTATCTTCTAAATAATGCCTTTGTGTCACATGCAGCTCAATCAAGTTGCTGTATTTTCAGAGCCAGTAGCCCACTTTGCAAGTTGCTCTCAGTATCCAGTGTAAAATTGCTACATCCTTCTAAGCCTCGTTCCCACCACACTTACTGAACTCTGTGCCTGTGAGCTGGGCGAGGATTCAGAAAGAGCGGGATTAGGTGGGGTCGGTCCGGGGCCGCCAGTCTTCTGTGTACTTTGCTGGAATAATCGGGGAGAAAGGCTGGGGTGCTCTCCATCCTCAAAGAGTGCCTGGGACAGTACAGGGGCATTACATATTGAGGGTGCAATATGTTCAGGTAAAAAGCACAGACTTTACAGATGCCCTCTCAGACCCTGTTGGTCTAGTCTACATGCAGTGTAAAGTCAAACAAACCTTTATCAGACGAGACCAGGCAAATAGAAGGGTCAATAGTTACAAATAAAATGCTCCCCCTTTGCAGCTGTGCAGTTGTGTGTGAAAACTGTGCCAAGTTAGTACAGATTTGATTCATCCACATTTGGAACTTAGAATAACTTAAAACAAAGCTACTTGCCAACTTGCCAAAATGCACAAAGGGAAGGAGGGAGGAGGTTGTGTAAGATGGGAAAAGCAGAGAAAGCCCTTGCATGGGTTTGAGATGGCCGTGCTTATCCCGTTCCCGAAGTTGTTTCACTTCAAGCATAAACTTGCATCCATCTTCCTGGGATCAACAGCGCTTGGGCTGGGCACAGAATAAACAGAGCACTGCTTTACTCATGATGTCATCACAAATAAGGGTTACAGAGCCAAAAATGCTTTAATTACTACACTGTTATTTAAACTCACTCCAAACCATAAACATAACTAACACCACAGGAATTAACTGGTCACAGAGAGAGGGAAAAACATATATTTCGAACCAGGAATACAATGATTTATATATCATAACCAGAAAGACAAGAGATATTTCAACATATTGCCCATGACGGCACTGAGATCATTTCTTGGGTGGTGACTCCTAACTCACAGGCCATGCTCAGAATTTTAAGATATAATAGTCCATTTCAAAAGCTCTCACATGTTTCCTTGTTCTCTGTAGCATCATCAGAGGATGATTCCCTTCAAACACACTCTATCCATTCCCCAGATACTTTTCCTAGGGTAACTCAAAACAGTGCACTACTTGAGTAACCTAGAGCAGGAAAGGAACCATCCGGATCATCGAGCAGGATGGACATGAGATACCATCACCTGCAGTCAGGGCCAGCCCAACTATTAAGCAAGATTAGGTGTCACCTTGAGCAGCTGCTTTCTTGAGACAGCAAATCAAAACTATAGGTGACAACGGCCCAAACAACCATCAGTACATGCGTTAGCCTGTATTTTATAGGGTCGTCACTGTGAGTAGGTCCTGGGGGTGGGGGGGACTTGCAGGTAAGGGCTAAAATGGAACTGAGGTGGGGGTAAGGCTGAAGGGAACCCACTGGTGCTGCCTGCATGCCTTAGAGCAATAGGCTTTCCTTACAATCCACCTGGCCTGGGAAGTGATCAGGCAGCTTGTACTGGGGGTTAAAGAACACTTCCATGGCAGCACCTCCTCTGGTATGCTTTGGTAACTGGTGTAAAAAATCTTTTGCATTCCAGGAACTAAAAAGCATGTAAATCGAACCCTGTCGCCTTGAAAGCAACATTCACATGAGGGCATGTAGCATCTATAACTTACTCTGGGACTGTTTCATAAGAAAGGTGTGTACAATTCAGAAGGACACTTCATGTTCTCCCTTTGCTATTTATCATCTGCCATATTTGTATATATGAGCCTTTATATCAGAAAATAGGACTCCTGAGGAAGCCTTTACAGCTGAAACACGGTCTGACAAGATCTGACTTCTGTTCCACACCTGAATTCAATAAACAACTTGTTTGCTGCCATCCTGGTCCATTTATGTGGTGGAGGAGTGGCCTAGTGGTTAGGGTGGTGGACTTTGGTCCTGGGGAACTGAGGAACTGAGTTAAATTCCCACTTCAGGCACAGGCAGCTCCTTGTGACTCTGGTCAAGTCACTTAACCCTCCATTGCACCATGTAAGCCGCATTGAGCCTGCCATGAGTGGGAAAGCGTGGGGTAGAAATGTAACAAAAATAAATATATAAAAAATTCCCACTCATTTTGGTTTCGTAAGAAACATGTATCAAAGCCATTCCAGAGCTACTCTCTCTCCCAACCTATCTGAGATACAGCAGCTGTTCATGGACACCAGAGAGGGTTCAGCATTTTAATCTCCACAAAAATGCAGAATGCAGCATGCACTCGCCCCTCACCCTTATTCCCACGGTCACTGCAATGCATGCACTGCATTCCTCCTAGGCCTCTACATGCATGCTCCTGACATCATGGATCTTCTTCTTCTTCTGCCCATGAGCCTCTGGATTTTTACTTATCTTCCAGATAACTACTAGAGAGTGCTGCAGGACTTAGGCTGTACAGGGCCTCTTCTCGTAGGGGGATAAATGATGGGTAGTGACTTTTGATCTCCACTGTGTGATCACCGATACTGTGAGACCAGAAAGAGAGAGATAATTTTCTTTCCGAGCAGTACAAAACCAAAGCACCCGCCCACTGGGCACAGACAGGCAGTGAAACCACCATAGCACACACTAGTCACAAGCTTCCCTCATACTCGCACATGGCATCACCTCTTTGGAAGTGCAGCACAAGAACATAGGTATTGTCATACTAGGCCACGCCAAATGTCCATCGAGCTCAGAATTGTTTGTTTATTGGGATTTATTAACCATCTTTATGAAGAGATTCACCCAACTGTGGTCTGGCAGGATCCCAAACAGTAGCAAGATTTCATGCTACCTACCTCTAGGTATGAGAATTGGCTTTCCACAGGTCTGTCTTAATAATCTATTGACTTTTTCTCCAATAACGTGTTCAAACCTTTTTAAAAACTCAGCTACATTAACTGCTTTTACCACATATTCTGGCAACAAGTTTAAATTCTGTGTTGAGTGAAAAATTATGTTCTATTTGTTTTAAATGTGCTACTCTGTAACTTCATAAGTGTCCCTTAGTCTTTGTGGTTTCTTGAAATCTGAACAATCAATTTGCTTTTGCCTGTTCCACTCCACTCAGGATTTTATAGACCTCTACCATATCTCCCCTCAGCCGTCTCTTTTCCAAGCTGAAGTGGCCTAACCTCTTTAGCCTTTCCTCATATGAGAGGAGTTCAGTCCCCTTTATCATTTTGGTCACTTTTCTTTGTACCTTTTCTAATTCTGCTATATCTTTTATGAGAGATGGTGGACAGAATTGCAGACAATACTCATATGCAGTCTCATATGGAGCGATACAGAGGAATTATGATATTATTTGATTTATTTTCCATTCCTTTCCAAATAATTCCTAACATTCTGTTTGCTTATTTAGCCACCGCACCAGCAGAAAATTTCAATGGATTGTCCACAATAATGCCTAGTTACTTTCCCTGGGTGGTGACTCCAACGTGGAATCTAGCATCATTTAGCTATAATTTGGGTTACTCTTCCCTATGGGCATCACTTTGGATTCTCACAATCCTTATACAATTTAACAACTTTAAATAATTAGGTCTCATTTGCAAACCTGATGAATTCACTCATTATTCCTATTTTCAGATCTTTCTGGAATAGCCCCATCATCTCATCCAGGCACTGAGACTCCGGAGCTCTGTCTACCTCTTGGGTCCTGCATGCGGAATGGGGAGCATTCGAAAGCTACCCTTGAAATCCTGGATTTCAACTTTCTACCTAAAATCCTTTATTAAGCTTCCACAATTTCCCTCCCACACTTACCCAGACAGTCTGCTCCTCCCCAGCACTGTCTAGAATCTTATCAAGGTGACCCATGAGATCCACCACCTTTACAGCAGGCAAGTTACCAAGTGATCCTCATGTCCTCCAGCCACCCACGTATCTATATGTCTATTGATTTAATCACCAGCTACAATTGCAGCCCTAACTTTTGCCAAATGATTGAATCTGGCCATCTTAACTCTCGCTCCTAGAGACGCATCCTTGGTGCAAGATGTATCACCTGGAAGGGAGATCCCGGCTCCAGGATTATTTCCTGCCATACCAAGGTGATGTAAAGAAAGGGCAATATCCCATGCAACCCGCCTTCCTGTCAATGATCTGAACCCTGGTCTCCTATGTGACAGGCAAGGAAACTCACTACCATACTCAGCATGGACAACACCACTGCAAGTGTTCCTCAGATACACAGCCTTATCACAGAACAGGCACAGCACAGGCAGCAGCAGTGCAGACTTACCCCAGGCTGTCCTGTCATTGTTCCTGAACTGTACTCTGGATGACTCAGCACTGAGTTCACTCTATATAATCATTCAAGCTAAGGCTTTTTCAGCTAACAACAACAGTCTAAGGCTTTGAGCAAGACAGAGTTCTGTGCTTTACACCAACTTGTCACACACATCAGACAGCCGAACACCATTCACTAAACTGATGCACTTTGCTGGTATTCTTCTGAGCCTGTCAATCACCACCAGAAACAAATGTATTCCAGCAACTAAAAGCAATAGGCTTGACATCCTTGTGCTCCTGTCAGCTCTGTTGCTTGCAGTCAGAGAGGTATATAACCCTTACAGCGCTCTGTGCAACATTGCCTTGCTTGCCCTCTTCTGAAGGCCACAATCTTCCTTCCAAATCCAAGCTCTTCTAGACCCTAAGAAAAAGTCTCATCACCTGGTAGAAGACTCAAGGGAAAAGGGACAGACTACTTTCACCTGTGCCACCAGCTTCAGCTCAGCTGGAGGGAACTCAAGGTAAGCAGCACAGCATTACTTCATGTATTGAGGGCAGGGGAGGAGCCTGGAATCACTCCTACATGGGATTGTGGGAGGGGAGTCCGGATGCTGGTATCATGTGGTAGGGAACATGGCCCATGTCATGCACACAGAGAACATGCAAAGAAAGGAAAACAGGCTTACTTACATCTTTAGAGTTTCCACCTGCAGCCAGGAAAGAAGAGAAAGAACTCAGATTAAAGAATGGTTCATAAATGCAGACAGCGTGCAAAACCCAAACTCAGCAGCTGAGAAGAGAAGGAGGCATTTCCACTGAGAGAAGTGGCAAATAAACCCTCTGTCTCCATAATGCCCACCTAATGCTCGTACCACAAAGTCGCTGCAGCAATCCAGTGTCCCTGTCCCAGGTCAGACTGCAAACAAGTTCCATGGACAGTAGAGTGCTACACCGCTAAGTCAGAAATATAGCCAGAAATCAAATAACCTCCAACTAAGTACAGCATTTCCAGGAAGCTATACCCCTCGCTGCCTTCATACTAAGATGAATAAGCGTGTTCAAATCTATTTATTGCATTTAAAAAATACTAAGAACAGTGATGTTGCATACCTGAGGCATACCAAACAAACCAATATCAAAATACAACAGGAAACCATCAAAAGTGCAGTCATAAACAATAAACCCCTCCCCCAACCCAACCCCCCCCCAATATACCAATGGCAAGAACTATCTGAAGTGTCCTTAATAGCCCCTTCCCCTACCCCCTCTCAAATCTTGACACCAAGAGTACAATATCAACAATTTGTGATAGCCACAAACACTGAGGCTGAGACTCCAAGGGGCTATTTTCGAAAGAGAAAAAACATCCCAAAAAGTGTCATAAAGCACCATTTCAACAGATTTCTTCTCAAAACATCCAAATTGGTATTTTCGAAACCTATTTTGCAGGCATTTTGTCTGCAATGTGTCCAAATCACAAGGGGGCATGTTGAGGGTGTTTTAGGGCGGCTTAGGGCATGCTTAAAATTGAACGTTTTACAGCCATAATGGAACAAATGAAAATGTCTAGACCTGTTTTTATAATAAATAAGTCACAAAAAGGTGCCCTGAATGACCAGATGAGCATTGAAGGGAATCAGGGGTGATCCCCACCCTTACTCCCCCAATGGTCACTGACTCATAAGCACGTACAGTGGGGGAAATAAGTATTTGATCCCTTGCTGATTTTGTAAGTTTGCCCACTGACAAAGACATGAGCAGCCCATAATTGAAGGGTAGGTTATTGGTAACAGTGAGAGATAGCACATCACAAATTAAATCCGGAAAATCACATTGTGGAAAGTATATGAATTTATTTGCATTCTGCAGAGGGAAATAAGTATTTGATCCCCCACCAACCAGTAAGAGATCTGGCCCCTACAGACCAGGTAGATGCTCCAAATCAACTCGTTACCTGCATGACAGACAGCTGTCAGCAATGGTCACCTGTATGAAAGACACCTGTCCACAGACTCAGTGAATCAGTCAGACTCTAACCTCTACAAAATGGCCAAGAGCAAGGAGCTGTCTAAGGATGTCAGGGACAAGATCATACACCTGCACAAGGCTGGAATGGGCTACAAAACCATCAGTAAGACGCTGGGCGAGAAGGAGACAACTGTTGGTGCCATAGTAAGAAAATGGAAGAAGTACAAAATGACTGTCAATCGACAAAGATCTGGGGCTCCATGCAAAATCTCACCTCGTGGGGTATCCTTGATCATGAGGAAGGTTAGAAATCAGCCTACAACTACAAGGGGGGAAATTGTCAATGATCTCAAGGCAGCTGGGACCACTGTCACCACGAAAACCATTGGTAACACATTACGACATAACGGATTGCAATCCTGCAGTGCCCGCAAGGTCCCCCTGCTCCGGAAGGCACATGTGACGGCCCGTCTGAAGTTTGCCAGTGAACACCTGGATGATGCCGAGAGTGATTGGGAGAGTGCTGTGGTCAGATGAGACAAAAATTGAGCTCTTTGGCATGAACTCAACTCGCCGTGTTTGGAGGAAGAGAAATGCTGCCTATGACCCAAAGAACACCATCCCCACTGTCAAGCATGGAGGTGGAAATGTTATGTTTTGGGGGTGTTTCTCTGCTAAGGGCACAGGACTACTTCACCGCATCAATGGGAGAATGGATGGGGCCATGTACCGTACAATTCTGAGTGACAACCTCCTTCCCTCCGCCAGGGCCTTAAAAATGGGTCGTGGCTGGGTCTTCCAGCACGACAATGACCCAAAACATACAGCCAAGGCAACAAAGGAGTGGCTCAGGAAGAAGCACATTAGGGTCATGGAGTGGCCTAGCCAGTCACCAGACCTTAATCCCATTGAAAACTTATGGAGGGAGCTGAAGCTGCGAGTTGCCAAGCGACAGCCCAGAACTCTTAATGATTTAGAGATGATCTGCAAAGAGGAGTGGACCAAAATTCCTCCTGACATGTGTGCAAACCTCATCATCAACTACAGAAGACGTCTGACCGCTGTGCTTGCCAACAAGGGTTTTGCCACCAAGTATTAGGTCTTGTTTGCCAGAGGGATTAAATACTTATTTCCCTCTGCAGAATGCAAATAAATTCATATACTTTCCACAATGTGATTTTCCGGATTTAATTTGTGATGTGCTATCTCTCACTGTTACCAATAACCTACCCTTCAATTATGGGCTGCTCATGTCTTTGTCAGTGGGCAAACTTACAAAATCAGCAAGGGATCAAATACTTATTTCCCCCACTGTAAGTATTGCCACACTGGGACAGACCGAAGGTCCATCAAGCCCAGCATCCTGTTTCTAACAGTGACCAATCCAGGTCACAAGTACCTGGCAAGATCCCCAAAAAGTACAACACATTTTATGCTGCTTATCCTAGAAATACTGTCAATCTACTGTGGCAATAATCTACTACTACTTCTTAAGCATACAATATACAAACTAGTAGAAATTGTAAAAGGAGTATCTGAAGGCTTGCAAATAGATCTATATAGCACTATATAGTGTAAAGCAGTGCATTTTTTCTAGCGAAAAAGGTGCTGCTACTCAAATGCCAGGTCACCCTTCAGAGGTGGGGTGATCACTGAGGGACCCACCCCACAATAGCCAGGCCCCCTGCAACCAGTCACAGAATCTATGACAAGGCAGAATTGGTATGTAGAGCCTGAGCTCTTTTATTAAAACTTGGGAACCATGGGTTGATTTTAGCAGACAATGGAAAAGGTGCCGGTACTCAGTACCCCAAGTACCCCCTCAAAAAAGCCCTGGTGTAAAGGGACAGTCTCGTATGGTCACCGGGGTAATTTTTTATCACCAGTATAGGTGAGCCCCTATTCTGTGACAGTTGTAATCATCAACTGACCCCCTCCTGCCCCTGTCTTCAGTTTCTTTTGTTCACTTTTTCTGTGAAACTTTTTTTGGAAGATTAAATCTATTTTCTATATTTTTGTCTTTAAATGTCTTGTGGCGCTGTTATTGCTTTTTTACGCTTCAAGATCTCTATCTACTCCCTTATAGAATCATATATCCCACAGTGTTGGAAACCCGTCCCGGCTGTACTCATTGTAACCAAACAATTGCAATCAACACTTATCTGTGCGTCCAGATACTAATGTTGCCCCAACAGGTGCCTGTTTCGCTCCGTGTGGCTTTTTCAAGGGATAATCGCACTCAGGACCTAAAAGAGTGGAATATGGTCAACGCTATACATCTGATGTTATTCTGGTGTAAATAAATACCATAACTTCTGGCTCACAGTCTCACATCACAGCCTCCGCGTTTGCTCATAGCCCTTTGTAATTCAGTCATGACGGCATTTTATAGGCAATTGCGTTTCATGCATATCCGGTTTCCAGTTGCTGACGCTACCTATGTTGTATCAGAAGGTGCCTCACATAAAACACCCCCAATGAATATATGTATTGAGTCCCTTCGGTTCCAAGGTATCTAGATGATAGATCCAAAAAGTCTCTTGCTCTAATACTTTTCTATTCTGGTCTCCTCCCCTAGTAGTTAATGTGACATGGTCAATCGCCATACATTTAAGGGTGTCTGCTGAATGATTGTTCTGAATGCAGTGCTGCACTAATGGTGCACCTATGTTCCGCGCTGTGATCCGGGACCGATGCTCAATCATTCTGGCATTCAATGGCCTGCTAGTGTTACCAATACACACTTTGTTACACGGACAGACGATGTAGTATACAATATATGGGGTACGGCAGGTGGTGTTATGTCTCAGCTGATATGTCCTCTCATTGTGTTTGAAACTGTTGCATTCTATAGTTGAGGTACACATTTTGCAATTGGACCTACCACATTTCACATGCCCAATAGTGACCGCCGCAGACTGCGGATCCCCACTCGGTAATATTTCTTTTAAATTTTTTGCCCGTGAAAATGCTGTTCTTAGTCTATGCTGTGTAAGCAATGGGTGAGATCTCATCACGTCCCAATGTTGCTGAATAATGTGGGCTGCCTTCTCTACACCTGGTGCAGTGGCGTACCAAGGGGGGGCAGTGGGGGCGGTCCGCCCCGGGTGCACGCCGCTGGGGGGTGCTGCGCACCTGTTGGCTGAATCCGCTTGTTCCCTCCCTGCTGCTCTCTCTGCACGGAACAGGTTACTTCCTGTTCCAGGGCAGAGGGAGCAGCAGGGAATGAGCGGACTCGGAGCTGACAGGCGCGCAGCACCCCCCCCCCAACAGGTACAAATGCACCCGGGGGGGGGGGCGCATTGGCGATCCGCCCCTGGTGTCAGCCAGCCTAGGAACGCCACTGACCTGGTGCAAACCTCATGACAAATGTCATAACTGGATCAGATGTTGTCACTTGCTGTTTAGCCTGAAGCAACAGATCTCTATTGTTGTATTTCGCATGGGTGTATGCTCCTTAGAGTCTTCTGTGGATATTTACGCTGTATCAGTTTCCTATTGAAATCCTGAGCTTGTGATTTAAAATCTGCATCTGATGAGCAAATTTGTTTGCATGAAACGCAATTGCCTATAAAATGCCACCATGACTGAATTACAAAGGGCTATGAGCAAACACGGAGGCTGTGAGACTGTGAGCCAGAAGTTATGGTATTTATTTACACCAGAATAACATCAGATGTACAGCTTTGACCAATTTGTATTCCACTGTTTTAGGTCCTAAGTAGAGAGTTGCACGGGGACAGAAATCTTACCCATCCCCGCCCGTCCCTGCTGGAATCTTACCCGTCCCCACCCATCCCCACTGGAATCTTACCCATCCCCACCCATCCCCGCAAATATTTAAACCATCCCAACCCGTCCCCACCCATCCCCGCAAGAATTTAACCCATCCCACCCATCCCCGTAAGAATTTAATAGTACATAAAAGAAAGTTCCAGTCAGCTCCCTCAGTCTCTTTCTGGATTTGAGCCACAGCACTGTAGGCAAGGAAGGAACGGAAGTTGGAACTTGGAACTCTGGTGCGCACATGTAAGATTTGTCTCTGATTCACTGGCAGTGTGTGCTGAGAGGCCGCCACATGCACGCGGCAGTAGGTCAGGTGACATCTGATTCTCGTGCCTGTGTCAGAGCTGAGGTCTGTGCACCAGCCTGGGAGCAAAGAGGATTAATAGTAACATAGTAAGTGACAGCAAATAGACCTGAACGGTCCATCCACTCTGCCCAATAGTCACACTCATGATCAATTCATCATTAAATCAACGAGTGTGATATTATATACTTGATTATGGTTTTTCTTTCGTGTTTCTGGAACAAAGACCACAGAAGTCTATCTGGCCCCATCCTTATGTTCCAACTGCTGGAGTTGCCATCGAAGCCCACTCCAGCCTATTCATGTTCTCATTTGTGGGACACAGACCGTAAAAGTCTGTCCAGCACTGTCCTCATGTTCCAGCCACTGAAGTTGCTGTCTAAGCCCTTTCCAGCCCATCCTACACCAGATTGCCATGTATGAGACACAGACCATACAAGTCTGCCAGGTATCAGCTCTAGTTCATCACAGCCAGAGTCACCATCTAAGTGTCACTTGACATATCCACACACATGCAGCCATTTAAGGTTAGCTTTTATATAACTTCCATTTTCTAATTAGAGATCCTCTGTGTTCATCCCACTCCTTTTTGAATTCCGTCATCATTTGTGACTCTACCACCTCCTTAATGGAAGACTTTCCACATTTATGCTATTAAAGCAAGGAAGAAGAGGAGGAGGAGGAGGAGGAGGAGACAGCACTCAAATAAATTGGTATTCGGTAGATGAGAGGCTGGTGCAGGTGCAGCTTACACTTCCACGGGAAGCCCACAGAACTGGTTCTATCCCCGCGGGAACCCACAGGAACTGCCTCCGTCCCCGCGGGAACCCCGCAGAACTGCTTCCATCCCCGCGGGAACCCCGCAGGAACTGCCTCCGTCCCCGCGGGAATCCCGCGGGTTCCGCGGGATTCCCGCGGGGACGGAAACCGTGCAGCTCTCTAGTCCTAAGTGCGATTATCCCTTGAAAAGGCCACACGGAGCGAAACAGGCACCTGTCGGGGCAACATTAGCACCTGGACGCACAGATAAGTGTTGATTGCAATTGTCTGGTTACAATGAGTACAGCTGGGACGGGTTTCCAACACCGTCAGGTATATGATTCTATAAGGGAGTAGATAGAGGTCTTGAAGTGTAAAAAAGCAATAACAGTGCCACGAGACATTTAAAGACAAAAATATAGAAAACAGATTTAATCTTCCAAAAGCTTTTTCACAGAAAAAGCAAACAAAAGAAACTGAAAACAGAGGCAGGAGGAGGTCAGTCGATGACTACAACTGTCACAGAATAGGGGTTCACCTATAATGGTGATAAAAAATTACCCCGGTGACCATACGAGACTGTCCCTTTACACTATAGTGCTATATATATCTATTTGCAAGCCTTCAGATACTCTTATTACAATTTCTACTAGTTTGTGTATTGTATCCCAGAAATAAGCAGTGGATTTTCCCCTAGTCCATGTTAATAATGGTCTATAGACTTTTCCTTTAGGAAGCCATCCAAACCTTTTTGAAATCCCGCTAAGCTAACTGGTTTTACTACATTCTCTGGCAGTGAATTCCAGAGTTTAATTACACGTTGAGTGAAAAAAATATGTGAATAAAAATAGTACTCACTAGCCTCTATGACAGCATCAGAAGATATAGCCAAGTCCATTAGAGCAGCATGCAGGTCCCTGAAGTAGTGTAGTGGTGGGTGCAGTGCACTCTAGACAGGTGGACCCAGGCCCATACGTTACACTTGTGGTGAAAACTGTGAGCCCTCCAAAACTCACCAGAAACCCATTGTACCCACATATAGGTGCCCCCTTCACCCATAAGGGCTATTGTAGTGGTATACAGTTGGGACTAGTGGGTTTTTGAGGGCTTAGCAGACAAGATAAGGGAGCAATAGCGAGACGTGTACCTGGTAGCATTTATATGAAGTCCACAGCAGTGCCCCCTAGGGTGCCCCATTACTCTCCTGGGATGTCTGGGGAACCGGTCTACTAAAATTTCTGGCCTCTCCTATATCCCAATGGCTTGATTTTCTACGTTTTCACATGTAAGGTTTTGTTTGTTTGTTTTTTTGCAAAAATGGCCTGAAAAAATAAATGCACAGAGCACAAAACCTTGTTACAAACGGTATTTTCAAAAAAAAAGATAGACTTTTTGTGGTTTTGAAAATGGTCATGTTTTTCTATTTGAATTTGGGACATTTAGCACAAACATCCAAAGTCCAACTTAGACATCATATTGAAAATGCCCCTCCACGAGTCACATAAGACACCAAACACTATAAACTAACCCCCCACCCTCCCACCTAGGTCACCAAACATAATCACATAACAATGTAAATTATCACCCTAGTGAGTTAACCACCAAACTTCTGCTTATTTCTAGGATAAGCAGCATAAAATGTATTGTACTGTTTTGGGATCTTGCCAAGTACTTGTGACCTGGATTGGTAACTGTTGGAAACAGGATACTGGGCTTGATGGACCTCCAGTCTGTCCCAGTATGGCAACACTTATGTACTTATGCACTAAAGATGAATATAAGGTTCCCAACTTGTACAAATGTTTTTTTTTTTAATTTCTAGGAGAAGATTAGCACTCTGATTTTCCAGTAAAAGTAATGCATGCACCTAGTTTTTCCATTCCCAAAAAGAAGGGGCCGAACTCTGTGTCCATGATCCCAGCATACATTTTAAAGCAATCACTCTAACCTTCTGAAGAAATAACTGAGCTCCCTTCCCAACTACTCCTAAGTCATCCCCTTTCCCCAATACCCAACCTACTGGGAGATACTTAAATGTCTGATCTAAAATGGCCTGTAAATATCTTACCACAAAACCCCCAAATGTATGTATCTTAGGACAGTACCAAAGCATATGTCCCAGATCCCCCTTGATTTTTTTTTTTCAACAATTTTTTATTGATGAGGTCACATGGTATACAATTCCATCTCAGTCAATATAAATCGTATAACAGCAAAGTCTAGTACATATTACTAAACCTGAAATGTCCATCATCAATGTTTTCCAAACTTTTCTCCCCTATCCCTTCCTTCTTGTCTACTCCTATATCTATAATGTGTACATGTATAATTACTGTACAATGCATAACTATTAACAATACACTTTTATATGAAACTCCAATATTTATAACTCGTGTTTTACTCAGTGTATTATCCCAACAATATTTACTGGTGGGTCCTCTTAATGTGCTCCTTCAAAGGATTGTTCTCCTATCTAATAATACACATGTCCCTCTATTATACATTGAACATTACCCTTCCCACTCCTATACCCCCCTCCCCCCCAACCCTCCCTCCCCTCTACTCGTTAAAATGTTATCCCCCTTGATTTTAATGCATTTGGGACAGTCAGCGGAGCCTATTCAACCCGCTCTAAATGCTGCGGATGTTGAAAAATTGTGGAGCACATGAAACCAGCAGCCAATGTGTCTTCCTATGTAATCAGCATTCTGTACTATGGCTGGGTCAGATGAATAAGCATATATTTGGCAGGAATACGGTGTACAGGTCAGCCCACCTGGGACCCAAAACAGACTAGTCACAGACACAGGTCCCTGTCCACAAGGGCCCAGAAAAGATGGCTATATGATTAACTTAGCCAACACCAACAAAGCCAAACTCAAGAGAGACAGGGGTCCTTCAACCCGTCACAGGCACTGTCAACTGCCCTAGAAGGCGATCCTATTGCCCCTTGCTGGACAATGGATAGACCCCATAGCTCTCTGCCCTGTAACTGGCACTAGATTCCCCTTTGCCTCTGTCACCACGCCCACCTTCCTGGATCTGGTTTCTCTCTATGACCCTCCCTAATTATTTCCTCGATCTACTCAGTTCAGGGAGAAGAGCATATGACACAACCACTTGTGTTCTTTTACAAAGCAGCTCTTCTATTTGACAAACTGACACTGGAGCTTGAGTACATTATGTTCTAGATCCAATAATGAAAGATAAAATGTACCTCCCAGCAGTTAAAGCTCTTTGAAATATGATGGGTAAAATCAATAAATAACATTAAAATCTAAGGACTGGCCTGCAACACACAATACTCAAAGCCCAGCTTCTGCTTCAGAGACGCCACTCACAGCCCCTGGGTAGAGGGAAATTGAACAACTTGGTTCCAAAACCTGCTAAGTACATTTTTTTCCAAAAATGAGTTACCACTTGAAGCAGACTGCCTTCATATGAGATCAGAGAGAGAGAGAGAGAGAGAAAGAGAAGCATCAGCAAATGAAGATCACAGATTCCATGATTCTGCAGGCAACCATGCAATAGCAGGGTGACAGCCCCATCTCTGTGCCCTTTTCTGTGGCTGTGGAATTGCAGCACACCAGGACCCTTGGCTATAAGCACCAAAAGTGTGTCAGAATTGAAGCATATATGGGCTAGAGCCAAAGAGAGAGAGGAGACTACAGAACAAGTACGGTCTGTGACAGCATAGCAGACTGCATGAAATTTGCACTAAAAGGCATTCATTTATTCTCAAGGTGTTTGATATTCAATGAACATTTCTTCCTTCTTGTAAATAAAAAGTTAATTTATCTGGAAATCAGCTTTTTGCACGTACAGGTTTTGGATCTGAGCTCTTTAGTTCCAATCAGCTCATGCCAATGACCCTTACTGGGCAGATGTAGGGTCTGTACTAGTGAAGGTGCCGAAAGGGCTTCTAAAATTAGGACCACATCCTGACAATTGTGAAGGAAGGTTCCTGGCACTTATTTGTTCTGACAGAGCTGGAGGCCTAAACAGTGCAAGAGAAAACTTGTGACTTCAAAGGACAAGTTCACACTCCACCCAGATGGCAAAAGCGACCACTGGAAGGAATTACGAAAGGGATGACAACCCTGCAGCCATCTAGAACAAGCAAGCTATAGAAAATGCCGACTGCACAGCCAAGAGATGTTGCTTGGGAGAAACGCACACACTGTATGCAGACCAATCCTTCTCCCTGAATCGTATGACCTATCCACACAGATCCCATTAAAATGTCTGCTAAGAATTCAGTCCTGAAATCACCTCCACTCATTAGCATCACACAATGTGAGTTTTACATTTGTGCACAAATAATTGGTCTTTAGTGTTAAAATAAAACAGACAATATCACACTATACTAACAGATAAAACATCCAGCTAGTAACCGTAGCTGCCATCTTGATACACTCAAGCCAAAACAAACTATTGGCTTGAGTGTATCAAGCTCATTTTTATAAAGTGAATAAACATATGATGGAAATATCCCCTCACCCCCCACCTCAGCAGAGTGGAACGATACATAGCTATGGATCTCATGTGCCAGAGAGACCAGGGCCAGGCCCCCTTCACATAAAGGCCCTGCAGTCACTCGTACAGATAAAGTTTTTGCTTCCACAGTGCCCTTTCTCTACTAATCAACAGGGTGTCAAAAAGGCAGAGAAAACCATTGGAACTGCATCTGCAGGATGAAGCCAAACTTCAGCTGGGCAGCTGAGCTGTTTTCATTGTCCCCCCCCCCCCCCCCAAACATGCAGACATACCCGTTCTGATGCAAAGCAGCGGCCAGCGGAGGGGGGGTGTACGCCATGGGTCTCGTCACTGAGGCGGACTGTGAGCTTTCCAGGACCCCACTGGAACCAAATGGCTGAGCAGTTTTATTCAGAGCTGGGCTGGACACAAAGTTATACTTCGGTCCTTGAGAGTCAGGAGAGAGCAAATCCTGAGGGCAAAAAATAAATGAACACAAAGCAGGCAACATGCTGAAAGAGGTGAACACAATATCCCACATCCATAAGTCCCAAAGTTCCCCCAAGCCCCAAATCCAGCATCCAGAGTCCTAGCTCTGGATGGAGGATTAAACAGGTTCCGGCAATGTGCTGTTATCTGACGTATAGTCTAGAGTCTAGACAGACCAGTGTTTAATGTCAACTGGAGCTGCCTAAGTTCTGAAGAATTATAGGGCGCAATTAGGGCCACATTCCCTGTTATGCACAGGCCGGAGTGCCTGCAGCTCATAAAAGCACCACAAGTAACACTCCCCAGTAAGATTCTTCCATTCTCCTATATAACAAAGTCATGTCCAGAGCCTGGTTCCAGCTCATCTCAGACCTTGGCTCTTACTTAGGAGTGGGATAAACAGGGCCAGACATGCTGGGCTCAGGGCAGAAATGTGGGTGGGGGCTTCAGAGCCTGCCAGCAGGCTGTGCTTTTTTCAGCTTTAGCAGGCTTGCAGCTCCCTGTGACATGGGGCCTGGGGCACTGGCCTTGGCTGCACCGTGCAAATGCCGTCCCTGGGCACAATCAAACCAAAGTAGAAGAAAATTCAGAGAGACACAGGAGGAGGAGGAAGGCACACAAAGTACCATGAGAAACTAGGGAGGAAGAAAAAGTTCAAACATAGCAGCACATAGCCCAGGAACTCACTAGGTACAATGCACACTCCTCAGGTATTTTGGGTAGGCAGAGGGGGAACACATGGACTACACCTTCTATATCCTGCCTCCTCCACTCCCCACCCACTCACAATCCTCCTTTCTCGCTTCCCTGGACCGGAGGAAAAACAAAGGCATCTCCTTCCCCCTCCCTCCTGGGATTGGCAATGAAGAGACCTCTACAATCCAATCCATTACTTTAAGCAGGTAATAGAAAATTCCTTTAGCTGAATAAGTGAAAAGAGGAACATCGAAGGGGTTAATGCTATTATTAAAGGTTGGGCAGGGGGGTGAGAAGAAAGCAGAAACTGAACTCTTAGGTGAGCAGGGGTGGCCCACGGAGGATGCTGCAAGATGTGGGGCCTCATTTGTATATGTCAGTAGGGGATGAATGTGGGGCCATATGCGAACACCACAACTGCTCAATGGTAGAGCCGGCCCAGGTGCTGAGTATTTACATTAGACGGTGATGACCCAAAGACAGGAGAGGCAGTGGTGTGAACATGTTACTGTTTATCAAAAAAAGCAGTCTTCAACGTGAAAGGGAAGAAGATAAAACAGCCTTACTAGCTCAGACCAATGGTCCATCTAGCCCAGTATCATAAGAACATAACAGTAACCATACTGGCTCAGACCAATGGTCCATCTAGTCCAGTATCATAAGAACATAACAGTAACCATACTGGCTCAGACCAATGGTCCATCTAGCCCAGTATCCTGTTTCCAACAGTGGCTAATACAGGCCACAAGTACCCGGCACAATACCCGGTCAAAATAGCCCCAACAAAAAAGCCCCAAACTGAAAAGCTCCCGACATAATAGTCCCTGACATAACAGCCACTGTCAAAACGGCCCTGCCCACAATATAACCCTGACAAATTAGCCCCCTGACAAAAGGGCCAGATCAGGCTGCCCAGAATATGGCACTGCATTTTTTTTTCTAGTGGGCTATCTTGTTAAGGGGGCTATTTTGTCAAGAGTTATTTTGTGGAAGGGGCCATTTTGTCAAGGGCTATTTTGTTACAAGGCTGTTTTGTTGGGGCTTTTTGTCAGGGCTATTATGTCGGGGTGCACCTGGCACAAACAATAAGTAGCAACATTCCATGCTGCCAATCCCCCCCCCCCCCCTCCAGGCTCCCTTTTCCCTACTGATTCCTCTCCTTGTGAGCCCTATCCCTACTGATCCTCCCCCTTTTTGGAGCTCTCTCTCCCTACTGATCATCTCCCCTCCCCTCCTTAAAGCTCCTCCCTTTACTCCCTTAATCCTCAGTCAGCCCTCTTTCACATGCCTCCAATTTTCCCTCACCTTCCCAGCTCTCTCCCCACCAGTGTTCTACCTTCCCCTTCCCGATCCTTTGACCCCTTCTTCTCCTTTATGTAAGATGAATAAGAGAGTTGGTAGTGCATTCATCTCCTTCCTCCTCTGCTGCTGAGCTCAGACTGGTTTGTGGGACACTAGTATCAAAGGCAATAGAAAATGTTATTCAGTGCCCAGAAACAGTCTTGATAGGTGCAGTATGTTGCATGATGCATGTCAGCAGCAGTCAAGCAGATGAGAGACAGAGAGAGAGAACCATCTGCAAATAAAGATCACAGATTCCATGATTCTGCAGGCAACCATGCAATTGCAGGGTGACAGGTCCGTCTGTGGCCATGGAATTGCAGTACACCAGAACCCTGAGCTATAAGAACCAAAAGTCAAGCATATATGGGGTAGACACAAAGAGAGAGGGGAGACTACAGAACGAGTACAATCTGTGACAGCATAGCAGACTGAGTGGACCAAGTGACCCTTTTCTGTCAACCTGTGTTTCTCTGTTTATTTGTACATTTTTAGAATTCTTTCTCCAAACTGGGTGAGTTAGAGAGTGGTGGTCTGTTTAGTTCTTCTTATCTCAGAACCTACAAAATAGGTATAGACAGTGCAGGGAGAGGCCTGGCATGTAGTCCATCACAAGGAAAATGCTCCAAGACTGTAGTCTCCACCCTCTCTTAAGAATCAGTGGCAGTGGCAGGGGAGGGAGTGTCATGCGGCTGAGGGACCACTCTCCATGACAGCACACAGTTACCATTGCATGCAGCATCTCTCCACATCAGTGACAATACAGTGCTCCCAGCACCTCCCAAAAGAGTTAAGAAAGCTCCAACAGCCCACCTCATACACAAGCCTAGAGGAAACAGCAAGTGAAGATCATGCAAAGAACATACGACTTCACATATGCTACCTCCAAATCCCACATGCAGCATCTGTCCAGAGCAGTAATGTGATTTTTGCAACCTCCAGCCTTCCACCCCATTCTGCAGAAGAAGCTCAGCAGGCCTGGCACCATGAGCTCCCAAGCCAAGCTTATAACCGAGGAGGAATCAGCAGGTCCCTCCCTGTCCCTCAGAGCCCTGCCATTTCATCACAAATCCTACCCATCTCTCAGAGGCAAGGGGGCCAATTTTCAGCAGTTACAGGATTTCAGTATTAGCTCAAGAACTATCAAGTCATCTTTTGTGGGGGAAACAAATCTATGTCTACTAATCCATCCAAACGTGCAAAACAGGAGACGACATGTCCTTAGGATTCAATTCATTTCAGTTATTTTTATTTATTTATTTTGTTGCATTTGTATCCCACATTTTCCCACCTATTTGCGGGCTCAGTGTGGCTTACAATACATTGTAAATGATGGAAATACGATTTGTTACAACTCAGTTATGGATTACATTATGAGAAGTTATGCGGAGACAAAGTCAAAGTATCATTAAGGGAATAGGACCGAGGAAAAGAACAATGGAACAGTGGAAACAGACAGCGGGAAACTGATAGGGTAATAGAACATTAGCAAAAGAACATTTGGTATAACATTTTCTGTGAGTAACGGTATAAATGTGATAAAATTATAGGGGATGAAAATTCAGAAGAGAATGTATTGGTGTATTTCTGAAACAGTGAGTGTGGACTTCCTGTGTTTTAATCCTTACAATAAATTTTGTCAAAGAGATGGGTCTTCAATAGTTTGCGAAAGTTGGTTAGTTCGTGGATCGTTTTCAAGTTGCATGGTAGTATATTCCAGAATTGCGTGCTCATGTAGGAAAAGGTTGATGCGTGCAGCGCCTTGTACTTTATGCCTTTGCAATTAGGGAAGTGGAGGTTGAGGAAAGTTCGAGATGATCTTTTAGCATTTCTGGGTGGTAAGTCTATTAAGTCAGACATGTAGGCTGGGGCTTCACCATGAATAATTTTGTGGACTAGTGTGCATACTTTAAAAGTGTTCCTTAAGTGGGAGCCAGTGTAGCTTCTCTCGTAAGGGTTTTGCACTTTCGTATTTTGGTTTTCTGAAGATGAGTCTGGCTGCTGTGTTCTTTCCCCACAGGTCCAGAATGGGAAAGGAAAGTCTTGTGAACCAAAGCACATCCAAAGAATGACCACAGCCAGGCCCAGGGGATACTTACACATGGTAACACCAATTCCTGTGATGGGCTTTGTGACTGGGGGTGGGGTGGTATGGACTCAACCCTCTATGACTGTGAATCCACTAGGGTCAGTGACATTGTATATAATATGGAATCTGCTTTGGTTGTACCCACAGAAAGATGGTATATCAAATGCATGACCCTACCTTCTTACCCTTTGGATGCAGTGTTTTTGGGTCACTTTTAAACTTGCAAACACTGATAAAGGCTGAGTGGCTTCAGGATAAGGACAAGTCTGGCCCCTGTGAATACCCAAACTACCCACACACATGATAACTCTTCAAGTAGGATTAGGTGTTAAATTCTATTCACTCCAATTAGATGCAAGACAAAGCATATTTTAAACCTGTTTATAGATTTTCATGGGATCTCTACTTACCGACAGTCCACTCTGCCCTTATGTATTTATAAATGCTAAAGCAGCTTACAAAGAACAAAAAAAATGCAATAAAATATCCACTCAAACTTCCCTAAAAATTCCCATCTCTACCCTTTCTTATATTTTAACCCTTTTTTCATATATCTACATTCTCAAAAAACCCCTCCCTTTCTCCAATTGTTGCTTTAACACCATGTCTACATTGAGCATCGGAACTTCACCACACAGCTGATACATCCTGAGAATCGTAACGTAGAACTGAGAAACAGGACACCTACCTTCTGTGAAGGCCCCATCGGATGAGAGGCTCTGGAGAAGAGAACAGAGGGGAAAACTTCAGTCACTGAATCCTAAAAGCTAGAACCACAAGAAAATCCAGAAGCAAAGGAGGGGAGTCTATGCCTTTCTAACTACCCCGCTTATGTCCTTATCCATTTCTAAATAAGCCATTATCCATTTCATTACCAGGTTCTTGGTGTGAATTGTTAACTTTGCTGCATTGGTGCTGAGTGTGTTCTTTTGTAGGGTTTGGGGTTGTGTGGAGGAAATTGCTGCAGATGTGGAATTATCTATTTAGGGCACATTTTCAAAGGATTTCTACTCCTAATTTAGGATTTTTACTCCTAACTTTGAGAGTTATGCTCTTAAATTGGCCTTTTTGATAATTTACTAGGGCTGAGTTCCTAAATTTATACTCAAAATTTCACTAAATTCCTACATTTAAAAGCATGAAAAGTAATGGCAACAGGGGTGGATTTAAGGCAGGGGGAAAAGCAGCTTAGCACTAATTTTCAGCACTAGGCCCATAAATTTAGGAATAACTCAAGCTCCTAAATTAAGATGAATTTTCAGCTGAAAACTTAGGGGCCCTTCTACTAAGCTGCTCTAAAAAGTGGCCCTGATCTATTTTTAGTGCGTGGGTTTCCCGTGCACAGAGGCCACTTTTAGCGCAGCTGTAAAATGGCTGCAATTTCTTTTTTTTTTCATTAATGTTCACACACTAGTTTCCCAATTAGTGCAGAGCCCTTACCTATTTTGTAGGCGGAACACGCTCCCGTGCTAATCCTGCGCCATTGCCCACGCATGAACTGATTATCACAGGGCACATCTACTCTTCACCTCTAAATACACCCCCCATGCTAAAGAAATAAACCTATTTTAGTGTGTGGGAAACGCATGCCAATTCGAACACTACTGCTGCACATCTGAGCGTGTCTCACGGTGGTTGCCTTTTTAACCTGTGGTAAGTACGCGCTGGTGCTCACCGCGGCTTAGGCTCCTGAGTTTGGATGAAAATAGGGCCATACATTTAGCAGCAGTTCTTACAGAACCTGGAACTTCAGAGAGGGTCAAGATCTCATGAGATAGGAAGATGTTTGAAAGAGGCATTAAAATAATTTCAGAACTGACCAGTGGTTGGATCATTGAATAGAAGGGGGAAGGGATTTTGGAGTTGTCGCTAAAGGCAGGTTACATTCAAATACTGTAAATATTATCCTGTTTTTGTACGGTTCACAATCTAAGTTTGTGCCTGAGACAATACCAGATTAAGTGACTTGCCCAAGGTCATCACAAGGAGCCACAGTGGAATTTGAAGCCCACTCCCTGGTTCTCAGCCTGCTGCTCTAATCATGAGGCTAATCCTCCACCAAAAGCAACAATGCACTTACTGTGAGGCCCAGCTAAAGCTTCCTGGTGTTGTGTTCTGCTGTACTTCAGCTTTTCCTTTTGTATCCTAACAGTGCCACGTGGTTTAAGGGTCTAGAGACATTCCTCACCTTCCTGCATTGTTACAGACACGTCTCATGCTAGTTGTGAGAATGAGGTGAACAAACAAGTGCTAGCTAGATCTCTTTATCAGATCAACTTAATATATCTGTGCCAAGCTTTCAAGAGTTATCCTGCCTTCATCAGGTCACTTCAGGCCAGTTTGTGCCCTACTGTGAGAAGTGACCAACAGCACAGGTAGTGTTTCACTGCTTACACACTCTTTGATGACATCACTCACTTCATGCTATGAAACACATAGATCAGATGAAGCATCACGTCTCACGTTGTGTGCCAAAGGGACACATTTTGCCTTTGTGTGTTTTCCTTCTTTTCTGGATGATGAATTTGAAGGGTATGGCTGCACTACTGGGGCTTTTCTGCCCTAGGATTTAACTGGGCAAGGGCTGATATTTTTGGAAAAGCCAACGTGCTGTCCATTAGCAATTAGGTACTATTTGTGCTCCCTGTGTAATTCCTGTGCTACCTGACGTTGTAGCCTTTTGGGCTCTTTCAGGGTGTTTTGCAGGTTCCGTCCACATGAGGGCAGGCTCCTGATGAGAGACGCTCTCCGTCTGGACTGCCAATTGAGCATTTGCACCACACTCAGGGGCCGATGCACAAAAGTCCCCATAAAGCACCATTTGCTATTTCCAACTCAGTAAAAATGACTGAGCTGGAAATAGCAAGCGATGCTCAACAAAAACATGCAAATGAGCTGCACAAATTTTTACTGTGCAGCTGGGGCTAGGGCGTGTGCATACCCAGTGTACCTGAATGCAACTCACCTTAAGCTACTACTGAAAAAGGTGTGAGAAAAATCAAAATAAATAGCAGTTAATTGGTAAGTGTGGCTGCTATGCACATGCCCAAAACACGTTCACTACACACAACTTTCATACAAGCCATGGGGAGAGGAAGGCTGAAAGAGCTTGGCAGTTCTTATGGTCTCTAGAAGAACTTCTGCTTCGCGTCTACCACTTGCTCCTGGATGCACTGGGAAACCAGTGCTCTGCTGATGCTCTGCCACAGGTCCAGGTTGGATTGGGTTGGCTGCTTGAAGACATCAGTTGCCGATACCAGAAGCCTGTTCACCTCCTGCACTTCCCAGCGCTTCCTCTCACTCGACCATGTCGGCAGCTATTCAGGTTAGAGACTGGATTCATCAGTTCCCGGCTCCCAGTTGCACGAGCTCAGCAGGCGGATCTTGCAGAAGAGGATGCCGTTCACAAAGGGCACAGAGGAGAGCTCGTCCAGCTGGAAGGCCACGTGGAACTTGAACTTCTTTTTCTTCATCATCATGAAAGCCGTGAACTGGGCGTTCCAGCAGGAGAGAGAGAGAGAGGGAGAGCAGGCGGGCATAGGAGCAGTGTCGGCCGCCCCTGCTACAACACACGCCCCTCTGCGCCACTTCCCAGCACTCAGCCTCCCATGCTGGCAGGTCAAAGGTAACCCTGGCAGCACTACGACAAATTTCTTACAAATTTCCTTGTTAAAGGTAAGGGCTGCTTTTTGTGCATCACTTATAAATGGCTGTGCATCGCTCAGAATGCACATTTGCATACTAATCTGCTTATTTAAATACATTAGCAGACTGGCCCGTATTTTTTGTGTATTGGATCCTTAGTCTTCTGTGGGAGGGATTTTCTGGTTTTAATGCAAGGCCAGGGGATGGCGGTGGATGGGAGCTGCATGTGTCTCATGCCTGGTGGTGGTTGTCTGAATCCTGGGGAGCAGGTTGTCTGGTGGGGGTGAACGGGCTTGTCTTGGGGGGGATGGGTCTGCTAGAGACAAAGGTGACAGACAAAATGGATTTGCTGAATTATAGCATTGAAAATGGTTTGGATTCAAGTGATGTTTTGCAGTGCCGTGATGTTGGATATAGTGAAATCTAATCTTGGACAACTCACCTGATTCTCAGTTATAAACTTAGATAGTGAACTTTTTGTGAGCTAAATCCAAATATAGGTGCTTTGGTGAAGGTAGAGCCTAGATTTCTGACTGTTAACAAGGGGGGGGATACCGTATTATGCAAAGGTCCTCTGCAATGTGGCACATGGTCCTTTCCATTAAATATGTTTTGAATATTTTTACTGCTGTAATTGTCTATTGCTTATGTTTGATTTATTCTTGCTGTACACTGCCTTGAGTGAGTTCCTTCAAAAGGGTGGTAAATAAATCCTAATAAATAAATAAATAATTTTTGCTTTCTATCAGAGGGTGGTCTGTTTTAGGATTATGCATGTAGCTATGGGTACTGTTCATAGCAGGAGAAAGGTATTCCTGTTGAGATGGGACACTGAAGAAATGGGTAGAAAAATTTGGGGATCCACAGGGAATTCAGTGAGAAGGTTTGATTAATGCTGTTCTTAATCTTTAGAACTCTGAGCCTTGTGAGCTTAGAAAGATAAGTGATTTTTTTTTTTTTTTTTTGCTTTAAATGATAAATGCAAAGTGCTTTTTTAAAGAAAATCTTTAAAAGAAAATAATATAAAAAATAAGAATTGGATAAATAAAGAAGAACAGTATGATGTGAAATAATATTGTAGTATTGGGGGGTTTTATTGTGAGGCTTTTTAATGTGCCTAATTTAGGGTCATTAAAGCCACTGAGTTCTTCTCCTTGAAAAAATATACAAAAATATACTAAATAAAAAAATTGGAAAATTGAGAAAACTAAGTCCATTGAGAACATCGGGATTTAATTACGATTGGTCTTAATCTTTAGAAGCCATCTCCCTAGTGGGAAGTGGGAAGGAGGTAAGTCTGTTATATTGTAATACACAATCAATTAAACATAAATGGGAGATTGTGCAGGATAGTATAATTAAAATTCAGATATATTTTTGTAGGACAGTAGAATCGTGGCAGGTGGATGCAGACCTTCTCCTTTTTAACTACATAAGTCTTTCTCCTTCAACCAAGGGTAGGTAGAATGGGAAGGGGTAGTGAATTTAGGTAAATTAGAATTATGGAACTGGAAGATTCAGACACAGCTGGGGGAAGGAGATGAAGGAATAGTAATGGATGTGGCTAGTTGATCTTTTTGTGTGGTGTATTGTCCTCCTGATGTGTACTCCTTGGAGCCATTAGGTTTGATGGAATGGTTTACAGCTTACATGCTTCCTACTAATACTACTACTTCATTTCTATAGCACTAGTAGACATATGTAGCTCTGTACACTAAACATGTAAGAGACAGTCCATGCTTTACTACTATTACTTATCATTTCTATAGCTCTACTAGACATATGCAGTGCTGTACACAAAATATGTAAGAGACAGTCTCTGCTCATCTAATCAAGACAGACAAATAGGACAAATAAGGGATAAGGGAGTTACTTACAGACATGGGTACTGAATAGGTGAATAGGAATTAGAAGTTAAAAGCAGCCTCAAAAAGATTTAGCCCAGATTTGAATATGGCCATAGATATGGCTTGACATATTGATGCAGGAAGTCTATTCCAGGAGTATGGTGCAGCAAGATGAAAGGAAAGGAGTCTGGAGCTGGCAGTGGAGGAGAAGGGTACAGATCAGAGAAATGTACCTGATGAGCGGAGTTCTTGGGGAGGAGCGTAGGAAGAGATAAGAGTGGAGAGGTAGTGAGGAAGCTGCGGAGTAAATGCACTTGTAAGTCAATAAGAGGAGTTTGAACAATGCGGAAATGGATAGGGAGCCAATGAAGTGACTTAAGGAGAGGGCTAATATGAGCATAGCAACACTGGTGGAATAAAAGTCATGCAGCAGAATTTTGAACAGACTGAAGGGGAGAGAGATGGCTTAGTGGGAGACCTGTGAGAAGCAAATTGCAGTAGTCTAAGCGTGAGGTGATAATAATGTAGATAAGGGTTTTGGTAGTGTGCTCAGATAGGAAGGGACGAATTTTGGTGATCCTGCATGTGTGAGCTGGTAGATGTCAAGAGCAGTGATATAGCTAGGTTTATTGAACAAAAAAGGTTTGGATAACCCTCTTCCCCCTATCTTAATGGCAAAAGCTAACAGCTGTTTCATGTCTGAAAGGCAGTGCCTAGCTGAATCTTTGCCTCTCCAAAATTCCTGTAGTGTGACCACTTTAAATTATATCAGAGCAAATCACAGCCTCTGTTCTTGGCTCCAAAGATGGAAGATATTAAATTCTGGGTGTCCCAGCTAGTGCCTGAATACCCACAAATGGAAAGAACCCTCCTCCTCCCCAGCAAAAACAAAATCACTGCACCCTCCTTATTCCAACCATCTTCCCTAAACTCCTGTATCAGCAAACTTCACCTGCTTAGGCTGAGGGCAAGTTTATCACTGCAGCTCCGGATCTTATTCTGAGCCTCAATGTGTGTCATTGTTGTAGCGTTCTCTCCATCAATACTCAGTACCCAGTCACCCACAGCCACACCTGCCTGCGTTGCCTTCCCACCGGGGCTCAACTGCAAAAAGAAAAGAATGAGTGAATTAGAACAGCATGCCTCCAACCATACCATCAAGCCGCATCTCCTCCCAACACATCTGCAAGAAGAATATATCAACCCCCAACACATCTGCAAGAAAAATATAACATTCCTCCAATCATACCATCAACCCCCAACACATCTGCAAGGAGAATATAACATACCTCCAACCATACCATCAACCCCCAACACATCTGCAAGAAGAATATAGCATACCTCCAACCACACCATCAACCCCCAACACATCTGCAAGGAGAATATATCAACCCCCCCACCACATCTGGAAGACAAATATAACATACCTCCAACCATGCCATCAACCCCTAACGTATCTGCAAGAAGAATATAACATACCTACCTCCAACCATATCATCAACCTCCAACACATCTGCAAAGAGAATATTTCAACCCCCAACACATCTGCAAGACGAATATAACATACCTCCAACCATACCATCAACCCCCAACACATCTCCAAAGAGAATATAACATACCTCCAACCATGCCATCAACCCCCAACACATCTGCAAGAAAAATATAACATACCTCCAACCACACCATCAACCCCAACACATCTGCAAGAGGAATATAACATAACCCCAATCACACCATCAACCCCAACACATCTGCAAGAAAAATATAACATACCTCCAACACCATCAACCCCCCACACATCTGCAAGAAGAATATAAAATAATCCCAACCATACCATCAACCCCCAACACATCTGCAAGAACAATATAACAAACCTCCAACCACACCATCAACCCCCAACACATCTGCAAGAAGAATATAACATAACCCCAACCACACCATCAACCCCCAACATATCTGCAAGAAGAATATTTATTTATTTGTTACATTTGTACCCCACATTTTCCCACCTACTTGCAGGCTCAATGTGGTTTATGTGGAGGGGCATAATCGAACGCAAACGCATATCTCCATGGGTGTTTATCTCCGAGAATGGGTCCGTGAAGGGGCGGGCCGAACCGTATTTTTGAAAAAATGGATGTTTTTGAGCTGGGCGTTTGTTTTTTTTTAGCGATAATGGAAACTAAAACGCCCAGCTCAAAAACATCCTAATCCAAGCCATTTGGTCGTGGGAGGGGCCACGATTCGTAGTACACTCGCCCCCCTGATATGCCAGGACACCAACTGGGCACCCTAGGTCAGTGCGGTGGACTTCAGAAAAAGCTCCCACATGCATAGCTCCCTTACCATGGGTGCTGAGCTCCCAACCCCCCTCCCCCAAAACCCACTACCCACAAATGTACAACACTACCATAGCTCTTAGGGGTGAAGGGGGCACCTACATGTGGGTACAGTGGGTTTTGGAGGCCTCCCATTTACCAGCACAAGTGTTACAGGTAGGGGGGGGATGGGCCTGGGTCCACCTGGCTGAAGTGCACTGCGGTACCCACTAAAAGTGCTCCAGGGACCTGCATACACGCAAGCCTCTAGGACTTGTTGCTGCTGTATAACATTGGCACACCAGTTGACACCTGAAGACTAATCTCTCCGAAAACGTCCTTTATTGGAATAAGCACGCTTACTCACAGTTAACTGCAGATCAGAGGTTGTGCCCCACTGGCAACGAGTCTCCCTGGTACTGAGATTAGCAGTAGGTCAGAGCTGCCAGAATGCTGTACAATGCCCTCTTTCAGCCACATTCAAGGTAAGAACTAAGTTCTCTAACGTGGCTAACACAAGAAAGGGAACTAAAACTGGCTTACAAAAATGGCCACTACCGTATGGACTACAACAGGAAACACAACAGGGCACACTCTGACCCAGTAGTCAGGGGGAAAAGCACCATGGGAGAAGAGCCTACCAACTACCAACATCGTGAGACTGTAACACAAGCTAATGAAATCACGGAGCCCAATACCCTACACCCACCACAATGCAATGCTGATGTAACCCTGTAGTGTACCCAAGAGCCACATCTGACCCAGGGAAAGGCTGTGAGAGGATCGAACACATTCTGCTGTCATGGAGGTGGGTACGGCATTTGAGGCTGGCATACAGGCTGGGAAAAAAGTTTTTAAAGTGGGGGGTTTTTTGGTGGGAGGGGGTTAGTGACCACTGGGGGAGTCTGGGGACGTCATCCCCGATTCCCTCCAGTGGTCATCTGGGCAGTTGGGGCACTTTTTTGGGACTTGTTCATGAAAAAAAGGGTCCCAAAAAAGTGACCCAAAATCGCGGTAAAAACGCCTTTTTTTCTGATTATCAGCTACAGATGCCCATCTCTCCTCGGCTGATAACCACGCCCCAGTCCCGCCTCCGACACGCCCCCGTCAACTTTATTCGTTTCCGCGACGGAGTGCAGTTGGAAACACCCAAAATCGGCTTTCGATTATACCGATTTGGGCGCCTTTGCGAGACAAACGCCCATCTCCCGATTTGGGTCGAAATATAGGCATTTTTCTCTTTCAATTATAAGCTGGATAGTACCGTAAAGGCGTTCGCCAAGTCGGTTGATAACAAATACAAGGTTATGTTGTGGTCGAATGAGGTAGGTGTGTATCAGGCACCATGAGGGTTGAAGGGAATAAAGATTGTATATTGTCCAGTACGATCATTGGTTATGCTGTGTTGCTGGGTGTGGGGATTTACGGTGCATCGGTGGGGTAAGCCTTTTTGAAGAGGATGGTTTTTAGTGATTTCCTGAAGTTTAGGTCATCATGGATTGTTTTCACAGCTTTTGGGAGTCCATTCCATAGTTATGCGCTTATGTAGGAGAAGCAGGATGCGTAAGTTGTTTTGTATTTAAGTCCTTTGCAATTTGGGTAATGTAGGTTAGGTATGATCGTGATGATCCGATTCTGTTTCTGGTTGGTAGATCTATGAGGTCTGTCATGTATCCTGGGACTACGCCGTAGATAATTTTGTGGACCAGAGTGCAGATTTTGAAGATGATCCGTTATTTGATTGGGAGCCAGTGCAGCTTTTCTCGGAGGGGTTTAGCACTTTCAAATCGTGTTTTACCAAATATCAGTCTGACTGCTGTGTTTTGGGCGTCTGGAGTTTTTTTGTGAGTTGTTCTTTGCATCCCGCATAGATTCCGTTGCAGTAATCTGCATGGCTTAGGACCATTGATTGTATTAGGTTTCAAAACATTTCTCTCGGGAAGAAAGGTTTTACTCGTTTAAGTTTCCACATTGAATAGAACATTTTCTTTATTACGGAGTTTACTTGGCTCTCAAGGGTGAGGTTGTGATCAATTATGATGCCGAGTATTTTTAGGCTGTCTGAGGTAGGGAGGGTGTGTCCTGGGGTGTTTATGGTTGTGGGTTTGTACTTGTTACGTTGAGATGAGAGGATGAGGCAGTGTGTTTTTTCAGTGTTCAGTTTCAGTTGGAATGAATTTGCCCAAGAGTCCATGATGTTCAGGCCGTCATTGATTTCATTGGTTATATCTGTTAAGTCATGTCTGAAGGGAATGTAGATTGTAACATCAGCTGCATAGATGAACGGGTTGAGGCCTCGATTGGATAGGGACCTTGCCAGTGGGATCATCATTATGTTGAAGAGTATTGGTGATACTGGTGATCCTTGAGGTACTCTGCAGGCTGCTTTCCACGGTGGTGATATGTTTGAGTTTGATTTTACTTGGTAGGTTCTGGTGGTTAGAAAACCCTTGATCCAATTAAGTACATTTCCATCAATCCCGAAGTGGCCAAGGAGTATACTGTGGTTTACCATGTCGAATGCACTCGACATGTCGAATTGGAGGAGAAGTATGCTTTTACCTGTGGCTATTTCCTGCTTGAATTTGGCCAGGAGAGTGACTAGGACAGTTTCAGTACCATAGTTGGGGCGGAATCAGGAGATTGTGAGTCGTGTAGTATTGAGAACTTGTCCATGTATTCCGTAAGCTGTTTGGTCACCAAGCTTTCCATCAGTTTGACTACTAGTGGGATAGACGCAACTGGGCGGTAATTGGTGAGATCGGTTGTGTTTTTCTTAGTGTCTTTTGGTATTGGGGTGAGTAGGATGTTACCATATTCCTCTGGGAAAAGACCTTGTTGTAGCATGAAGTTTAGGTGGGATGTGAGGTCTGCTGTGAAGCGGCCGGGGGCGGATTTAAGTAGATGACTGGGACATATATCTAGTTTGCAGTGGGTGTTGGCAAACCTATGAGTCGCGTGTGTAACTGATTCAGTGGTGATATAACATACCTCCAACCATACTGTCAACCCCCAACACATCTGCAAGAAGAATATAACATAATCCCAATCACACCATCAACCCCAACACATCTGTAAGAAAACATATAACATACCTCCAATCACACTATCAACCCCCAACACATCTACAAGAAGAATATAACATACCTCCAACCACACCATCAACCCCCAACACACCTGCAAGAAGAACATAACATGCCTCCAACCATACTGTCAACCCCAACACATCTGCAAGAAGAACATATCTCCAACCACACCATCAACCCCCAACACATCTGCAAGAAGAATATAACATACCTCCAACCACACCATCAACCCCTAACATATCTGCAAGAAGATACCCTGGCGCTCCTGCTGTTTCTTGAGGTTTCACGTTTCATGTTCATTCTATTATTATTTCAACATTGTAAGGCAGCTTTTGGAGTACAGTTTAAATGTGAATGCTGTCCTTTTTCACCAGCTGGTTTTAAGACAAGACCGCTGACACAGGCTGTATTTCTGCCAAAACACGGCCGTGTCAGCAGTTTTTTTTACTGTATATGTTGGTTGGCTCCACAAGGTGACTCCATCTCCTCACTGTGTTTGTTGATCTTGATCATCTTTGTGAGGTTTTAGTCCTTCTATGTTGTTTACTGACTCAGCCACATCAATGTCAAAGTATAACTGCTCTGTCTGCAGCCACAGCACCATAAGCACAGCTGCTCAAGCTAAGCAGTCATCCTAATGATTTTAACTTCCAACTGACTTCTCACTCCAAGAATGAAATAATCTTGGAAAGCACTTCCTGTCATTACAAATCTAAATACAACACAGTGTCACAAAAAATATGGGGCTAGTTAGAGAAAAATCTCTAAGTAAAAAAAAATGACTGTAGGTTGTACAACCAGAAAAAAATATTCAGTAAACTTGGGTGCCAGTCAAAAAGTTTAGGAGTCTATCAGTGGTTCCCAAACCTGGTCCTGGAGGCTCCCCGGACAGTCAGGTTTTAGCATATCCACAACAAATATTCATTTAGTGATGGAATCAACAATTTTAGGTTTATCCATTCAATATAGTATTTGTTGATATAATATTTTTGATAAGCCCATTTAGAGACAATATTATCAATTAATATTCATGAGATAGATTTACCTCTCTCATGAACATTCATTGTGGGTATCATGAAAACCTGACTGGCTGGGGGGCCTCCAGGACCAGGTCTGGGAAGCAATTATGTTGTCTGATTTTTTTATTTTTCAACATTTTCTCCCCGCCTCTGGTGTCCTGGCTGCTGGCTTTAAATGCCTGAGAATTATTCCTTCACCCCCAGCAGCATGAATATTGAAATAAACCATACCAGAGGCCCTAAGAACATGCGCCCATAGTCTAGGCTCCAAGGGTTAGACTTGGAAGCAACAAAAGAAAATTGGTCTTTATAGAATTGCCAGCTGCCCTAATTGTGAAGCCAGTTGCAATCATGAAGGACTGCAAGCTACTTGTTGGGCAGGTTGAATGGACCATAAAGGTCATTTACTGCATTACAGATAAGGTGGTGGTGTGTGAAATGGCTTCCCAAGGGAGAGCGTGCAAAGTCTGCAGTGAGCACAGGGGCCCCCTAGATGCTCACTTTGCACTTAACCTCTTCGGAATATCCTTGCACCCTGTTGACTCTTTTCGATACCTAGGAGTTATCCTAGACTCTCATCTTTCTTTTCATCCTTCATCAATTACGTTCTGTTTGCAGATATTTTGACCAATCCACATTTCACGCTCTTGTTCTCTCTTTTTACAACTCATTTGGACTATTGTAATATTTCATATTTAGGCTGTTCTCGCTCAATTTTGAAAACAACTCCAGTCAGTCCAGAACACAGCCATTAAGCTCATTTTCCATACACATAAGTCTGATCATGTTTCTCCTTTACTACAAAAATCTCACTGGCTTCCAACAGAACAGCGTATTATCTTTAAATTGCTTACTCTCACTTTTATAGCCTATAGAGTAGGTCTTCTGGATTACCTCGCCACACTGACTATTCCTTTGCTCAATTAATGACCATAGATTAGTTCTTCCCAATCCTAAATCAGCCCAGTTAAAATTTGCCTGCCATCATGCTTTCTTTTTTGCTGCCCCTTTCTTTTGGAACACACTCTCCCTCTCTCCCTTCAGGCTAAGCCATCTTTTAAGAATTTCAAGTGCACTAAAAACCTGGCTTTTTAAGCAGACTTTTTTATTAGAATCTTAATTTTCTATGAGTCTGCGTACATTGTCACCATTACCCATGTGTTCCTTTCCTATTTCCTACTTCGTACTCCCTCCCCTTCCAAACTCTTCTCTGGTCTCTTCCTTTTCCTTTTTGTCTGTCCCTTTCTAGTTATGAGTGACCTGGTTTGATTGTCTCCCCTCTTTTCTATTGAATATTGTAGTTCCTTTCCTTCAGTTATTCTATGTTTTTATTTGATTGTAAACCGCCCAGTTCTGTGAGTCAGCTTGAGCAGTAGAGCAAATTTTAATAAGCTATAAACTATAGTAGCAGTCTTTGCCCCAGCAAAACACTGCCACCCCTGCCCCTGCCTCTGTCCCATTTAGGCTGGGTAGACTGGTGGGGGGGGGAGGGATTTCTCAAGTCTGACACTATTATCTCCACTGTATGTGTCTCCTAGAAAATCCTAGTTTTTCACATATAACCCGCGTTGAACTAAGGTTTATGTAGACTATAGGAAACAAAATGTCATGTATTGCATTGGATCATGATAAGGTGCTCATAAAATCATAAGGCTCTTCAGATCCACTGGGTCATTACTAACCAATTTCAAACGCAGAGATCTTGGGTGCATGATCTGTCTACATACAGAAATTTAACAGTTTAATGAGTCAGGCTCCATTACGTATGAATTAGTCTTTAGGTCTCACCAGCCATCAGGTTATTAGTTGGGGGGAGCTGAATTGCACAATTTTAAACTGTTTCCTTTCTTTATGTCACTGCTCCTGGAGGTCTGGCACCTGTTACTGATAGGCACAGGCCAGGCTTAAACATTTCTGAAGCCTCCCCACCTTCCCAGCTTAACCTTTCGCCAAACATAATAGGGCAGAGGTTGAAGATTTTTAAGTAGAGATCAATTTGCCCATTTTGGAATACAGGAGAGGAGAGAGGACCCTTCACTGAGTTTACCTAAAACAAATGCTGCCCAATCACCACCACTCTTGCTTCACAATAAATAGATGTTCTAATCATTCCTTGAGGGGAGGGGGTCGCACAACGGTAATGCCCATCTCTAGAGGTCTTCCACCATCTATAGCAGTGATGGGCAACCTTTTGAGCTTGGTGTGTCAAAATTCGCCAAAAAACCGAGCATAACTCGGGTGGTATGTCAGTTCGAGAAAAAAAAACATAATTTCGTGATATTTATAGTTTAAAAATGTATAATTGTAATATATAACTGTATTTAATAAACCAAAAACTAATTATTTAACTTACCTGCTTAGTGACTTCTTTGTTCATCTGTCAGTCGGTTTCTTTTGTTGGTCTTGATATTATTTAACTTGTGTGGGGTGCCGTGAACTAAGATAAGTGAGGGGGAGGGGGAATTCTTTAACTAACCTGCTTATTAGTGACTTTTTTGTTGCTGAATTTCATTGGCTAAATCTTCAATTGAAGGTTGGTATTTTGTACACTTCAAGTCCAAGCAAGCGCTTCTAACCATCTGTCAATGTTTCTTTTGTTGGTTTTGATATTATTTAACGCTGAGAATAAGGTCTCACAAAAGTATGTAGAGGGAAAAATTGTGAGTAAAGCCATTGCTATATTTTTCAGGGTGCTAAAAGTGTCTGGTAATCGGTTCCAGGCACTCCAAATTTCCTGTTCGTAGTGGCACTCCTCTTGATTCTCCAAGCGGCACCTTTCCAGATTCTCAAGCTTTGACCTCAAGTCGACAAACACCTGAGCCCAGATGCTGTCTTGAAATTCTACAAATTGCATCTCCAAATCATCAATTTGCATCCATTGGAAACCATTTAATTCCAAACTACTGTAGACTACTACATCAGGATACTTAATTATTTTCATGGTCTGCTCTAGGCTTCTAAATTGATTAAATCTATCACTGAACTGGTCAAGTAACGAGTCTAAAACATGCTGGTACTTTATATGCAAGGTTTCCATTTCATTTTGTATAGCTGCACTGGCCTTCTCAAAATACTTCGTTACTCGAGGAAAATACTTATAAGTTTTAGTTTCTACATCTCGCTTGAAAATTTTAAGTTTACTTTCAAAAGCTTTTATGTATCCAAACATAACGTCAATACTTTTGCCAAAACCTTGTAACTTTAAGTTCAGTTCATTAATAGGAACAGAGAGATCTGTAAAAAACATCAGGGTGTTGACCCACTTATCATCATTGAGCTGAGGAAAGTTTCCCAGATCCTTATCCTCAAGAAATACCTTAATTTCTTCAAAGCACTCCATAAAGCGCTCAAGAACTTTGCCTCGGCTCAGCCATCTTACATTATTGTACATCAGCAGTCCACTGTATGTGGAATCAACCTCCAGTAAAAGTGCAGAAAATTCTCGCTTGTGAAGGGGGCGAGCAGCTATTAAATTAACTATTTTTGTAACAACTGACATTAAGTCGTTTAAGTCGGTGAATCCTGCCTTGGCACATAAAGCCTCCTGATGGATAATACAATGAAAAGGCACAATCGGATGTCCAACAGCTTCCTTAAACAATTTGACAAATCCGACTTTTTTCCCCACCATGTTTGGTGCCCCATCTGTCGTCACTGACACAACTTTAGAGATATCAATGCTTAGGTTACGGAATGTTTGTATAACAACCTTACATATTTTGCTTCCTGATGTACTTGTTGGCACGGATACTAACTATCAACTCTTCTCTCATTGTGAGACCATCAGAATATCGACCAATAATGGCCAACTGAGCATGTGATGTGACATCAGTAGTTTCATCAAGAGAGATCGAAAAATATTTACAATTACTTATGTCTCTCTTTAATTGATGTTGTACGTTTGTGTTCAGTCTCATTATTCGGTCTTTTATGATATTTCTACTGAGTGGTAACTCAGATATTCTCTTAATAATTGCATCTTTATTCTGCATATCGTGAAATAGAACTGGTGCACATCTTAGGAGAGTTTCTTTAATAAATTCTCCCTCACTGAGTGCTTTTCCATGCAGAGCTATGGAGTGAGCAATGCTCAAACTTGCAGATGTTAAATTTGTAGAACCTTTTACAAATATAAGGATGGAATTAGATTAGCTCTTATAAAAGTGTAGCTGCCTGGAAATGTATTCCTTCCTTTCATCCTCACTTTTTTTCAAGAGCTGGGAATGATTAGTTTCAAAATGTCTATTTATATTCCACGTTCTGCTTACTACCGTTTCAGTACATAGAATGCAAAATGATCTGCCATTTCTTTTCTAAAATGCCATACATCTCGGTCCATGTCTCTTGAAAGGGTCGGCTACTGCTACTACCACTTCCTTTACTTAGCCTTGGTTTTTATTTTTTGGGTTCTAACTCAGGGGGGCAGTGACAGAAGATAGAATTATAGATAGCCTGTTAGCCCTGCAGGCAATTAGGGGTTAACCTAACTGACCATAAGATGGCACATGTAACTGTCTTTTAGGAAAGGGCAGGGTTAATAAACAGAAATAGGGGTTAATAAGGATGCACAACAGTAATAGTGGTGAAATGGAGTCTGCACTATGCTGCAATATGGTGTTCCTTATGTAAATTAAGATGGCTGCCGCTATTTTTAATGGCGGGAAATGGCATCCATAGCACAGGCCCTCGCCTCTCCCAGCCTCCCCCTCAGCTATCTCAGTAATGATGGTCAATTAGAAATCCATGACACCCCAGAACAGTAGATTGGATGATGGTTGCTGTGGTTATGTGGTTGCTGGCAATGGCAATCACAGGGCCCCCAGAGATGCGACCCCCACGGCATTCCGCTGCTCTCTGCTCCACCGGCCGGAAGTGAGGTCAAAGATCCCCTAATGGCCGTGCAGGAGCCGAGGATGAAACGTCCTTCTCGGCATGCGGCCCCGTACTTCTCGAAATAGCTACGCATGTCAGTGCTGACACGCGTGTCATAGGTTCACCATCACGGATCTATAGCTTCATTCTCACTGTAAGTACAGGCAACCATCACACCCATATGTGGCACAGTATCACACTGTGAAGACCTCTAAATCCCTGGATTCTATGATTCATCCATCCCCCAACCGCCAACAAAAAGAACTGTTGTACTTAATATCTGAAATTCCTGTGCAACAGCAAATGAAAGGCTATTTTATTTAATTGTGAGGCTTATCAGTCCTATGAAGCCCATAACCAGGAACTAGAGCCCCTCCCTGATAGAACATTTACCAGAGTAAGAAAAACTCCAGCAGACCAGAAAGTCTACATTCCTACAGGATTTAGGAAGAGGACACAGAGCCACAGAAGTTGGTATTGTCAGGCTTCAACTTAACTGTCTCCTTGGCAGTTCTTCTGCCACTAAGACACACTGCGCAAACAAAAAGAGTTTATTTTAAATGGCACCTCCAACTCCCCCCTCCAAGACCCCCTTCCTCACACATAGATAAGAACTGCCCAATGTCCGGTCTGGCAGCAGGAAGCAGCAGGTGCTTACACAGGAAGTGTGTCAGAAGCACGATACATACACAGTTCTCTATCTCCTACTGACTGGTTTAGGGAGACTTTGAACCCAGATGTTTCATCAGTCACAGACTATTATCACATTTTCCATCCCTCTGAGCCACTTTACCTGTGACAATGAGTTCCTCAGGGTAACTTAGCATCATTGGGGCTGTGAAACAGAAGTTCAGTCTTTCCTTCTTGATTTAGACATCTCCCCCCCCCCCCCCCCCAGCCCCATTACATCTTTTCCAAGCTGGCATGTCCTTATTTTCTCAGCCTCTCCCTATACAAGAAACCCCAGTCTTGACTGTATCTGTTCTGGGTGCACTGTGCTCTTTTCAAGACCCAAACAAGGGCTGAGTATGGGGTGACTGTGACCAGACGTGCACAGTATAGCGAAGTGGTTGTCAAACCTGTCCTGGAGACCACCAGCCAGTCCAGGTTTCAGGATATCCCTAATGAATAAGCATCCCAAATAAAGTAACTAGATAAACTATTTTCTTATTCATCTTTATTAATTTACTACAAAACAAATCCGCTAGTTGTTGGATCGAATTGTACTTCCCCTAACTAATTATACCATATAAACTCATACTCACTCACACTTTCATTCACACTCCTTACTAATATTAAAATAACCTCACCCTCATTCTCCTGACATAATGATGTGTATACAAATGCAAACTGCATTCACTGTATCGCTGAAAGAGTTTCTTCTGCAACTTCCACTTTTACATAAATGAACCACATTTGTAAACTACCCACAATTTACATGAACACTGTTGTAAACAATGACTGCAAATTCTATAACCATCAATGATAACTAGGTTATCCAAAGTACCAAGTTTCTTATTTACTTATTTGTTACATTTGTATCCCACATTTTCCCACCTATTTGTAGGCTCAATGTGGCTTACATAGTACCGGAGAGGCGTTTATCGACTTCGGTGTGAACAAATACAATGTGATGTTGTGGTAAGATAAAGTTCATGTGGTACAGCCACATTAGGAATCGTAAAGCGGAAGAGTTGTGTTATGCCCATTACATGCTTTAGTTTTGATGTGTGGCCAAGGTCAGGCATTTACGTTGGATTGGTAGGGTATGCCTTTTTAAACAGTTTGGTTTTATAACATGCTTGTCCATATAAGAGTCCAATACTCATCAATTCCTTCAGTAGGAGTGATAAACTTATAAGTTATTGTCCATTGTTGTCATAATATGGCGTTACAGCACCTTTTTCAGCTTCCGTTTTAAATCTCTTATCGATGGAAGCTTTCGTCAAACCAGACCCAGTCGCTTCATTTCACCAAATGGAATTAGGCTTCTTCTATGCTATTTTATTTTTTGTTTAGTTAAAGCCTTGATGACACATTTGGTGAAACAAATTTTTGCATCTTCCTTTTGTCCTCCTCTTGCTTTTGGAAGAACCCCACTTGCTACACTACTCATTCTGTGACTACTGTCCACCTGGCCAGGATGAACAGAGACATGCAGAAATATTATCAGAAATCAGGGAGGCTAACAAACTGGGAAACACTGTAATAGTGGGTGATTTCAATTACCCCGATATTGAGTGGGTAAATGCAAGGATCAAAACACATGAAGACCATACACACTAATAGAAATGCACCAATACACTCTCTTCAGAATTCTCTTCCCCCGTATTTTCACCACACTTAAAACTCTACCCACAGATAAAAAATTATTATACCCTATGTTCTCCTGCTATTGTTCTATCGCCTTATCATTTCCCCATTGTTACATTCCATTGTTCTATTCCCCAAATGATGTTTTGACTTTGACCTTGTCTTCCCAAAACTCCTCACAATGTAACCCATAATCGCACTGTAACAAATTGTATTTCCATTATTCACAATGTATTGTAAGCCACACTGAGCCCGCAAATAGGTGGGAAAATGTGGGATACAAATGCAATAAATAAATAAATAACATCAGGGCATGACAGAGAGGTAAAATTTGTTGATGAAATCAAGGACTGCTTTATGAAGCAGCTGGTTCAGGAACCAACAAAAGAGGGAACAATTCTAGACCTAGTCCTTAGTGAAGCGCATGATCTAGTGAAGGAGGTAATGGTGCTGGGGCCGTTTGACAACAGGGATCATAACATGATCAGATTTGAAACAAGCTCTGGAGTAAGTATACACAGGAAATCCAATACATTAGCATTTAACTTTCAAAAAGGAGACTATGATAAAATGAGAAGAACGGTTAAAAAAATAAAACTTAAGAGGAGCAGCTGCAAAGATCAAAAATTTACATCAGACGTGGATGCTATTCAAAAATGCTATCCTGGAAGCTCAGACCAGATATATTCCATGTATTAAAAAAGGAGGAAGGAAGACCAAACGACAGCAAGCATAGTTAAAAAGTGAGGTGAAGGAAGCTATTAGAGCTAAAAGAAAATCCTTCAGAAAATGACTGACTGAAAATAATAGGAAACAGCATAAGGAATGGCAAGTCAAATGCAAACTGCTGATAAGGAAGGCAAAGAGAGACTTTGAAAAAAAAAAGATTGTGTTGGAAGCAAAAACACACAGTAAAAACTTTTTAAGGTATATTAAAAGCAAGAAGCCGGTAAAAGAATCGCTAGATGACTGAGGGGTAAAGGAGTCACTCAGGGAACACAAGGACATAGTGGAGAGATGAAATTAATTCTTTGCTTCGATTTTCACCTAGGAATCCGAACTATAGTTACATGATGCAAAGTTTCACATTAGGAGTCACCGACTAGGAAAGGGATCTAGGTGTAATCATTGATGATATGTTGAAACTCTCTGCTCAGTGTGCAGCGGTGGCTAAGAAAGTGAATAGAATGTTAGGTATTATTAGGAAAGGAATGGAAAACAAAAATTAGGACGTTATAATGCCTTTGTATCACTCCATGGTGCGACTGCACCTTGAATACTGTGTGCAATTCTGGTCACCGCATCTCAAAAAAGATATAGTGGAATTTAAAAAGATACAGAGAAGGGCGACAAAAATGATAAAGGGGATAGGACGACTTCCCTATGAGGAAAGGCTACAGTGGCTAGGGCTATTCAGCTTAGAGAAAAGACAGCTGAGGGGAGATATGATAGAAGTCTATAAAATACTGAGTGGAGTGCAACGGGTGTACATGAATTGCTTGTTTACTCTTTCCAAAAATACTAGGATTAGGGGGCATACAATGAAGCTACAAAGTAGTAAATTTAAAAGAAATCGGAGAAAATACTTCACTCAATGCAGCAGCCCAGCAGTAGTTCCCTCCCCCAGCGTGCACCATTTCCAGAGTTGCAAAAATATTTCAATTTTTGTAGCATCAGTGTGTACCCAGTGGTAATCGGGCAGTGCAGCATGCTGCCCAGTTACCGCCGGGTTAGAACGAGAGTCCTTACTGCATGGCCATTTCTTTAAAAAAAAAACAAAGACCTGCCTTTTACCCACTGCGGTAAAAGGGAGCCTCGGTGTGCGCCCCCTTTTGCCGCAGCTTCGTGAAAGGACCCCTAAAAGAAAAGTCCATAAGCCATTATTAAGCTGGACTTGGGGAAAATCCACTGCTTATTAACAGGATAACTCAAAAAATAGTTGAGACCGTCACTCTGTCTCATATGTTAAAATAACAAACAAAATTCACAGAGTGTATAAATGACAATGCATTGTCATTTATACACTCTGTGTATTTTGTTTGTTATATTAACAGGATAAGCAGCATAAAAAGTATTGTAATGTTTTGGGATCTTACCAGATACTTGTAACCTGAATTGGCCACTGTTGGAAACAGGATACTGGACTTGATGGATCTTCGGTCTGTCAACACTTATGACTTGGGAAAATCCTCTGCTGATTTATAGGATAAGTAGCATAAAATCTGCCTCTTTTGAGATCTTGCCATGTATGTGTGACCTGGATGGGCTGCTGTTGGAAACAGGATTCTGGGTTTGATGGTCTGTCCCTGTACAGCGATGCTGATATACTTAAGGAGGAGGTGAGCAATTCCAGACCCATTATTCCAACATATATATGTGTGCAGTCTGTTTTCTGGTACACAAACTTATACATGCATATTCAGTCACTTATGTTGTCAAACCCCTTTTCCATGTGAAAAACTCCAAAGTGCTTAAATGAGAAAAACAGGAGCAGAGTGCTAATGAGGGTGATGAGTACCCTGTATCCTGTGATCTTTAACAGTAAGAGCAGTCACTAGGATGCAGCACTGTCCTTGCACCCAGCATGCAGGGCTGGTGACACAGCTCTATTAGCCAGTGCCCTGTCCAGTCCTCCCTTCCTAGGCAGCAGCCTGCAGAAAACAGAAGGGAGGGGTGAGACTGGAGCAGAAGGAAGATTTACTCCCTCCTAAATCCAGACCCTCCCCTCCTGTCATTCTCTAGGGAGTGAAAGAAGAACAAAGAGATGCCTATACTACCAAGTACAAAAACTGATATATTTTAGCCACAAAGGGTATAAAGAAGGAGGGAGAAGCTGGCTGCCCAAGTGCTCCTTACTTCTTATACAAGCACGGAGCACAAATGCTGTTCAAACTTCTTCTCTGCTTCAGGCCCTCAGGCAGCTGGTGGGGCTCAGGCAAGGTCTCCTTATTGCACAGTCACTTACCCGGGAGATGGACAGGGGCATACTGAAGTCTTTCCCCCCCTGTAGTCGGAAGCCCCAGGGCGCAGGCCCCTCAAGGGTCACCTTGAAGACACTCATATTACTCATCACCTAAGAAAGGAGAGAGAACGAGTTAGTCAGTGGTACAGGAAGCCAGACAGAAACCTTCATTTCCTCTTCATGTTACAAAGCTGCTACTTCAGGGCTTCATACTGGAGTTCAATGATGTATGTAATTGCCGTAGAGTGAAGCCCAACTAAACTACACCATTTGCATTCACTTGCCTTTGTATTCCTGCTGCTTTTCACAACGCACATAATTACAGCCCCGGAGCTTTCTGAAGACACCCCATAACCAAATGAGCCGATGCAGACAGAGCACCAGTGATGAGCAGCAGACACTGCCAACTTGCAGTGCTACCAGCCACACCACTGGCAAACATGCAAGTGCCCACCCACACCACAGACCCCGACTGGCATTATCGCATGGTCCGAAGCACCCAGCACTGGACAATCATCTCACCCAGCTCAGCTCCCCCTCTGCCTTGAATAATTCAAGCCCGTCTGCAAAAAGCACAGCTGGATCCGAATTCCAGGGGAAGCTGCATCAGCTCTTCCGTCAGCCAACGCCTGCGGTTTGCAAGCAGGCTCTGCCTGCACCAGAGCCCAGTCTCCATCTCAATGCTATATAAGGAGTGTAAAAGGACACCGGCCTGCTCCAGTGAATGCAGGCCTGGGAGGGGCACAGCACAAGCAGCATTCCCAACACCTAACAAGGGGGAGATCAGCAAAGTTCCAACACAGCCACAGGGAGGCATGTGCACCAGGCACTCACATTTGTATTCAGGCCCTGCAGTGTACTCCAGGCACATGCATGTGTACCCACCTCCTCTCTGGGGTAAAGCAGCTACCAGTTGCACTTATAACCCCCTTCCAGTTACATAAGAACATAAGAGTAGCCATATACTGGGTCAGTATCCTGTTTTCCAAACAATGGCCAAGCCAGGTCAAAAGTAAGTACCTGGCAGAAACCCAAATCGTAGCAACACTCCATACTCCAAATCCCAGGGCAAGCAGTTGCTTCCCATGTCTGTCTCAATAGCAGACTATGAACTTTACCTCCAGGAACTTGTCCAAACCTTTTTTAAAACCCAGGTACGCTAACCACTGTTACCATATCCTCTGGCAAAGAGTTCCAGAGCTTAACTATTGGTTGAGTGAAAAAATATTTCCTCCTATTTGTTTTAAAAGTATTTCCATATAACTTCCTCGAGTGTCCCCTATTCTTTGTTCTTTTGGAAGCAGTAAAAAATCGATTCGCTTCTACTCATTCTACACCACTCAGGATTTTGTAGACCTCAATCATACCTCCCCTCATCCATCTCTTTTCCAAGCTGTTTTGGAACCTATTACCATTATAACATTTCTGGGAAAGCTTTCACTTTTAAGCTTTCCAACAAACACCATTTCACTGATTCTCAAGAGCTGCTGCTACTTATTGAACATCTTCAAAGTTCCCAGTGGTTTCTCACAGTTCAGAGACCCAGATATTGGCAGGAAAGGCTCACTGGGTCCGCCCAGTCTGGCTCCTTGTGTCTGCCTCCTGGGCTGTTAACAGGTTTCCCCTTCACCCCTCCTTTACTTCTCTTCTTAGTCAGTCTTTACCCTGAGCAGAGATTTCAACACGTCTGCTCTTGCTTGCAAAGTATTTCGAAAAGGACCCCCTCCCCTCCCCTCCTAAGGGCTGGCTTAACCATTAGGCAAACTTGGAGGTTGGCTGTAGTCTAAGGAAAGCCAGAGGTCCTGGCAACAGTAGAAACTTCAAACTCTATCAAGTCTATAATTTTACCACACCACTTTTCAAACAGCTCCATTACCTGGATAAATGGCATTTGGAAATCAGTCTCATGCTTTCTCTATATATATAAAGTTAAAGATTGAACAGAATGATGTCCGCTAATGCTTTTTTTAAATTTGTTTTTGTGATAATTTATTATCAAAATCTGGGGGGGGGGGGGGGGGAATTGCATAGGACTCAAGCTTTACTTAGGGCCCTTTGGAAAATCATCACAGAAGAGTCAGGAAAGTGTTCCATATTCTGTGCCCTGTCACAGGCAGAGAGGATCGTCTGCTGATTCCCAGATCTGAAGAGCTGACAGCTTGCACTATGTAATGCAAATGTAAAGTGACCAGAAAGGGAAGAATGTAAGACAGGAAAGGAGAGAAGGCAAACAGAACATCAAGTGACTATTTACAAATCAGATAAATGGTTACTTAAGGGTCCTTTTACTAATGCTGAATGTCCTATTTTATAACTATGGGCCACTGGCTCTTACATTTAGTAAAAGGGTCCTTTAAATCCCATCCTGACCTAAGCCTAAGAGGAGCCCTTAATCTCACCTTGAATGACCTAATTCCGGGCACTACACAAACTACCCCTCTCTGGACACAGTAGCTGTCCACTATCCAGCTGAATTCGTAAGGTACCTTCCATGGCCCTTCTGTCACTTTGTAGTCTCGATAACTTGGAATCCTGCTACTTCTTTGGATTCTGCCAGGTACTTGTGACCTTTTTTTAAACCCAGGTACGCTAACCACTGTTACCATATCCTCTGGCAAAGAGTTCCAGAGCTAGACTGGAAAAAGTTGAAAGCAGGATAATGGGCTCAATGGACCTTTGGTCTGACCCAGTATGGCTATTCTTGTTAATTCATCTGCAATCTTAAGGCTGCTATTAGGCAAATATAAATGACATTACAGTAATCTAATTTAACACTAGTGCCACAGTGACCTTTAATTAGGTTTGCCTTATTCAAATAACCCTGTAATTTACAAATTAATCATTAAGCTATATATATAGCTACGTCATGCAAGGTTCCACATTAGGAGTCACGGAACAAGAAAGGGATCTAGGTGTCGTCGTTGATGATACGTTGAAACATAGTAACATAACATAGTAGATGACGGCAGAAAAAGACCTACATGGTCCATCCAGTCTGCCCAAGACAAACTCATATGTGTATACCTTACCTTGAATTTGTACCTGTCCTTTTCAGGGCACAGACCATATAAGTCTGCCCAGCAGTATTTCCCGCCTCCCAACCACCAGTCCCACCTCCCATCACCGGCTCTGGTACAGACCGTACAAGTCTGCCCTCCCCTATCCTCTCCTCCCCTATCCTCTCCTCCCAATCACCACCCCCTCTTCCCCCCCACCTGCTCCGCCACCCAATTTCAGCTCAGTGTGCTGCTGTGGCTAAGAAAGCAAATAGAATGTAATGTATTATTAGGAAAGGAATGGCAAAGGAGTGGAGGAGTGGCCTAGTGGTTAGGGTGGTGGACTTTGGTCCTGGGGAACTGAGGAACTGAGTTCGATTCCCGGCACAGGCAGCTCCTTGTGACTCTGGGCAAGTCACTTAACCCTCCATTGCCCCATGTAAGCCGCATTGAGCCTGCCATGAGTGGGAAAGCGCAGGGTACAAATGTAACAAACAAAACAAAAATGAGGATGTTATAATGCCTTTGTATCGCTCTATGGTGTGACTGCACCTCGAATATTGTGTTCAATTCTGGTCGCTGCATCTCCAAAAAGATATAGTGGAATTAGAAAAGGTGCAGAGAAGGGCAACGAAAATGATAAAGGGGATGGGACGACTTCCCTATGAGGAAAGGCTAAAGTGGCTAGGGCTCTTCAGCTTGGAGAAAAGGCAGCTGAGGGGAGATATGATAGAGGTCTATAAAACAATGAGTGGAGTTGAACGGGTAGGTGTGAAGCATCTGTTTATGCTTTCCAAAAATACTAGGACTAGGGGGTATGCGATGAAGGTACAATGTAGTAAATTTAAAACGAATCAGAAAAACATTTTCTTCAGTCAATGTGTAATTAAACTCTGGAATTCGTTGCCAGAGAATGTGCTAAAGGCGATTAGCTTAGCTGAGTTTAAAAAGGTTTGGACGGCTTCCTAAAGGAAAAGTCCATAGACCATTATTAAATGGACTTGGGGAAAATCCACTGTTTCTGGGATAAGCAGTATAAAATGTTTTGTACTTTTTGGGGATCTTGCCAGGTATTTGTGACCTGGATTGGCCACTGTTGGAAACAGGATGCTGGGCTTGATGGACCTTTGGTCTTTCCCAGTATTTATTTGTTGCATTTTTATCCCACATTTTCCCACCTATTTGCAGGCTCAATGTAGCTTACATTGATCCGTCATGGTGATTGCCATTCCAGAGTGAAAGATACAAGTGGTATTACATAAAGAACATAAGTGATATAGAAGAATTAAGCAAACGGGTATAAAGAGATCAAATTTGGAATAATAGATACAGTGGTAATGCGTTACAGTTCATATAATATGTTAAAGTTTAAAAAATGGGTCGATACAGTATGCCTTGTTGAAAAGGTAAGTCTTCAGTAATTTCCAAAAGTTGGTTAAGTCGCTCATTTTTTTCATGTCAAGTGGTAATGCATTCCATAGCTGCGTACTTATGTAGGAAAAGCTAGATGCATGTGTTAATTTGTATTTTAGTCCTTTGCAGCTGGGGAAGTGTAGATTCAGGAATGTGCGTGCTGATCTTTTAGTGTTCCTGGGTGGCAGGTCTATGAGGTCTAACATGTAGACCGGGGCATCACTGTAAATGATTTTATGAACCAGGGTGCAGACCTTGAACATAATACGTTCTTTAAGTGGAAGCAATAAGTATGGCAATACTTATGTACTTATGTAAACATAACAACCAACCATTTAAATTTGCTTTAATCCTGGCAGCTGAAGCCTTCATCATGCATCATGCATTCTGCATCCTGCAAAGGGAGGCTTAGTCAGTGCTTTCCGGACATCAACAGAGCAGCTTCAAACTATGCTGACCCAAACAATCTATGAGGATATCCTACATTCCTGCAAATGACTAAGGGCCACATCCTGAGAATGAGACAAAAACGCTATTCGTATATCAGCAAGAATTGTGGCCACAGAGAGATTAAAAAACTAAACAAGCTAATTTATACCAGATACATTTGTTTATGAGCAACCAATGAAGTTCAGCCTTTAGTGGAGTAACACTATCGAACTTTAATTCAGCAGTGGTATTATTCACCAACTGTAGTCTTAAGTTGAATCATAACATTACAGTTCAGTGAATTATAATAATCCAATTCTGGGAGTAAGGTTATTGATTGAACCACTAAAATTTTGTGCAGATAAATATGACCTTATAGCCCAGAGCTGTCTCAATCTAAGGAGTGGAGGAGTGGCCTAGTGGTTAGTGTGGTGGACTTTGGTGCTGGGGAACTGGGTTAAATTCCAGGCACAGGCAGCTCCTTGTGACTCTGGGCAAGTCACTTAACTCTCCATTGCCCCAGGTACAAATAAGTACCTGTATATAATATGTAAGCTGCATTGAACCTGCTATGAGTGGGAAAGCGCGGGGTACAAACGAAACAAAATAATAAAGATCAAATTCCTCCATCATTTTAGCTCAAGGTTCCAAATAAATGTAAAAAAAAAAAAAAAGAGGGGAGAGGACTGAGCCTTGAGGGACTCCATATTAACTGGAAAGATCCCAGAGTATAACATTTTCCAATGTATTATTTGGAATTTATCCATTAGGAACTTGAAACTATTGTAGTGCTATAGCTGTCACATCTAACTGCTACAGCTGTATTAACAGAAGAATATGGTTAACAGCGTGACAAGCTGTGGATAAATCCAACTGTACATGACCAGCTTGGACCCAAATACTCTCTCCATAGTGTATAATAGGGCTGAAAGTCTTCCTGAGCAGGGTGCAATATCTCCCAGCATTCAACATACTTCCACAATTGTTTATGTACCACTTTTTCAGTTATTTTTGCCAAGTGGCAAATTTGACACAATACAGAGATGGCAAGACGCTTCCCTCAGTCTGACTTCCCTCTTTAACCCATTAGTGCCTAATGTTCCCATAAGCCATATGGGAACAAATTGATGGGAACATTGGGCACTAATGGGTTCATTCTGGTGTAGCCAAGGCCTATACTGTAGATAATGAGATAGAGCCATTATTTTTCATACACATTTGAAGGACCTTTTATTTACAAAGATTGTTGGTGGGAGGTTAGAGTAAAAATGAGATGTGTTTAAAGTTTTAATTATCTTGAAGGATTTTAAACTGGGTGTTTGAAGTTTAGTTTACATAGCTTATTGTTAGTTAAATGTTATTAAACTTAATTCTTTTGTGTTTCTTGGTGTATGTTTGTGTGTTTATGTATGTGAATTGTAAGATATAGAGATATGACAAGCAGATACATTTTAAACAGTGAAATGAGAGAGTGGCAAAGACTCTGCAGGGCTAAGGAGAAGACCACTGCTGGCCTCAGGTGGCCACAGGCCATTTTTGCTGTGCGCTAAGGCCCTTTTTAGCACAGCAGGTAAAAATGCTGAAAAAAAAAAAAAGACATGACCATGCGTTAAGATTTCACTTACTGTGTGGCCATGCGGGGAGGGGGGAGGGGAACACTTACCACCACTCATTGAGGTAGCACATGGTGCTGCTTGATCACAGTCAGATTAACACCTGTGGAAATATTTTTTTAATATTTCCGCTAGCACCGGAAATGCCGCATGCTAGGGGTGGAACTGCTGCCGGCACCCGCATTGGGCCAGCAGTAGCTCCAGATTAGCGCATGGTAAACTCGCGGTACGCTTACTGCCACTTTGTAAAAGAGCCCCTAAATGAAGTGGCCTCAGGACAGAGCCACTCACAACTGGGACTGAGCAAAGATAATCTGGACACAGCAGGAGCAACAGAGAACCAGACCCTCTTTCCTGCCCTCACCAGGTCACTTGGGGGCACCGTTTTCAGACGTTCTAAGAATGGGAATGTAGAAATATATCTTAATCTTCTGTGGTGTACTCTGAAAAAATTCATACCAGGGGGGGGGGGGGGGAGGAGGCAGCTGGAAAAAATAAGGTTGTCTGAAAATTTAATCTTCTATGAAAAATCAAAACGGTAACTTGATCCATTTTAGAGGGCAAAATTACTTCAACTCATCCATAATAGAGAAGAAAACACTAAAAAAAAAAAAAACCTAGTCCAGACTCAGATTCAATCATCTGTTTCAGACAAGGCAGTTCCTACCTCCAACTCCAAAACCACAGCAAGTGGTTATTAGTGAGGACTAAAAAAAGTCAGGAGTCTTGAGCAGTAGCAGCCTCCTTACATGGCATTCTCCCTACAGACACTTCCAGGAATGCTGCATTTCTGCTATTACTTTGCTGTCATCACTTCTGTGCTTTCTTCTAACAAAACCATGATGTAATGCACACATGCTTTCCAGAAACAGGACTCCCTCACAACAAGGTCACAGCCAAGAAAAGGGCAGAAAGGTTTCTTCACAGACTGCTTGGAAAGGGTTCATGTAAGTGAATAAGCACTGACTATTAACCCCCACAGAGCTAAGAAAGAGGAAAGGATCAGGGGGAAAACAGACAATTAATTGCTTAAGAGATCCTCCCAGAGTTTAACTTGGGGGGGGGGGGGGGGGGGGCTGGCAACCAGATCCTTCTATCATAGTCCTGGTAATGCAGCTGTCGGACCATTCAGCAAAAAAAACAAAACAAAAACAAATATCTAACGTCCCAACAAGAAGATTAATCAAAAGAAGAAATAGGACAGTATACGGGTACGAGAAGTCTGGAATATGTCACCAATAGCATAAAGCAAAACCTTATCATAAATCATATCATAAGAATGTAAGAGCAGCCATACTGGGTCAGACCAATGGTCCATCTAGCACAGTATCCTGTTTTCCAAACAGTGGCCAAGCCAGGTCTCAAGTACCTGGCAGAAACTCAAATCGTGGCAACACTGCATACTACAAACCCCAGCGTAAACAGTTGCTTCCCAAGTCTGTCTGAATAGCAGACTATGGACTTTTCCTTCAGGAATTTGTCCAAACCTTTTTCAAACCCAGATACACTAACCGCTGTTACCACCTCCTTCAGCAAAGAGTTCCAGAGATTAACTATTCATTGAGTGAATAAATATTTCCTCTTATTTGGTTTTAAAAGTATTTCCATATAACTTCCTCAAGTGTCCCTTAGTCTTTGCATTTTTGGAACGAGTAAAAAATCGATGTGCTTTCTACTCATTCTACACCACTCAGGATTTTGTAGACCTCAATCATATCTCCCCTCATTCCTCTCTTTTCCAAGCTGAAGAGCCCTAACCTCTTTAACATTTCCTCATATGAGAGGAGTTCCATCCCTTTTATAATTTTGGTTGCTCTTCTTTGAACCTTTTCTAATTCTACAATATTTTTTTTTTTTTGAGATATGGCAACCAGAACTGAATGCAATACTCAAAGTGAGGTTGCACCATGGAGCGATACAGAGGCATTATAGTATTTACAGTCTTATTCACCATCCCTTTCCAAATAATTCCTAGCATCCTGTTTGCTTTTTGCGGCTGCTGCTACACACTGAGCAGAAGATTTTTATCTACAACACCACCTAGATCTTTTTCTTGGGTGCTGATCCCCAATTTGAACCCTAGCATCAGGTAACTATGATTTGGATTATTATTTCCAATGTGCATCACTTTGCATTTGTCCACATGAAATTTCATCTGCCATTTGGATGCCCAGTCTTTCAATTTCCTAAGGTCTTCCTGCAATATTCCACAGTCTGCACGTGTTTTAACAACCTTGAATAGTTTTGTATCATCTGCAAATTTGATCACCTCACTCGTCATTCCAATTTCCATATTAGTTATAAATATGTTAAATAGCACCTATCCCAGTACAGATCCCTGAGGCACTCCACTGTTAACCCTCCTCCACTGAGAGAAATTACTATTTAACCCTACCCTCTGTTTTCTGTCCACTAACCAATTCCTAATCCACAGCAGAATCTTGCCTCCTACCCCATGAGTCTAATTTTCTCAGGAGTTTCTCATGAGGAATGTTATCAGAAGTTTTCTGAAAATTTAGATTCACTACATCAACCAGCTCACCTTTATCTCATTGGAATCTATAAAAAAGAAGACACACTCCAGATTCGACCTCAGCACATACAGGACCCTCCCATACTCACTAGTCACCCCAGATCCCTCCTCCTCAGCAAGTACAGGACCCTCCCACACTCACTAGACACCCCAGATCCCTCCTCCTCAGATAGTGCAGGACCCTCCCAGTCACTAAACATCCCAGATTCCTCCTCCTCCCTCCCTCACTAGTTACCCCAGATCCCTTTTGCTCAGACAATACAGGACCCTCCCAGTCACTAAACACCCCAGATCCCTCCTCCTCCCACACTCACTAGTCACCCCAGATCCCTCCTCCTCAGACAGTGCAGGACCTTCCCACCAGAGGCGCAGCCAGGTTCTGATCTCAGGGGGAGCAGACTTTTATAAAATAGGTGCCGGTTGGTGTCAGCTAGCCAGCAGTGTCTGTGTTGTTGCTCAGGTGCTATGGCGGGCAATGATTAATACAGGCTGTCTCTGTTGCGTCCTGCCTACAAGGAAACAGTAAGTTACATCAGGAGGCAGGACGCAGAAGAGGTCCCTGGATTGGCCAGAGCAGGTAACCTGTTTTCTTAACTACAAAGTAAAAATATTAAAGAATAGCACACACATTCCTTCCACTGCTAGACACCTTGTTTAAATCAGATGGGCTTTTGTTTGTGTGGTGACTGGCAAGAGGGTACTCCAGGACTGCCCTAGAACACAAAACTTACCACACCATAACAGCCCTAACCCACCTTTCAGAAGACAGTGCTATATATATTACACCGGACTGTGGAGCACCATTATACCTACTATTGGGAAACTGGTACAAACTGCACTGTTACACATTTCTACACAGACACTACATGCTGGCAGAATCCTTCACCTCAGTCACACATACAGAACATGGACAGACCCTCATCTATATAAACATAAGATTAGCCATACTGGGTCAGACCAATGGTCCATCTAGCCCAGTATCCTGTTTCCAACAGTGGCCAACCCAGGTCACAAGCACCTGGCAGAAACCGAAATTGTGACATCATTTCACTCTACCAAGAATAGGGAGCCACAAAAATTTTTTTTTTTTTTTTTAAATAGAGACCCCCCCCCCCCCCCCACACACACACACACACTCTGTCCAAGGAAGCCAGACTCTATAGACAGTGCAATACTGGTAAAAAAGAGACAGAAATGCATTTTCTCCTGTACATTTTACAAAGCAGGTACATCTCAGTCCTTACAAAGTACTAAATAAAATTTTCTACCTTTGTTGTCTGGGAATTTGGATGGTCCCAGTCTTTTGTTTACATGTTCCATGAGTCAGTCTTACAAATTATTTTCCAGGTTGGCCTTTCCATTTCTTCTCTCGCCTCTTGTCTTCTTCCTTTCCTTCTCTAAATCTGTTTGGCACTGATTTTACATTTTATGTCCCCACTATCAAATAGCTGTGTATACAGCTGCCACATGATGCAGTTCCAGAAGGGAGATTTTTCAACCAGTCCTTGTGAACTTGCATCCCAAATTCATATGGGATTTGCAGTCCCTGATTCTACCCATCAAAATCTGTGCTGCAGTACATCCAAAATGACTTAATAAAATGCACTCGGACCCTTCTACTGTTGTTTGAACAATGTATTTTCTCATTTGCTTTGGTCCCGCTGTCTCTTTTCTGTTTTTCTCTGTTTCTTCTGCTTTTACAGGGTCTTTTGCCCATCTGACATTTCTTCTGTCTCCAAGTGCACCATCCTTCTTTCCTCTGCACCACTATTTGTTCTGTCCAGCATCTCCCTTCTGTGTCCCTTGTCCCTATCCTACCCCCAAGTTCAGCATCTGCCATTTCTGTGTCCCCATCTCCAACCCTCCCTTTTCAGCACAAGCCCAGGGCCGTGCTTAGGGTCTCTGGTGCCCCCCTGCAGACTATCAGTTGGCACGCCCCCCCGGACCTGCCTGGTTCCAAGGCACGTGAAGAGCTGGGCGGTACCAAAGAGCTGAGTGCTGCTCCCCCAAGCTGCCGTCTGGGGCGCGATGGAGGAAATGGTTGGGTTTGGCCTGAGCCTCCTCCGCTCCATCCCCGATTCCCCGGCACTTTAAATTTACTTCTCTCCGCCTCCAGCTCCGTCTGTGCAGCGTCAGTGAAAGCGCTGCCTGACGTCTCTCCACCAGCCTTCCCTTCGCTCGTTCATTCCCTCTGTGTCCCACCTTCTTCTGATGTAATTTCCTTAAGGGCAGGACACAGAGGGAATGAACGAGCGAAAGGAAGGCTGGTGGAGAGATGTCAGACAGGCAGCGCTTTCACTGATGCTGCACAGACGTCGGAGGCAGAACGAGGTAAATTTAAAATGCCAAATCGGGGATGGAGCGGAGTAAGGTTTAAAAAAAAAATACAACTTGACGGCACGGCGCCCTTGAAGGCAGACGCCCCCCTGCGGCGCTTACTGCGCTTACTGTGTTGGCACGGCCCTGCACAAGCCTACTTGGTCTCCTCATCTCCCCCTTTTCTAGCATTTGCCATCCAGGTGTCCCCATCTCTCCCTTTTTCTAGCATTGCCCTGTATCCCCATCTTCCCCCCTTTTCCAGCACTACCCCTGCATTACCATCTTCTCCCTTTTCCAGCATTACCTTTTTGTTCATATCTCACCCCTTTTTCACCATTGTCCCCATATCTCCATTTCCCCTTCCAGTGGTGCCCCTCTGTGTCCCTATCTCCTCCTCCCCTTTTCAGTAGTGCCCCTCTGTGTCCCTACCCCCCCCCCCCCATTTTCAGTAGTGCCCTGTGTCCCCATTTCTTCATTTTCCAGCACTGCCTCTTTGTGTTCCAATGTCCCTCTCCTCTCCCTGTCCAGTATTGACTGTGTCCTTCTCCCTCCCTGTCCAGCATTTACCCTTCCCTCTCCCCATGTTAACCTTCTTCCCAGTCTCTTTCAGCGCTCCCCATCCTCCTTGGGGTCACATGTCTCCCTGGCCTGCTCCCACGGTCCATCCTCTGGCAGCTCCAAGGAGGTTTAATAGACAGGAGACCAAGTGACATCAAAATGTTGAAACCAATTAGTCCAATCTCACTTTCCCCTTCCCCACACAGCTGTCATTGCTGTACTCTCAAAACAAAGCAAGCAAACCTATGAGCTGCTGCATCCACGTTGTCACTCTTTATTGTTAAAAAAAAAATCCTTTATCCTCCACCTTTTAAGACACTGCCTATCCTGCTGGATAGTGATGGCACAAGGAAAGCAAGTTTGGTCCAGTGAAGGCTAACTCAAAATAACCTGTTTCTTAGCTGGGCCCTAGCATTACCATATTAAAAATGCAACCATACCATGCCTATGTGGCTATGTTCCACTAATGTTAAACAATTAACTGGATTTCTTGAAAGGATTATATAAATGTAGGATGCATGACTAGGGGCACAAACATACACTTATTTATTAAATATCACAATTCCTCATGTACAGCCACAAAACAACTTTTTAGGGCAGATAGTGTTCCTTTTATTATCGACCAGATAGAGATAAGAGTTTTCAGTTTTGGCACAATATAAGTCATCATCACAAGAACAAAATATAAGAAAACCAGTGGACTGAATTAGGGGCTTATAGTCCATTTATGTTTAAACAAAAGATATCTGCATGAAACAAAATAGTTATTTTTATTTTGACTTATAAAACTACTTGCCCCTTAAACACGTTCAAAACAGAATAATCCCTTTGTGTATCTAAAAGATAAACGTCTACAAAACAGATGAAGATGTGATTCCATGTGCCCCAATGAAAGGAGAGTTTAATTCTACTTCCATTTAATTTCAGTATATTTTATCATCTTTATAACATCAGGCTTCCGAAGGCAGATTACAACTACAGTTAAGATGAACCCATCAGGAAACAGGATAGCCTCACTGAAATCTGGACATCTATATATAAGAAGTGAAGAAAAATGAGCACAAACTATAGACGTTATAATTGCAGTTTCTACCAGCTAGAATAATTTTTGAAGCTGTTTTTGTGATATTCAATTGTTATTTCTTTACTCCTCCACCTTTTAAGATGGAGCAACAATAAAGAATGACAAGGTGGGTGCAGCATCTCATAAGTTTGCTCGCTTTGTTTTGAGTGAACTGAAATGACGGCTGTGGGGGGGGGGGGGGGGGTGGAAAGTGGAAACAAATGGCTTCCTTGCTTACAGTGGAGTAGATGGGCTCACTTCCACTCTGGTCTTCGGCTGTCGGCAGCATTTTCTCCATTCTCTCCCCCCCCCCCCCCCCCCCCGAGTTTTGCATCTTTCTCCCTCTCTTCCTCGTCCGCATGGTCACTTTACTTCCCTGAAGCGTTGTTCTCCCTCTGGCACCGGTGATTCACAGCCTTCTGCCAGCGTCGGGGCCTCTCTTCAGGCGTGTCCCACCTCTGCGGAAAACAGGAAGTTGCATTTGAGTAGGCTCATGCCTGAGAAGAGGCCCCGACGCTGGCAGAAGGCTGACTGTGATTCGCCGGTGCCGGAGTTAGAACGCCGCTTCAGGGCAGTAAAAGTGACTGACCACGCGGACAGGGAGAGTGGGCAGAGGAAAAGATTGGAGACGCTCGGGAGGGGACAGAACAAACTATTGGGCAAGAGGTGCCATTTTTTCTAGAAATCTGTTTGGGGGAGCGACCGCTCTCTGTGTGCCCCACCTAGCCACATCATTTATTCCTTTTATATACCATTTCTTATTGCAATTACAAAACAGAACAGTTTACATTAAAAAATACATCTCATAACCAAATAGGAACTCCAGTCAAAAATAGGAAAGCCACTGCTTCCCACATTCACTGTGAGACCTATGTGCAGCAACCAGCAGAACCAGCTTAGTTAGGTGGTCGTCTTGAGCAGCAAGGAACAGCTGCAGTCAGATGAACACAATACATCCTGACAATCACAGAAACAAACACAGACTCAAAGAGAAATCATCCTTTTGCTGCTCTGCAGACTGGGCAGTGTCTTGGCGTGAGGCGAGGCTTTACCATCAATCAGTACCCAGGCCCACCCTAAACTCTGTCCACTGCACCAACCTTGCCTCCTGTGTCATTCAGCCAGAGGGACAAACCATCATCCTCACACAGAGTCCTGGTGCTACCAATCACACCCACTAGAAGCAATGCTAGTCCTCAGCTGTCAATCAAAGTCTCGTCTGCAGTCTTGCTCATTAACAGTAACACTAGTGCTAAGAGATGTATAGCTTTCCTCTCTTCCCTGCCCTCCCTTCCCATCCATGTCCAGCGATTCTCCTCTCTCCCCTGCTCTCCCATCCATGTCCAGCAATTCTCCTCTCTCCCATGCCCTCCCATCCATGTCCAGCGATTCTCCTCTTGCCCCTGCCCTCCCCTCTCCCATGTCCAGCGATTCTTCTTCCAGCCCATCCTCCTTCTCCACTACCTCCCAGCGTCGGACTCAGCAGCATGAACGGTGCAGGCAGAGATTGAAAGAAGCTGTCAGCATCGGAGCTTCCCTCTGCGAGTCCCACCTATGCGGAAACAGGAAGTTGAAACAACATAGCCGGGACTCGCAGAGGGAAGCTCTGACGCTGACAGCCTCTTTCAATCGCTGCCTGCACCATTCGCGCTGCTGAGTGTTAAAAAAAAAAAGTAAGTAGGGGACTGAGAGGCAGTGGTGTAGCCAGACTGCCAATTTTGGGTGGGCCTGAACCCAAAGTGGGTGGGCACAAAATGTTCTCTCTACCCCCCTCCCCCAGCAAAATTTAGTCACACTAATCAGATGCATTTGTCACACAGGGGTAAGTGCTGCTTTTCAGTGCATCAGGTTTCAGAAAATAATTTATTTAATAGCCTAACACCCTTTTCAATGAGCTTTCAGAGGCCAAAACCTCCTGCCTCAGGTCAGTATAATGCTGTTATGGTATCCTCTCCTGACCTAAGGAAGTATTGGTCTCTGAAACATTATTAACACAGGTACCATATTACTTGATCCTAAATTAAAAATAAAATTATTTTCTTTATCTTTGTTGTATGGCCATTTACTTTTTCTCATTGTGTTGCTCCCAGTCTCTAGATTCTGCTTTCCTTCATTTTCGCTTAACTCTTCTGCGCCATTTGTCATGTTCTCTCCTTTTTCTTTGCTTTCTTCAATATTTTTCAGCCGCTCTGTCCAGATTTAATTCTTACTATCCATTCTTTAATTTCCTTCATCTACCTATGGCTTTTAATCTTTTCCTCACCCTTGTTCTCCCCATGCCCCTTCCTCTTATTCTCCAGTCTTTTTCTACTCTCCTTTTCCATCCAGCAACTTTCTCTCCCCATCCTTCCAGTGTCTCCCCTCTTTCTCTCCCCATCCTTCCAATGTCTCCCCTCTTTCTTTCGGCATCCTTCCATCCAGTGTCTCCTCTTTCTCCCTACCCTTCCATCCAGCATCTTCCCTCTTTCTCTCCCCATCCTTCCACCCATCTACCTTCTCTACTGATCCATCTAATGTCTCTCTTCCCCTCCTTCTATCCAGTGTCTATCTCTCTACCCTTTTCTGTTCAGTGTCCCTTCTCTCTCCACATCCTTCCAGTCTCTCCCCTTTCTCTCTGCATCCATCTCCACCTTTCTCTCCCCATCCTTCCGTTTTCTCTCTTTCTCTCCCCATCCTTCCGTTTTCCCTCTTTCTCTCCCCATCCTTCCGTCTACCCCCCTCTCCCGATTCTTCCATCCAGTGTCTCTCTCTCTATCCCCTTCTTTCCATCCAGGCCCGCCCGCCCACCCACCCAACACTGACCTGCCAAGTCTCCTGCGAAACACGCAGTGCCAGCTTCCATTTCCGGCCACTGCTGCTTCTCCTGTTGAGCAGCAGCGGCCACTACACAAACAAAAAGTGCTACCAAAAAATGTTTTTAAAAAGCAAGCGCGGCAATGCAGACAGCCATCAGGCATTGTCTGTTGGCTCTGTAGCCGCTCTTCTCGCCTCTCACGTTGCTGCGCTCCTCCGGGGTTGTCCTCCAGGGGCAGTGACGTGAGAGTTGAGAGGAGCGGCTGCAGGGCCGACAGCCCCTGCCTGATGGCTGTCTGCATTGCCGAGCTTGCTTTTTAAAAACATTTTTGGTAGCACTTTTTGTTTTTGTAGCGGCCGCTGCTGCTCAACAGGAGAAGCAGCAGTGGCCAGGAAATGGGAGCTGGCGCCGTGTGTTTCGCAGGAGACTTGGCAGGTCAGTGTTGGGTGGGCGGGCCTGGAGGGAAAGTGGCTGGGCCTGGGCCTTTCAGTGAAAGGAAATGCAGGACTCGCCGGGGTGTTGCCGGGGGGGGGGGGGGGGGGGGGGGGGCAAAAAAGGTGCTGGTACGCCATATCGTTGCGTACCAGCACATAAAAAGCACTGTATATATGTATCCAAAGTGGCCTAACACAAGGCAATTGCATTACTTTTGCCAGAATAATACATTAAGTATTTAAGGTCAAGACACACCTCCAATCCTGTCCTCTGGTAGCAATCCCGGCCCGAGCTACCACTGGAGATTGGCCTGAAGTTCCAGCTCTTCAACTCTAATCCATGTAAACACATCTATAACTATGGCCAGCACATAAGTGACTGGCACCTGGGTAGCAAGAAATTTGAGCCTGACTTGAGGTGTAACGTAGTAGTCTTCTGCCTTTGGGGTATGAGCTCTTTCTTTTTACCAGTATATACAAATTGTATGTTACCTGCTGCTTAAAAGCGGCTCCAGCTGTTCGATACAATGTGTCATCAGGCCTGTAATAGTTCCTCCAAATACAGTCACAGCCAAGCCAATACTGCAGGACTCACTACATAGAAATGTTTTTATTAGAAAGATACACTTGTACAAAACAAATTCTGGTTTTGATATTTTTATTAGGTTATTTTTTTTCCTTTTATGTTCTCTACATTGAAGAGAATTGTCTGCCAGTGCTTTGATCCAACCCCCTCCTTTGCCAGAAATGCTCCCTTCACTGGCACGCTAGTGGCACAAGTGCAGCCCAGAGTTAATACAGCTTGGCAGCTTCCTCCTTCTGCATGGGGTGGCAGAGTCTTCACCAGAAGGAACAGAAAGTCATAACTTCTCAATGTGGTCATGGACTTCAATGGACACACTAAACTCATCTCATATATACTTATATTCAGTCGCACAGTAAAATGCACATATCCACAGTTCATCCTTAGAAGTCCATGGAGCTGTGTGCCAGATAGTCTTTACGTCCAATGTTACTGACTTGTTTGGTCTGCATTGCTTCCAGCTTCGGGCAGTCTGTGATGCGATGTCCCAAACCCCCACAGAAAGCGCAGCCCCTCTCTCCTGCAACAGCAAAAGAGTCAGTAAGGGGGGGGGGGGGGGGGGTAAGGCAGTGCACAGGAAAGTCATATAGCTTCTTTATTACAAAGCTCAGACACTTACCTCCAATGTCCAGCATGGATTCATCACCATTGTTGAGCACCTGTAGGACAGGAGGAAGTTTCTGCCTAGCTTCCAGTAACAAGGCCTTCAAATCCATCAGCACAGATTCATCTGATGAGAGAGCAGAGTCACAGATCCAAAACAGCTTTCTCAAAATCACCTCATGACAGCTGTTATTGGGATGAGGCAGCTAAGCAGCGCTTAATGAAGCTATGTGGCCAGTAGGGACCTGATCTATATGTCAGTTTTCAGTAAGAGCCCCTCCAGCACTGGGGGCAAAAGAGAAGAGCGAGAACTCCTCTGACTTACACTGGGGGCAAATGGGCAAAAGAAGCATCTCATCTCTCGCTACTAGCATAGAAAGTCTGGAATGAATCAATAAGTGCAGGATAACGGAAAAGAACAGCTTCAAAGAAAGCCCACCCTCCTCAGCCCTACCAGCCTTCCCTCCAGTCTCACCACAAGCCTTGTTGATGAATGTGGTCGCAATGCCAGTGTTGCCAGATCGCCCTGTACGGCCAATCCTGTGAACTGGAAAAGACAGCAGAACGTTAGAAGTTAGGTTTTATCCCCTGCAGATATCCCACCACAACACAGTAATAAAGCCCCAAATCTTTCAACAGCCAGACAAACTGTCACACGATATTCAGAGTCACGAGGTCCTGACTCTGAAACCTACCCAGCTCCATGCACTCCACTCTTCCCCCACAAGAAAAGCGAGACCTCAATTGCAACCATCCCTTTAAGAAAGGTAAAGCCCTGGTCCAGATACTCCTGCCGGAGCCCTGCCTCATTTACACATTATACAGCATCTATGATAAAAAGTCTCCATCTCCCATTACCATAATTTTCTATCTCCTCTGGCATGTCATAGTTGATCACATGTTGAATGGCAGGGAAGTCCAGGCCTTTAGAGGCCACGTCAGTGGCGACCAGAACATCTTTCTTTCCTTCCCTGAATGCTTCAATGGCTTTGGTTCTTTCTTCTTGGTCTGGAAAACAGAAAGGGATTCAGCCTGCTACAGTGCTGGTTACCGTACCCGGCTCTCGCTGCAGCGGAAGACGCAGGTAAGACACAGATGCAGTTACTGGGCTCAAAGAGAAAGAAAGAGAAAATGTCCTGAGAGCGAAGACTGCACTGGCTTCAGACTAGGCCTCTCTCCTGCAAGTCTACGATTAATACAGTTCACCTAATATTCCAACCTTTTCATGGAGCATGTTCCAGCGTCTGTACATCAAGCCTTCCGTGTTTGTCCTTACTCACCCTTCCCTCCATGGATGGCTACAGCTTCTACACCTTTCAGTAAAAGATATTCATGAATGGCATCCACATCCGCCTTCTTCTCTGCGAATATCAGCACCTGTCACAGGAAAGGACTGAAAACTAGCATCAAACACAGCGCAAAGATCCTCTATCAAACTACAAACCAGATTAACAGCACCTGATGCAGATGATTTGAGAAAAAACAGGGAGCATAAGGATTGGTGACTTTTAAATAAACATTCTGTTATGTAATTCCAGTGGGATTACTTTTTAACTTAAACCAAAGTTTTAAGCTTTTTTTATTGTGAAAGAATACAAGAATCTAGATCTTCTCCTGGCGGATCCCCAGCCAGTTGGGTCTCAAGATATCCACAATGCATATGCATTTTGCCCCATCAGCTGCACCCCCTCCCTCCCTTTGAACTAAGCCTCTAACACTGCTGTACTATTACCCACACCCCCTCCCTGCGAACTGAGTCTCTAACACTGCTGCCCCATAACCCGCACCCCCTCCCTGTGAACTGAGCCTCTAACAATGCTGCCCCATAACCCGCACTCCTTCCCTTCCTGCGAACCGAGCCTCTAGCACTGCTGCCCCATCAGCCACACCCCCTCGCTCCCTGCAAAGTGAGCCTCTAACACTGCTGTCCTATCACCCACACCCCCTCCCTCTTGTCCTTGACCACTTAACTAGTAACATACACAACTCTCCATGTTGAGTCAGTAACTTTCTGCCTCATTGCCTGCACACTATACCTACCGGTGGGGGTGTCTTCTGGAGACATTCCAGGAGATAAACCATCTTCGCTTCCTCTTTAACATACTCCACTTCCTGCGGAAAAGAACCCATTCATTAAGCACCACAGGAGTAGCTCCAACAGGTAAACACTGAGCAGACTATGCCAGAAACTATAGAAACCAGACAAACCGTAACTTGTAATTGCTGTTCAATCAGTCCCATGATCTGTATCACGTGCTGAGAAGTTCTGGTTCAGTTGTTTGTATTTAAAACTTAGCTAGAGAGGATCACGTGATGCAGTGAGAGGAGGCAGACGTGTTTTCTGCCTTCTGCTCGAGGGTCCCATCCTCAATCCCTTGGAATTGACACGGAAAGACCCGAATTGCCCTGCCTTTTGCCTGGAGTGAAACCTGGTGGAGCATATGGACAGATATCTCACGCCGAAAGGTAGAATGGCTGCAAAAACGGCTAAAAAAGGGGCAGATAGAGCCAAAGCTGCAGAGGACAAGATGGCGGACCAGGGACAGGTCCCGCAGCTTACCTGTACCGAGGCAGCTATAGCAGAATTGACTAACGCGGTGGTACTTGCTTCAGAACCGCGCCTGCAACGTCTATCAGAGCAGCTGACCGGTATTTCACAAATCACGACGGACTTATCCCGGCGGACGGGAGAATTAGAGTGCCGCGTGTCAGATCTGGAAGATGGCGCCCAGGGGAATAGCGCGGAACTGACAAGACTCCAAGAGCTGGTGGTGGAACAGCAGAACAAGTTAGAGGACCTGGAAAACAGGTCTCGGCGAGATAATCTTCGCTTCCTAGGCATTCCTGAGACTGTTCCGGAGAGATCCCTACGTCGGGTGATGGAGAGTTGGATGAGCCCGATGGTGGTGAGAGATGAAGAGACGGACCCGGTCAAGCTCGAGCGTGTGCATCGCCTGGGAGCGGCTCGAGCTGGTGAAAGACGCCCTAGAACAGTAATAGTGAAGTTCCTCAACTCGGCTCAGAAAGAAGCATTTCTTCAGTATTATCGCCAGCATAAGGAGGACGTTTGCTATGAGGGAGCCCAGGTGCGAGTCTATCAAGACTATTCAGGCGGCCCTTGCGGCGAAGCGCCGCCGGTACGCAGAGGTTTGCACGCGCTTGATTGAGAGGAAATACAAGTTTCAAGTTCGTTATCCAGCGGTGTTAAAGATTCTGCATAACGGACAGTGGCGCTCGCATGAGACACCGGAGAGTGCGATGTCCTGGCTCAATGGAGAACCGGAGCAGCAAGAGGCAGGAGAGTGAGCTCGGAGAGGCCATAACGGTGACCGGATTAAAGAAATTGAGCGTATTGCCCCGAGGAGTTGGTAATGACAGAGAAAGACTTGTATTTGGACACTTTTGTGGCACTGTTTCCCCTGAGTTCTTTTACTGCACCTTAAAGATTTTTGGGGGGGTGGGTACGTGGGGGGGGGGGGGTGAATGAGTGTCTGATAGTGTGTAAAGTTAAGTGTAAGGGTGTAATGTGGTCTGATCGGGGCAGAGAGCAGAGGTGGTGTATGTAGAGTGAGGTGTGCGGGGACAATAAAGAGTGGATTATGCAACATAGGTAGGGTGAATGTTGGGAGAGCTGAGGGTTGTGTGTAACAAACGGAAGAGGGTGCCTTACAGTTTTAGGCATGGCTAATGGGCATGCATTGGTAATGAGGGAGGATGGGACTCCTCCTGGCATCATTGAGTGATCACAGACAGGCTTCTCTGTGGCTACATGGAGAGGAATGGTTCTGAGAGGGGTAGGGGGGGGATGGGGGAAAGGGGGGGTGGGGGGTTGGATTGTGGGAGGGGGGAAGGGCAGTTGGGTCTCGTGTATTCCATGGTGTCTGATGGAGGTTTTAGTGTTGTGTTGGGGGCTGGTGGGGTAAGAGAGATTTTTGCAAGAGAGGTCAGGGTTTTGGGCTCTAGGGCGAAGGCTGGGCGCCCGGGAGTTCTGGACCATCAGAGAGCTTGGGTCTTTGTTAAAGTGCAGATCCGAGATCCTGGCTAAGCTACCACTGCCTAGAATAATATCTTGGAATGTGTGTGGCATCACTTCTCCTATTAAGCGCACAAAAATTTTAGCGGCTCTTCAGCGTCACAATGCCTCCATAGCTTGTTTACAAGAAACTAAATTATCTGACGTAGAACATGTAAAATTAAAACAGCGATGGGTGGGGGACTGTTTCTTTGCGTCAGCCACAGGTAAAAAGGGGGGAGTAGCGGTATTGGTACACGAAAACATGCAAGGTCATGTCAAGGTGGTGTCACGCGATGGGAAGGGTCGTTATATTTTATTGAAGATGAATGTTATGGGGCAGGACTTCTATCTACTAAATGTTTACGGACCCAATTTGTACGACCACTCATTTTTCCAGCACCTGGTGCGCCTGGGAATACAACATGCATCAGCGCCTTGGGTAGTGGTGGGCGATTTTAACCAGGTTATGGATGCTCTTCAGGATCGCTCGGCCCAGTCCTCGGGAACGGTAATGGGAGGGGGGAAAGGCTTACCCTACTTGTGTCAAGTTTTAAATTTGGTAGACCCGTGGCGGCTGTGCAATCCCAGTGCCCGAGACTATACTCACTTGTCACGAGCACATGGTACTTGGTCCAGACTGGACTACATATTGGTGTCGGCACCCCTGTTTCCACAGGTGGTACGATCGGAAATTGGCCCGATGGAGGTCTCGGACCACGCAATGATTTGGGTAGACATGGATCTGGGTGAGGAGCGGCTGAGACAGCGATTGTGGAGATTCCCGTCATACTTGATAGAAGATGATAACTTTAAGGAATATTTGCAGAAAAAGTGGTCGCTCTTTGCTGATGCGAATGGTTCCCATATTTCAGATGCTAGGTTATACTGGGACACTGCCAAGGCGGTGTTGCGTGGGGATATAATAGCATATATGTGTGCACGCTCGAGGCGAATCTCACAGGGTTTGGTTCGGCTTGAGCGGATATATCAGGAAGCGAAGCGAGCACATCTGGCAGCCCCTTCAGCGCAGAGGCAAGAGCAGATGTTGTCGGCTCTGGCGGCGCTGAACGCCCTCATCCACGAACGTACCAAGAAATACCTTTTTTACCGCTCCTTTAGGTTTCATCGCTTTGGGAACAAATCGGGCAGGTTGTTGGCGCGGCTTGTGAAAACCTGGGGGGGCAATCGGTTTATCCCGTCATTAACAGCACCAGATGGGCGACAGGAGACGCAGACGTCGAATATAGCGAAGTTGTTTCATGACTATTATGCTGCCTTGTACGCATCGCCAGCCCCTCAAGAGGGACCCTCGATGAGAGAATACTTGGAGGGTTCGGGTATGCCCCGCCTTTCGGCTTCCGTCGTAGCTCAGCTGGATGCCCCTCTGAGGGGGACAGAGATTCAGCGGGTGATCAAGGCGTTAAAAAGGGGCACAGCACCTGGGCCTGATGGCTATGCGTCTGAGTTCTATCAATGTATGCTCCCACAAATTGCAGGCCCATTGCTTGACTATTTTGAAGCATCGCTGTTCCAGGGTTCCTTTCCCAAGTATTCGAACGATGCCTTGATTACCCTGATACCTAAGCCGGGTAGGCCGGCAGACTTGCCGGGTTCATACAGACCGATCTCCCTGATAAACGTGGATCTGAAGATCTTAGCCAGGATCCTTGCGGATAGATTAGCTCCACACATACCAGCGCTGATTGGGGAAGGGCAGGTAGGCTTTGTCCGAGGACGACACTCTTCATTGAACGTGAGGAAAGTGTGCCTTGCAATAGCCCGGAGCCAGGTAGTCAACGAGCCTCTGCTGTTAGTTAGCCTAGACGCGGAGAAAGCGTTTGATAAGGTGCACTGGGACTATCTATTTGCAATGTTAGACTTTATTGGGATCACGGGATGGTTTCGAAAAGCGGTAGAAGCGCTTTATGAAAAGCCTAGTGCATCGCTAGTGGTGAATGGAATGCGTACCGCCCCCTTTGAGGTGTGTTGTGGAACCCGACAGGGCTGCCCTTTGTCCCCTCTATTGTTTCTTTTATACCTGGAGCCATTGTTGCAATCCATTCAGGGTGACCCAGAGGTTAGCGGTGTGGACTTCTCGTCGTTCTCAATGAAAACATTAGCTTTTGCGGATGATATTTTAGTGGCCTTGACGAATCCACAAAGATCGGTCCCTGCCCTTCTGAGTGAAATCGAAGAATTCAGCTATTTTTCTGGTTTTACCCTTAACTTACAAAAATCAGTAGCGTTCCCAATTCAAGATCAGATACGAAGCCGGTGGGAGGGAGAGTTCCCCTTGTCCTGGACATCAGGTCCACTTAAATACTTAGGAGTGAAGATCTCAGGGGATTTAAATCAGCTTTATGAGTTGAATGTCGAGCCATTGCGGGAGAGTACGAGGGCTTCTTTAAGGGTGTGGCAGTCTTTGCCGTTGTCGGCTTTGGGCAGGGTGGCACTATTTAATATGGTGTTAGTGCCCAAATGGACTTATATTTTACAAATGGTACCGATGATGCTCAGTTGGAAGGATGAGCGGCTGGTGACCCGGCTGGTGGCACGTTACGTATGGCAGGGCAAGCGGGCGCGGATGGCAGCGTTGCAACTTTATCGGCTAAAGAGTAAGGGGGGCTGGGGATTACTGAACGTCAAATTATTGTCGGTGGCTGGAAATATGAGGCATATCTCGGACTGGTTCAGAGGAACGAGTCACTTCACCCTGTCGGAGGAGGAAAAGTTGTTGTTGAGTCCGATGCATTTTAGTGCTTGGTTGCATGCAAGGTCGCGCGGGTGCCGGTCATTGGGGCCTTATGCGCCTCTGTTTTTACCATTGCGACGGGCGTGGATGTGGGTGTGTCGGTTCTTCGGGCTATCCTCGAGACTCTCTCCTTTGTTGCCTCTGCAGGGCAATCCAGATTTTCCCCCGGGCTCGACATCGGCCCAGTTTGTGGCTTGGAGAGGCAGGGGTGCGCATTATTTACACCAGTTATATACAGAGGATGGTGAGAGGAGGACGTTGGATGAGTGGAGACTGGAATTTGGGACGGTAACGGGTGATTCCTTTGCCTGGCTCCAGCTACAACATTATGTGCGGTCGATCCCGTCCGCTTCCCTGTCCACTGTGGTGTGGGAAAAGCTGCTTGAATTATTTGCCTTGGATGCGCAATCGGCAGTCCCCCTCAAATACTATCATTTATGTTTGCGGGGTCAGCTGGGCGAGGTAGATTATGAGAAGCTGGCAACTCAATGGAACAATGAGTTATCCCTGAGACTTCGGGGGGAGCAGCTAAAGACTTATGTATTGAATATTTCCAGGGTAACGGAGAATGTGACGCTGAGAGAAACCCTTTACAAGTTTGTAATGCGAATGTATTTTTCACCGCATAGGGCAATGAGAGCAACCATGCGTACAGATGATGCCTGTGCGAGGTGCGCCCACTCCCCGGCGGGCCTTGGCCACATGTTCTGGCAATGCCCGAGCGTTATGGAGTTCTGGAGGCAAGTGGCGGGGCATGTGTCGGCTCTCTGGGGAGTGGCCTGGACGCCTCATGCATCCCAATTATTTGATATATTTCAAGTAGCGACCCCGGGGGCAGTGGGGCTCAAGCCTTTCCTAAAGCGGGTGGTGCTCATGGGCAAGAAAGTGATACTTCATCAATGGATAGTGGCGGAACCCCCAACTTTTCAGCAATGGAGATCCAGGATGATTTGTTTGTGTGCGCTGGAGCGAAGGGGGATGGGAGACTTGACATCGGCCAAAGGAGAAGAATTTTGTCGGAGATGGGCTCCTTTTTGGGACTCATTGACCCCAGTGGCGCGCAGCAGGGTTCTGAATTGTTGATCAGTACACCATGGAAACACAGGAGGGAGAGGGTGGGTAGGGGGCTAGGGTGGTTTGAAGGGAGTGGGTTTAGTAGTGTAGGGTTGGTTTGTGACCCATTCGTTGACAGTATCTGTTGGCCGTTCTTTAGCTGCCTCGTACTTAGTTAAAGAGATCTTGGAGGCTGATGTTTGGAAGTATTTATGAGGGATTGTTATTGTCAGTGACTCAGATGTACACCTGGAAAGCTGGGATTCAGGAATAGTGGCTCATACTTGTTTGAGCTGTGGATCACTTACAGGGGGCCATAAGAAAACAGGTCCCAAGTGGGTGTAGTAGTCAGTGGGTGGCATTGCTAGATTTGGAGGATGTCCCAGAGGCTGAGTGCTGTAAAATCAAACAGACTTAAACAAGAAAGGTTATATTGTTCAAGGTCAACAGGGGGGGAGGAAGGGGATGGGAGGGGAGTAACACAGGGGGGAAAATGTTATGATGGTGTTGAACACCTTGATCTTGATTGTTTATTGAAACAAGTGTTTGATGCTTTGCCATGTTGTATGAGTTGTGTTTTATACTTGCCATCAATAAAAAGGATTTAAACATAAAACTTAGCTAGAATGGCTTACAAAACTGAAGCAAATATATAAATCTGTGGTGAATAAGATGGTGGACCACTGTGTAACTCTTAAGATGCCTGCCTTTTTTCTGTGGAGCAGAGTTTGCCCAACTCTGCAAAACAGCAAGGTAAGGTCAGATAGTATTCCAGTATAATCTTATCTTAATATTCTACTTGCAAGCACAGAAATAGGGAGGGGTGAAGAAGGAGGTTAAATCCTAGGACTATTCTGTGCAAAGATTCATGGTTGGAGGTCGTGAGTGGTTTTGCTGGAACAAGTAAATCAAATGTTGTTTTTAGATAAGGGGGCCATCAACCCAGACAGTAGACTGAGAATTGTCACGTACATATAGTTAGAAAAAATGTATAAAAGGAACAGTTTATCACTACATAACCAGGAATCTTGCTAGCTCTGCGTAGCGCTTTTTTGCTCCAGGCTGGTAAATTCCTCCACAGGAACATAGAAAGGAAAAAGACTATTTGTATGTACTACTTATGATTTGTAATTGGCAAAGCAGCAATCAGATGTCTATTTTCCTATTTGTAATAAATAAGCTTCTATAATAAATTTATGATTGGCTAATGGTGTATCCCTTCCTGTGTTTTTTAATCCAAATTATTTTATCCAGGGAATAAATGTCTGAAAGTTTAGCCTTGCATCTTGCAGCCTGTCTGATTAGGGGGCATAGGTATAAGGTTAAACACAGCCAAGGAGTGTTTCTCCAAGCAAAATAACTTCTCTAAGGCTGAAGTGCAGACCCCTCCCAGGGCATCCAGAGAGACAAATTCAATTTTCTGTAACACCAAGATAAAAGAATTTTATTGTAATAATTTATTTACTCTAATAAATTTTAGCATTATAAAAGACAAAAGATATACTCTGGAGTGAGTTTCATTTGCCGGAAGGCAAAACCATATCTTTCCAAGTGGGAGGTGAGTGGGCTCATTGGTCTGCAATCATTAGAAAATCACCACATTTAAACAATTATTCTTCTAACGATGAACAGCTAAAAACATTGGGAAGCCCCCTTTCCCTTCCCATCTCCTGAGCCTATTATTTCCTTCTGGCAAACTCTATCATAGACCTCAGCGGAGCTGCTCCAAATTGTTCCTTATATTTGGCACTGCCATCCCTTCTTGCTCTTGATTCCTATGCATCAACCTACCCTCCAAATCTCAGGAGTGTCCTTCACCAAATGGTACTAAAACTCTCTAAATCTCCTTCGATATGCCTTTGGGTACACTTATAAGTAATGTTAAAAACAGATTAATATTCTAGGCAGTACATTAATTTTATAGATCGCCTTGCTTGCAATGCAATCAAAAAGAGATGGAAAGGAACATCCAGGGCAGATTCAAGAAACCAGGGCACCCTGAGCCAACTTTTGGTTTGGCGCTTTCCCATTGGCATGCCCACCCACCCCCCCCAGGCCTACCTTTAAAGGCAATTTCCCAGGTGGGGGTCACGTGACGCTATGAAGGAGAGAGGACGTGACTGAGCTTCTCTCCGCAGCCTAACTACTTATAGCAGAATCTGCAATAGAAATCGGACTCCCCATAATTGTGTGCTGGTGGGATAAATATGTTGAGTTTGCAAAAGGTGACCTGGAAAGGCAAACGGATCAGCAGTGGCAACGAAATCGGCTAAAAAAGAAAAGCTGAGGGTAAAGTCGACGGAACACAAAATGGCGGTTTCCCCTCCTGAGCTGAGCCCATCGGTGTCCTCTGCTTGGGTAGTGGAAATCACATCAGAAATGACGGTGGAAGAGCTTTTAGAGCATAGATTGGCCCCGTTAGATCGCAAGTTGGACAATAAACTGGAGCAATTAAACACTAAATTGGAGTATTTGACAAGAGAGTGTGTGACATTCCAAAATCGGACCAGCGAAGTGGAAGATAGAATGGGGAGAGTGGAGGGTACTCAAAAAGACTTACAAGAGAAGTTGACAGCCATGGAAGCCAAGATCGAGGATCTGGAGAACCGTTCCAGACGGAATAATATCCGTCTGGTGGGAATGCCTGATGAGTTGGGCGGAAATCAGCTGGAACGGATTATAGAACAATGGCTGACAAGATCGATCGACTTCCCAGGAGCTATAGGACCGCTGCATATAGAAAGAGCACACCGGTTGGGTCTGTGCCAGACGGAGAACACCAAACTGTGAGTGATCTTATGCAGAATGCTGAACTTTGTACATAAGCAATTTATTTTGCAAGCTGCACGTTCGAGTAAAACCCTGACCTTTGAAAATAAAAGGATCCTTTGTTTTCAAGATTACTCAGCAGGAATATCAGCTAGGAGGCGAGCTTTCTCTCCGGTGTGCTCACAACCTTTTGAGAGGAAGATTCGTTTCACTTTGCAATACCCAGCCAATCTGAGAATTACATATAAGGGGACAACAATGAAAATAATCTTGGAAAAAGAGTCAAAAGAGTATGTGGACCAACTCGTGCAATCGGAGCCTGAGGAAGGAGGACAGACATGAAAAACTACAGAGCTAGTGAATTCCACAGCCTCTCATCGGACACAGAAACTAACCGATGCATGGGAGCTGGGAAGCAAGATGAGCGAAGAACAAGAGCTCTGACCGCGAGTATAAAGAGACGTTACTTGTTACTGTTGGATTTAAGTTGAAAGTTTTATTAACAATAGTGGTCTCTGGACTTGATAACAAGGTGGGGAAATCCCACAGGGAGTTTGAAGGCGTATATTATAATATCAGGTAAAAGGAGGGAAATTATTAGGGAGAGGGGAATGTTATAGAAGGGGCTATTATATAAAAATATTTCAACAGTTGTTGAGCGGACACTGGATTATTTATTCTCTCATTTTCGCTTTCCTTATCATACCCTGGTTCTTTGGTGATTTTAGTTTATTTTTACCAGAGGTCGTTTTTTTGGGATAGAGTATTTCTAAAGAGCTGGTTTACCTCAATATATTGGGAAGCAGCAAAAGCTGTGATAAGGGGGGAGATTATCAGCTATGCTAGCCATTATAAAAAGGCTCGAGATCGGGAGATCATAAGACTGGAGAAAGCGCGGGGTACAAATGTAACAAAAACAAAAAAAAAAGGAACATTATTGTGCTGTAAATTAAGTCTGGTATCGAGGAAATGCATATTGCAAGCATGGATTTCGGAAAGCCCACCCGAATATTGGCACTGGCGCAATCAGGTGCACCAACTAATGGCATGGGAGGCAAAAGGCTCATGCTGACGTAAAAAGTGTTTTCTAAAAATCTGGGGAAGTTTGCTGGGAACATTAACTCAGAAAGGAAGAAGCCTTATCCTCAGTACGCTATGATAGGGCTATTAGATGGAGATAAACACATGGGGGAATACATATATGTACACACACACACATATTGTTTGGATGGGGGAGGGGAGAAAAATTAAAAGTTTGACGACAGATGACGCCACTGGGAATTTTGTATGCCTGTATTATGATGTTTCACATTGTGTATGGCTTGACAATTGATGGACAAGCATTGTTGTGTTTTCTCAATAAAAAACATGAAAATTGAAGGCATTTTCCCTCTCCTGAATACCAACAGTGTTTCACCTAACGCTATCCTTCATCAGGCCTTGCATCTTCCCTCTGCCGCGCCCCTGTGGAAATGGGAAGTTATTTAAAAAGGAGGGGCCAGGAAACGGCAGGGCAGAAAGATGACACTAGAGCTGATGCAGTTAGTGTTAACTGAAACACTGTGTTTGGGAAGGGAAAATTGCTTTTAAAGGTAGACAGGGGAAGGTGGCCTGAGACAGAAAGAGGAATGGGATAGCTGGCTCTTCTTTTTTCCCTGCACATGCAACACCACAAGGTAAGCTACTGACCAGCTTAACCTATAGGGCCAGTGACATCATAGGCTCAAGCATTTGTGCCCTTTATCTCCAGCGCCTTGGGCCAGAGCCTCACCTGGTCTATAGTTAAGCCGGCCCTGAGAACATCATAATCAAAAAGAAGAGTAAACTTGGAATCCCTGCGTCCTAATCATCTAATGCCTACTGCAAATCACCACAGGCTTCGTCAAAAAGATAGGTCTTCAGTGCTGTTTTACATTTGGGAAGGCAAGGTTCCCTACACAGGTTCCAGAACAGAGGGACAGCAAAAAAGTGGGGGGTGGTAACTTCAAACGGCCTTTACCATTTGCTGTTTTTACTATCCAGGATAAATTCATGCCCTTCCATTTTTCTAACAGCAATCAGTAATTATTCTAAAATATAATCTCCATGTTTGCAGAAACTCAGTTTCAGGCCACTCTTAAGCGGGACGTACAAATCAGTTACGCTGAAGCCCCTCCTGCTTTATGTAGAAATAGCATGAACTTTATTCAAACACACGTGGCCCTCATTGTGACCAATCACAAACAATATCTTCTATGAACCTGAAGCTGCCGATTTGTTTTTCTACTATAGTTTGAAAAATAATTGACACAAACTTGAAAGGTTAAGTTACTGTAAGAACCAAATCCACTAAGAAAAAAACTTCATGACTGAGCCGCAAGCACTGAACTTTGTTCAGCAAAGCCAAAGCTGACAACAAGCTGAGGCAAGAGCAATGAAAAAGAAAAGTTTGAAAAATATGTCACAAAGCCTAAGTAAAAAACAAGAAAACTCAGCTCAAAAGCACCAAAGCAAAAAAGAGTGAAAAATGTGATCCAGCTCTGGGAAGTCCTGAGTTCAACACAGAGTGCAGCTCGTTGCACGTTTGATGTTCAAGAAACCAGAGCTAGTCCCTGTGGTGTGGAGTCTAGCATGTCTCACCTGTATAACATCCAGGCTGGCGGCACCAGCACGCCCCACATTGATGGTAATGGGCTTTACCAGAGCACTCTTTGCAAAATTCTGGATCTTCTTGGGCATGGTGGCACTGAAGAGCAGTGTCTGCCGTTGACCCTGAATATCACAAAATGAAGAGGAGGACGACTTGTTGTTTTTATTTTATGTAATATTATGAAAGTTTATTTCTGGGAGCTACTCTAAGTCAAAACACAGGAACAGAATGAAAAAAAGGAAGAACTCCAATCCAGCTGCTGGTTAATTCTTAGCATCCCAACATGGTCTAAACATACTAACTCTCTAGTAATGATTGCTAGTTTGATTCTAACATCTGAAAAAAAACAGTTGGGTGTGTCTGGCAAACTGTAAATTCTGTAATTAACAAAGTCCTAGCCAAAGCACAGAAACCGACACAGAGATAATGGGGTCTGTCTTGCAGGATTCACAGGGGACCAGATGTTACTGGTCATTTAGATCATTACAGAGCCCTGTGATTAGAACAATGTCTGCTCTTCCACCCAGGATGGTAAAGTGCAAAGGAGAAAAAAAATAAATAAATAAAAAATCCTGCAGGTGGTCACACTCTGTGGGCAGGCAATAAGGAAGGTGGTACTTGTTGGTGGGATAGGACTGAATGAACCTTTCCCTCGTAATTTACTGTGCTACTATGAAAGCAAAAGCAGCAGATCTAAAACTGGGAGAGGAGACCTACCTTAAAGTAAGAGAAGATGGTACGAATGTCTTCCTCGAAGCCCATGTCAATCATGCGATCAGCCTCATCTAGTGCCAGGTAGCGGCAAATGTCCAGACTCACCATTTTCTTCTGCAGTAAGTCCATGAGCCGGCCTGGTGTTGCCACCATCATATGAACACCACTGCAGACAGCATGGAAAAAGAGGCTAAGAGGAGACCAGCAAGCAAGGTAGATCCTACGTCTGCATTCACCACAAAAGGGGGAACCTTTGCCAGAGACAAGCAGCTGTAAAACTCGTGTCAGGCTCACATATGTATCTGATGGAGTTCCTCATGTTGCGAAAGAGAAGAGGAAAGCTGAACTTACTGTTTAATAGTTTCCATTTGCTCCCTGACGGACATGCCCCCGATACAGAGGGCGCAGCGCAGCTGGGGCAGGCCGTCCTCCTGCAGGAGTCTGCAGTAATATTCCATGATTCCATGTGTTTGACGGGCTAGTTCCCGCTGCAGGCAGTAAAACAGAACAGCAACACACAGTCTTCAGATACCACTCAACTTGATTTATAGCTCTATTCTGTACCCTCCTCATGCCAATACTCACCGAAGGGCAAATGATCAAGCCATAGGGCCCCTCCCTCTTGGTGAAAGGTAACCTCTTCTCCTGCTCCAAACAAAACATGATAACTGGAAGTGTGAACACCAAAGTCTTCCCAGAGCCGGTGAATGCAATGCCAATCATATCCCTACCAGACAAGCTGCAAACACAGAAGTGCTGATAGTTCAGACCCTCTCAGTACATGGTGCTAGCAAAAGAATGTCAGAATAAGGGGGAAGAGGACAGCGTCTATTAGACTCACATAACTGGAATGCCCTGAATCTGGATGGGAGTTGGCTGCAGGATGCCTTTCTTCTTTAATCCACGTAAAATAGCTGAGACAAGAACAGGAAAGAACATGAAGGGATGGTCCAGGAAGGGAGAACGCTACTATCTTCTCAGTCACAAAGTCAAAGAATGGACATGATGTGCAGCAATGCTCCCCCTAGCCCCCATATGACCCCACCCAGAGAGGGAGGGGAAACAGCAGAGGGCAAGATTAAACAAGAGAAAATAGATACCTGCAGGGAATTTCATCTCTTTAAAGCATTTGATGGGGGCAGGAATCCCTTCTCCTTCCACTAGGATGTGATATTTTCTTCGTACACGATCATGCCGGGCCTCAGACATGTGCAGAATGTGTCGAGGTGGCTTCCAGCTATACCAAAACAGCAACATTAAACAGAACCATTGAATTAGGGAGGAAACTTTCACTCTTTCTGATCACTTATCTCAGGATACAATCATAGTTGCTAGTAGGATCCTGGATAAGTACAAAAAATAATCCACCCCACCAAGCCCCATTTTAAACCTAAGCTGACTACTTCATTTCCACACACTAATCAGTCTCAGAGTATATCAACCCATGTCCCCCCCACCCCCAGCACTGTATCACCTCCAAACCCACAAGACATCCCCTCAAATCTATAGTATGTTCACTAAACCCACAATCACTTATTTATTTGCCCTGTGTTCAATATAGTGCTCACTGCACCACAGAACATCTATGGAAAGCAAGACACACAGACTAGCAGAATGAAAACCAAAGAGAAGAGAGGTAAGAGAAAGGTTACAGTTCACGGACGGAGGGCAGGTCATGCAGATGCAGGTTCAATAGCTAGATGGTTTTCACCAGTTTCTTAACATTTCTGGTTAAGAAGGTAAGAACATTCAGCGTATCCACAAAAGGCCTTGGAGAACAGTGTACCTGGTTTTAATGGGCTCATCGTAAGTAATGCCTTTTGCCATTTCCTTCACGGACATTAAAGCTGAAGAGGAAGATTGGAGATGTTACAGTTGCCTCTATGAATGAACAGTTTCTACATAGCTTGGAATGTAAAGCTTAATGCAACCAAATGCAAAGAAAATGACAGAAAATAGATCACTATTTTCCGTTACAGAAAGCAAACCCTCCACACAAGTACCTCAGGGGAAGAGGATGTCTGCATGCTGAGTTCCATCTCTGTCACACAAGTTAGAGTGGAAACAGAGGCAGTTTTACTTCAATTCCATTACAGAATATTACTACAATGAGCAGTGTGTTGAATAAAAAAGACAGCTCTCTTGAAAGGAAGATCACAGACTTGGTCTGCCAGGTCATTAAAAAATCTTTCTAATGTTGGATAAAAATGACAACAGATAAAGATCAAAATTGGTTGATCCAGTCTGTCCAATTGAGATTCTTCAACTTCTCTCATCTCACAACCCTTTGCCTGCCTTAGGGCTCCATATCTGACCCAAGCAGGCCTAAAACTTGTTACAGTGCTGGTCTTCACTGCCTGAACTCTGATTCTTACAACCCTAACAAGCATGACTGAGAAAACAAGAAGGTGAGGGACAGCAGAATGGTGCAGAGTTCTCACTGACCTCGGCCTTCTGCTACACTCTCCAGTATCTTCTCCTCTTCCTTTAATTGCTTCTCTTTGGCAGACTCCTTGCGAGCTGTACATAAAAGAAAGACAACAGAACTGGTCTTGGGGAAAGCTGGCTACAATAAGACACACAAAAATATGTGCATTCAAGTGAATTAACACCCTGCGCAAAGGAACAGACACTTCATTCCACACTGAAATGTAGAGCAATAAGAAAACTTATTGGGACCTTCTTTATTTTTCATATATGGACACTATTTCTGAGTGTGGAAGTCATTGCTGTAGGAATTGTGTTAATGTGCAAGTATTAACTGATGACTTCAGCTTTTTTCATTAGCAGCATTTTGCCTTAAAGTTCTGATGGTCCATTATTTTATGAGGAGGTGATTTAGGGGAGAATTAAAGCAGCGTTATGGCCTTAACGTACATTATAGGAATTAGCGTGCACTAAATGCTCATAGGTATAGAATGGGCTTCTAACAATCAGCGTGTGCTACTTCTGTTAATGCTGCTTGATGAATTCTCCCCTTATTCTCTTTCATTATTGAACCCTTTGTCCTCCTCAGGCATTGGGTTATTTGCAGTAAGAAAGGCAGAGAAAGTAGACAGAAGACATTTCAATGTAAAACATTCAGATACTTTGAAATAAGCTTAGAAAACTATTACTGCCTTACTTTTTTTGAAGTCAGACACTGGTAAGAAAGATTTAAGATGTTTCACCAGATGCAGTTTTCCTACTAATTTTGCTAATCTGTTTCTCCATAGTTAACCTGAACTTCAAAATTATCAACACTGTATCTGGTACTGGTATAATTGTAACAAAATGCCATTAACATGGGGTTTTATTATACCCATAAGAAAATGTGTGTCAAGACTTAACATCGACAAATTTGCCTGCACTGAACATGTTATATAACATAACAATAATGGGACAATTCTTCAAATACTAAATAGGTCTTTTTACTAAAGATTAGCTCATTTAATTAGCAGCAGGGCCCACAAGAATAAAATGGGCCTGTGGCAGATAACATGTGCAAACTTTTAGTAAAAGACCCCCTAGGAAATGACATTTGAAAAAGGGACCCATGTGGTCTCAAAACCTCACCACAGTACCTTTATGTTGATTCTTTAAAAAATCTTACAGCTGATTAAGGGTCAAGGGCCAATTCTGGTACTAAATCTGCACTACACTAAAGAAAATGAAAAACCCTAAAATGTACGGGCTGAAAGATCCCTCAAGATTTAGCCACAAGTTTCAAAGAAAGCGCTGCTGCTTTAATCCAAACAATTTCCCTGTATGTTCAGGTGACATAGAGGCATATTTTCAAAGCACTTAGCCTTCCAAAGTTCCATAGGTTTCTATGGAACTTTAGAAGGCTAAGTGCTTTGAAAATATGCCTCATAGTCTAAGCTTGTTTTGCACTTACCTAATGACAAGCATAATCTAAAAAAAATACATCAAGATCAATTAAAAGGATTGCCTGCAATCTGTTGGTTAAGCTGCATATCTACATGTTTAAATATCTTCTGTATTTAGTTTTATTTACTTTTCCAATATACCCAAGGTGTACGTTACTAAAAGTGATCGTAGAGAAACACCGAAAAGCCACCCCATCATCTCCACCCAAAACTGTTAGCTTTGAGAAAGGATACAGTTTATTGCAGAGAATCACATATTACAATGGAGCAAAACAGCTAAATATTGTCTGTTTCTAAGAAGCAAAACCTTCCACAAGTAAACAAATGTAACATAGTAGATGGCGGCAGAAAAAGACCTGCACGGTCCATCCAGTCTGCCCAACACGATAAACTCATATGTGCTACTTTTTGTGTATACCTTACCTTGATTTGTATCTGCCATTTTCAGGGCACAGACCGTAGAAGTCTGCCCAGCACTAGCCCCGCCTCCAAACCACCAGCCCCGCCTCCCACCACTGGCTCTGCCACCCAATCTCGGTTTACAGATATGTCTCATTATTATTCATCTAAGCTGGATATGCCCCCTAAAATTTTACAACTGGCTACTTTATTTCAATCAAAAATTCAGATGGTAAGATCTACATTTTCAAATCAGTTAATGGAGCTTAATATAAGTATTGCTGGTAGTGATGTACAGGGCACCCCTAGTGACAGATTATGGGTTGATTTTTCTCCTATCAACTGGAAGACCTTTAATCCCTTATTTTTAAGGTATTCTAAATCACATTGTCAGCTAGACATTCGTCCAACTTATCTAATGTCAGTCACTCCTATTAAATTTAGATTGCTAGTTTTGGAGTGGATGCAATCTTTCTAATGGTCTTTTTCCAGAAATTTTAGGAGGTATTATTGTTACTCCTATACTGAATAACCTGAAGGATCCATACCATTGTTTGTTAAGATTTTGGAAGGTTTAGTTTGTGTTCAGTTAAACAAAATTTTATGGCACCATAACATTCTACACTAATCTCAGTCAGGTTTTCGAGCAGGCTATAGCACGGAAACAGTGTTCGGTTCTTTTTTTGGTCAAGGCCAGGTCTTTGCTTTGAAATAAACTATAAAGCTTTGATTTTAAAGTTTGACCTCTCAAGTGCCTTTGACTTGGTGGACTATGAGGTTATGTTGTTGGAACTGGACAAAATAGATTTAAGTGGCAGAGTGCTTAGTTGGTGTAGAGGTTTTCTTCTCTTAAGATCTTATAGAGTTAAACAAAAAAATCAGATTATTCTAACTCTTGGAGTAACCCCTGTGGGGTTCTGCAGGCGTCTCCACTGTCACCAATATTGTTTAATAACTTTTTACATAGCCTAGGTTCACTTTTAGAATCTCAGGGATTCCTGTGCTATATCTATTCTGACGATATTACTGTCATGATCCCTGTTTATCAGACTATAAGTCAGGCTACTCTGTTAGTTGAGAATTTTTTAGATCTTATCTCATCTTGGATGTTGAATTACAAACTTGAGTTAAATTCAGAGAAGACTAAATTCTTGCTATTATCCAATAACCCTGATCCTTTACTAAACTATATTTAGGTCAAGCAAACTAAATACACTTTTCTTCCTCAGTAATCAAAATTTTAGGGGTCTATGTAGAAAGTACTCTCTGTCTTGATTTTCATATCAGTACTGTAGTTAAAGGATCGTTTTTCTTATTAAGAAAACTGAGACGGGTGAGACGGGTGAGATGCTTTTTTAAAATTGACAAATGCAGACTTCTAGTCCAATCGCCGATATTGTCGAAGCTAGATTACTGTATTTTGATTTTTCTGGGGAATGCAAAACATAAATTAAGAAAGTTTCAGACAATACAGAACACAGCGATGCATTAAATTTTTTATTTAAAAAAAAAATCTGACAAGATCTCAGGGTATTTTGTAAAATTCCACTGGTTTGCAGATAGAGGTCAGAGTTTTGTTCAAGTTTGCTTGTTTTTTTATTTAAGATTTTAGATGAGAACTGAAAGTTAACCAACATATAAGTTGGAATAGTTCCATCTTCACTTAGATCCAGAAGAACCATAAACAATTCTCTTTTTAGCTTTCCTTCAGCCAAAGGTTGTAGGAGATTGAAAATTCATGAACTATTGTTGGCTTATAAAGCCCCTAAATTTTGGCAAGAATTTTCACTATGTTTTATTTTAAGGAATCTTAAAACTTATCTTCTCAATATATTTTGTCTAATAATTACAGTTGTTTGTTTTTTTAATTATTTGAGTGTTGTAATTCCTGGGAGATTGTCCTGGTTTCTTAGCAGATAATGGGGCTCATTTTCAAAGCACTTAGCCTTCCAAAGTTCCATAGGTTTCTATGGAACTTTGGAAGGCTAAGTGTTTTGAAAATATACCTCATTGTGAACTGCTTAGAACTGTGCGGTTATAGCAATATACAAATACCACTGTTATGATAAGAGTGGAAGATGCCAAACAGTTTCAAACGTGATCAATAAAAGCTGCTTATTGTCCAAATATATAATGGTGCTGACAAAATTGAACCCAACACGGATCGTATTCGGTACCCAAGCCTTCATCAGAGGTTCTTAACAAATAAATTAAAACACATAAAAAATAATTAGAAATCAATATAATGATGAAAATATGCAAACATGCAACATACCAAAGATACATAAAATAAAATCAAGAAAATTAAAAAAAATCAATTCTGTGAATGAAGAATATCTTAATCAAAGAAGGACAATGTACAATTTCTAATGTAAAAAATGTACAATTCAAATATCTTTATACTTACATTCATGATAGCCCATGGGAAAATTAGGTTCTTACCGTGATAATTTTCTTTCCTTTAGTCATAGCAGATGCAGCCATTACAGATGGGTTGTGTCCATCAACCAGCAGAGGGAGATAGAGAGCACACTTTTTTCAGTGCCTCATACCAGCTTGCTCCACTGCCTCTCTTCAGTATTTGAAGCTTCCAAAGCAGTATGGCAAACCGCAATGGGAATAACATAAGCTTTCCTCACAGCGAACGATGGCCCTACAACAAAGGGCATTAACTCAGAATGGAGGGAATGAAACATCCTCCCGGAGGGCATAAACTCATCCTCCACTGAGACATAACTGGAGGGAATAAACTCATCCTCCCGGAGGGAATAAACTCATCCTCCAAAACATGAAACTGGAGGGAATTAAGTCATCTTCCTTTAATTGAACAAGAATCCTGAAGACTGTTTTCCGACTTTCTCCCAAGGACGGAATCTCCAGGAAACACGAACAGAACCTAAAATAGATTTACAGCAGATAGCATCAGACAGGGAGGGATCATGGCTGCATCTGCTATGACTAAAGGAAAGAAAATTATCACGGTAAGAACCTAATTTTCCCTTCCTTGTCATCAAGCAGATGCAGCCATTACAGACGGGATGTATCAAAGCAATCCCTAGATAGGGTGGGAACAAGCCACACCACGCGCCAGCACTTGCGCTCCAAAATGTGCGTCCCTCCTGGCAGCCACATCCAGCCTGTAATGTCGGGCAAAAGAGAGCTTAGAAGCCCATGTTGCTGCACTACAAATCTCTTGAAGAGAGAGTGCTCCAGTTTTAGCCCAAGAAGAGGAAATTCCTCTAGTGGAATGCGCCTTAAAGGCATCAGGCGGAGGCTGGCCAGCAAGCAAATAAGCTGAAAAGATAGATTCTTTAAGCCAGCGGGCAATAGTGGCTTTAGATGCTGGAGACCCTCTGCGAGGACCTGATAGCAAAACAAACAGATGAGTTAGTAACTCGCAGATACTGCAGCAGAGTCCTGCGCACGTCCAACAGGTGCAATTGCCTAAAAGATTCTGGAAACTCCTCCTCGACAAAGGAGGGCAAGAAAATAGGTTGGTTTAGGTGAAACGCTGAAACCACCTTAGGCAAGAAGGAAGGCACGGTCCGAACCGTGACCCCGGACTCTGAAAACTGCAGAAAAGGGTCTCTACAGGACAGCGCCTGGAGCTCTGACACCAGTCTCGCCGAAGTAATGGCCACTAACAAGACGGCCTTTAGTGTCAAATCTTTCTCCGAAGCACGCCGAAGCGGTTCAAAGGGAGCACCCTGAAGGGCCTTCAGCACTAGCCCCAGGTTCCAAGCTGGACAAGGTGCACGCACGGGAGGACGGAGCCGAAGCACCTCTCTAAGAAACCGTGCCACATCCGGATGAGCAGCTAAAGACATGCCTTCAACCTTGCCACGCAAGGAGGCTAATGCTGCCACCTGCACCCGCAGGGAATTATAGGCCAAGCCTTTTTGTACACCATCCTGCAAAAAGTCCAGAATTGGCGAGACAGGAGCCCGCAGGGGTGTGATCTCTCTGGAAGCACACCAGACTTCAAACTGGTGCCAAATCCTGGCATAAGCCACGGAAGTGGAATGCTTGCGGGCTTGCAGGAGAGTGGTAATTACTTTATTGGAATAGCCTCTGCCTCTCAATTGCGCCCTCTCAATCGCCAGGCCATAAGACCAAATCGGCCGGCGTCCTCCATGGTCACCGGACCCTGTGACAACAGGTTGGGAACCAGAGGTAACTGAAGGGGATCCTCTACGAGCATCTGTCGGAGGTCCGCATACCAAGGCCTCCTGGGCCAATCCGGGGTGATGAGAACCACTTCTCCTGGATGCAGCCGAATCCACAGGAGCACTCGCCCTATCAAGGGTCACGGAGGGAACACATACAGTAGGCCTGGAGGCCAGGGTTGAGCCAAGGCATCCAACCCTGCCGCGCGAGGATCTCTCCGTCTGCTGAAGAAGCACGGGACTTTGGCATTGGAGCTTGCTGCCATTAGATCCATCACGGGCTTGCCCCACTTGGCACATATCTGCAGGAACACTTCGTCTGCAAGTTCCCACTCCGCTGGATCGATCTGATGCCTGCTTAGATAATCGGCTTGCACGTTGCTCTGACCTGCAATGTGAGCTGCCGACAGAAACTGTAGATGCAGCTCGGCCCAGTGGCAAATTTGTTCGGCCTGCACGGCTAGAGCTCTGCACTGAGTGCCGCCTTGTCGATTTATGTAGGCCACTACTGTCGTGTTGTCCGACATCACTCTGACAGCCAATCCTTCCAGGGTCAGTTGAAAGGCCAGAAGCGCCTGAAACACCGCTTTCAACTCTAGGCGGTTGATGGACCACTCCGACTCCTCGGGTGTCCATAGACCCTGGGCATGCTTCCCCTTGCAATGTGCGCCCCAGCCTTTCAGACTGGCATCTGTCACCACTAGGCACCAATCGGGAAGCGCCAGCGGCATTCCTCACCGCAGCATGCTGTCTGAGAGCCACCACTCCATGCTGAGTCGGGCCGCAGGGAGCCAAGAGAGTCTGCATTGATAATCCTGAGATACTGGAGACCATCTTTGGAGTACAGCATACTGTAGAGGTCTCAGGTGTGCTCTCGCCCAGGGCACCAGTTCCATGGTGGCCGTCATCGATCCAAGCAGCTGGACAATGTCCCAAGCTCGCGGGCGGGGCATCCTCAGGAGCAGACGGACCTGATTATGAAGCTTGCACCGCCTTTGCTCGGGTAGGTACACATACCCCGAGGCTGTGTCGAACCTGGCCCCCAAATATTCTACAGACTGCGAGGGGGTCAGGTGACTTTTGGCCAAATTGACGACCCAGCCCAGAGACTGAAGTACTGAGACCACTCTGGCTGTTACATGCTGACTCTCTGCAGCAGAGTTTGCTCGAATGAGCCAGTCGTCCAGGTACGGGTGAACCAGAATACCCTCCCCTCTCGCCTTAGAAAGGCAACTACTACCACCATAACCTTCGAAAAGGTGCGGGGAGCTGTGGCGAGGCCAAAAGGCAAGGCCTGGAACTGGAAATGCTTTCCCATCACCACAAACCTCAGAAACATCTGGTGCGGGGGCCAAATTGGAATGTGCAAGTAAGCTTCTTTCAGGTCCAGAGACGTGAGAAACTATCCTGGCTGTACCACCGCAATGACGGAGCGCAGGGTTTCCATGTGAAAATGCCGCACTCTCAGGGACTTGTTTAATTCTTTTAAGTCTAGAATAGGGCGAAAAGACCCTCCTTTTCGCAGCACCACAAAGTAGATGGAGTAGCGGCCGCAGCCGTGTTCGGCGGGAGGTACCGGGGACACGGCCCCTATCTGAATCAGACCTTGTAAAGTCTCCTCTACCGCCGCCCGTTTGGCGGCAGAACCGCATCGGGACTCCACAAACACGTCTCTTACAGGGGTTGTTGAATTCTATTCTGTAACCGTTTCTGATCAGGTCCAAGACCTACTGATCTGAGGAAATGTTGGCCCACTCCTCGGTAAAGAGGGAAAGACGTCCTCCGATGACAGGACTAGAGAGGGCCGGCGCACCATCATTGAGAGGGTCGCCCCTGAACTCCAGGCCTTGAGCCAGTGGAACGTTTGTCCGAGCAAAAGGAGTTCCTCTGCTGAAAACGGGCACGAGAAGTGAACCCAGCAGAACGCCCCGGGCGGTACCTTCGAGCTTCACGGAAGCGAGGTCTGTAAGAGGAGTGGACCGCCGCACCCTTAGAGGAAGGCCGAGGCCTATCTTCGGGCAAGCACTGGGGTTTAGCCTCACCCAGGCCCTTCACAATTTTCTCCAACTCCTCACCAAACAGGAGAAGGCCTTGAAAGGGCAACTTCACCAACCTTTGCTTAGAGGCCATGTCCGCCACCCAATGCCGTAGCCAAAGAAGACGGCGAGCCGCCACTGCTACTGCCATGTGTTTAGCTGAAGCTCTGACAATATCATAAAGGGCGTCAGCAAGAAAGGACAAGGCCGACTCCATCCGCGGAGCCACATCTGAAAAGGGCTCCGCTCCATCACCGGGCTGTTCCACTGCTTGTTGCAACCAAGCCAGGCAGGCTCTAGCAGCATAACAACTGCATGCAGACGCCCAAAACGTGAGACCTGCAATTTCAAATGACCGTTTAAGTGCTGATTCCAGTCTACGGTCTTGAATATCCTTCAGGGCAACACCTCCTTCAACAGGGAGGGTAGTTCTCTTTGTCACAGCTGTGAGTAGGGCATCCACTTTAGGCATAGCAAAGCGAGCCATATGCTCCTCACTCAGAGGGTATAATTGCCCCATAGCCCTGGAAACTTTCAAAGGTCCCTCGGGGTCAGCCCATTGAGCCGAAATAAGCTCTTGGATGGAGTCATGCAAAGGAAAAGCTCGAGCAGGCTTTTTGGTACTAGCCATCCTAGGATTCACAGAGGAGGCTGTGCCACTGGCAGGGTCCTCAATAGAGAGAGCCTGCAGGGCATCAGAAATAAGCGCTGGCAGCTCATCACGGTGGAAAATCCTCACCGCGGAGGGATCGTCCAGATCCTGAGTCACTTCTGCACCAGACTCTGGCTCCTCAGACCATGAAGACCTGCCAGAGTCCTCCGAATCCTCGCAGCCCGACCACGGGGGGGGGGGGGGGGGAGGGGAGGAGGTGCAGCACTCTCTGAAGGGGAATGAGCCCTTCTGCGCTTCATATTCTGCCAATTATCATGGAATAACGCCTCAGAGGGCATACCCAGGCTAGAATCCACCGGGGGGGGGGGGGGGGGGGGGGGGGGGGGGGGGCTTTAGAAGAGGCCCATGCCGGGCTTTGTGGGAGAGCTCTTTTAAGCATGTATGCTTTATGCATTAATAAGACAAAATCAGGGGAGAAAAACTCACCCTGGGCACCCGGATCTCTGCCGGGGCTAGTAGCTCCCATATCAGCCTCACTCCGAGGCCTCCCCCCTGGGCTCAGGACTCTCCGTCTCAGCGGAGGTCGCGCCATGTGGTAAATTCAAAATGGCGCCCGCTGCCAGCTCAGAGCGCAAAGAATCATCGCTCGCCATGCTCGGGCCGGCTCTAACGTTTGTACAGCACGATTTACAGAGCCCCGCTGCTGATCTGCATTTGCCACACTTGGAACAGTGCTTTACTGTCTCCGCAGCCATCGCCGAAAACGGCGGTAAAATTCAAAATCGCCCCGATCGCGGGCCCACCCCGGAGGAGTCAGAAAACACTCTTACCTCACTGGACCAAGTATCACAGCTCCGGTCCCATAGAAAAAGGCAAGGAAAAACCTCTGTTCCTTTTTTTTTTTTTTTTTTTTTAACGCTGTGAGGAAAGCAGAGGTAAATAGAACTCCGGAGGCTCAGGTGAGTGGAAAAGGCAGAGAAAGGGCGAACCTATGTGCCTGCATCCACTGTTGGTGGGGAAGGACAGGGAAAGCTAAGCAATGTGTCCACATCCACGGAGGTATGGGTAAGGCAGGGAAAGGGCGAACTTATGTGCCTTTAAAGTGAAGCTGCTATAGCCTCCAACACCCCTGCTAACAACTGGCAAAAGCACAGGAGCAACCTCCAGGCAGATTTTAGATGGAGCTCGAAGGAGCTGCAGCCACTCTGCTAGGGGAGATAGAGAATACTGAAGAGAGGCAGTGGAGCCAGGGTTGCCAGGTGGAAAATTTTTTTCCCACCCAAACCAGCCTAAATCCAGCCCAAAACCCGCCCAAACTCAAACCCCGCCCCTGAAACCCCCACCCCCGCATCATCACTCACGCCCCCGCCGTCATCAACCAGGCCCCCGCCGTCATCGGCCCCGCCTCCCCCATCATCGGCCCCGCCCAGAACGTCACTAACCCCGCCCAAAACATCACTAACCCCGCCCCTCGCGGCCGGAAAAAAACCCGCCCAAAAGACAAAAAAGAAGCCCAAAAAACCGCAACCCGCCGCAGGCAAAAATTTCCCGCGGCGGGTTGCAGAAAACCGCCCAATTGGGCGCTAAAACCACCCACCTGGCAACACTGCAAGCTGGTATGAGGCACTGAAAAAAGTGTGCTCTCTATCTCCCTCTGCTGGTTGATGGACACAACCCATCTGTAATGGCTGCATCTGCTTGATGACAAGGAAAAAACATATTTATTACTGCCTATAAAATAGTATTCTTTTTTTATTTGAATTGTATATTGCCCATCTTTTATATCTGAAATTGTACATTGCTCTTCCTTAAGATTTTGTTCATTCACAGAATTGATTTTGTATTTTCCTGATTATTTTATGTATTTTTTATTTACTTAAAAAAAAGTTGCATGTTTGATGTTTAGATGCATATTTTCAACATTATATTGATTTCTAATTATTTTTTTATGTTTTTAAAATGTATTTGTTAAGAACCTCAGATGAAGGGGTGCCAAAACACAACCTATGTTGGGTTCAATTTTGTCAGCACCATTATATGTTTAGGCAATAAACAGCTTTTATTGATCACTGGCATGCTCTCTTTCTACATGAGATGCTACTTTTTTCATGTGTTTTGCAGGTCAGTTCCCAAACTGAACAAAATAGAGAGAATTCTAACAGCATGCTGAAAACAGCAATCAGTAGACAACCCGTATCTTCTCTTTTACTTCTTCTATCCCCTACTCATATGTTCACAGTACATGCAATATAAAAACTACCAGCCCAAGAACATTTTTGATTTTTGTACCTTCTGCCTTCTCTTTCAGGTGCTGATGCTGGTCCAAGAGACTGACATTGGATCGGGGTCCCAAGGGAATATCATCATCATCTGGTCGCTGGTCACTGCCACTGTCCTTATGATCTTCCTCTGCTACCCCCTTCCTGCGCATCTGTAACAGCTTCTGCAGCTGCAGGACCAACATATTCAGTTGCCAATAACCACCTTAGACAAGTCTGTACCCCTAACTCAATCCCACAGCCAGCTTCATCAACATGGAAACACAGAAAATTACAGCAGATAAAGCCCATTCCACCCATCATACCATCTACTAATCTCTTCTACCCTTCTTCTCCGTCAGAGATCCTCTGTCCATGAAAATGACAGCAGATAAACACCATATGGCCTATCCAGTCCGCCCATCATACCATTTTGTAATCTCTATCCCTTCTTCTCCCTCAGAGATCCTCTGTATATAGAAAAAGACAAAGATGAAGCCTGGTTGCCTGGGACCCCGCCCAGAACAAGATCAAACCTGGTCCTTTATTTTCAGGTCTAGGAGACCAAGGGAAAGAAATACACACACACACCACCAATAAAAAAAATATACATATCAAAGGCCTTTGGGAGCGAGAACTGAGTGTCTTACATAATGGCAGTGAGGCCACCCAGAATTGTCCCAAAATCCCTCAGGTCCTCTGCTCTTTTATAAAGAATGCATTAAGTCATAAATTAAATGGTTACATCACAAATCATGGGACACACACTTTGAAAAAAAAAAAATGCACTGGCTAGATTATATTCAACTTCTATCAGCATTCTAAAGAGCAAAGGTCAGACAGCTGCTAGCTATTTTGATAAAGATCATTAACATTTATAGGAATACGGAACTAACATACATTTATTCCATATTACATCTGCATGCTCAGACATCTGCATATTTCTCTCTTACTCCCTATTCCCTTTCAAACATGCGTGTTCTTAGTGAACTTCCCAGCATCTGTACAAAACATTCATTACTTAAGCTTGTTCTTTATGTATTTGCCCAAGCTTGCTTGAATTCAGACGCCGAAACAAACAGTGGATCCAAAAGACTCCTCGCACAACTGGTGTTTCCTTAAACAAGGTCTTTATTTCAAATCAATAAAAACAACAACCCGACACAAATCGTGTTTCGGCCATAAAGGCCTGCGTCAGGGGTCTATTGATTTCCAATACAGAAAATGATCATGTAGATCAAATTGACTATTTCAGTTAGCAGGAAGTTAACTGTTTGTCAATTTGATCTACATGATCATTTTCTGTATTGGAAATCACATACAGGGTGCTGCTGCTGTACAACCTTCCCTGTCAAAGCTGGGTAACCAAAATGGTAATCAATAGACCCCTGACGCAGGCCTTTACGGCCGAAACACGATTCGTGTCGGGTTGTTGTTTTTATTGATTTGAAATAAAGACCTTGTTTAAGGAAACACCACTTGTGCGAGGACTCTTTTGGACAGGGCTGCCGAGAGGGGGGGAGGACAAA